>NC_086322.1:161519108-162119108 GCF_036172605.1 Pelobates fuscus | reverse complement strand
ATAAACAGTAGGTCCTTTAAGTCCTGCAAGTTCCAAGGTGGGGAATTTGTAGGTCCAGTCAACAGTTTGACTCAAATGTGACTCTTTGGCATGTTCCTCAAACCATTCCAGAACATTTTTGCAGTGTTGCAGGGTCCATTATCCTGCAGAAAGAGGCCATGGTCATCAGGGAACACCATTGCCATAAAGGAGTACATGGTTTGCAACAATCCCTAGGTAGGTGGTATGTGTCAAAGTAATATCCACATAACTGTCGGGACCCAAAGTTTCCCAGAAGAACATTGTCCAAAGCATAACACTGTCCCTGCTGGCCTGCTGTCTTCCCACATTACATCCTATTACATCTCCTCTGTAGTTAAACCAGGAACTCAGCTATCCGCCTGATTTAAAAAAAAATGTGATTCCTCAGACCAGGCAACCTCCTTCCATTGCCCATTGTCTAGTTCTAACACTCATGTCATGGAATTCAAGAACTGTCTTTTAACTTGCAGCCCAATATATAAAGGTGTCATTGTATACAATATAATAGATGCTCTACTTCACCTTTCAGTGTTTTTTTGTTGGGTCCCATGAGATGCTTAGTCGTCTGAGCCCTTTAGAAGTTAATATTGCTAGGGATTAATATACTGTGGGCTCCTAAAGTCACTTTGACTCTTTAAGAATAAATCATGTTAGCGATTACTCCATATGAAAATAATGGCTTATAAGGTTCCAGTCCTGTGTCCATGAAGTAAATATCCAGACCCCAAGGTGGCTAGGGATCCTCAAGCCATTAGCTTCCCCACTAAATTATACCTTCACTCCTCCTACACTAATAAAACAATTCTGTCATTTTTTTTATAATTTTTATAATTTGAAGTCTTCATTAAAATCATTTTCAACCTTATCTAGACCTCAAAGAGTCCAAATAAAAGGATGCCTATATAAGTGCCTTCATATGCTTTGTATACTCAGTAAGAGCACTATTGATTTTGAAGTTTCTTTGGCATAGTAATCCCGGTAATACATCCACATACATCACTGTGCTGAGAGCACTTGGCTATGTAGCTTAGTCAAGTAGATTCTTCTCTTTGATTAGCAATACCATAAAATGTGTCAAAATAATAATAATAATAATAATAATAATAATAATAATAATAATAATAAAAGAAAAACTCACAAGAAAGGAGTTATGTTCCAAAGATTACCCTGATCACTCCTGTGGTGTAGTTCATAGTGAGCTTATAGTCCATCTCTCAGTAAATGATTCAGTGTGCTGCTGCTTAATCCAAAGGATCTACACCGACATGAGTGGCAGACTATATGACTCACACTACCACAAATAAGGTGGTCAGTGCTAACACTTTCCACCAGACCACTAGGAATTATAACTCCCAACTTAAAATTAAGCAGAAATGTGTAAGAGCTACTCACACAACAACCCCCCACATCATTCACAGGCACCACAGCACACTGAGCAACCGCATACACACCACTCACAGTCCCCATAAACCACCCCAACAGACACACTACCCACAGCCACCACACACAGACACCACTGACAGTCACCATATATGATACAAACATACCACTCACAGTGTTCATCCACACATCATATGCCTACACATACAAAACCTCCCTCCCCAATCAGAAACAATGCCTTCACACACAGCATCACACACATGCAGAACCCTCAAACATGTATTGTTAGATTTTATGTGGAAAGAAAATTATAGGTGGGTTACAGTCTCATATTTGAATATTAAACATTTATTGGGACTTATTATTGGGGCAATATTGCATTATTTATAAAATGAACTACTTCTTTCTGAACAACAAGCAGATGCCATAGTTTGTTTTAAATAGCGTATTCTATGGCTATATTTATTTTATATCTATGTATTACTTTGTTTTTTTAACTAAAATTAATTTTATTTGTGATTCTGAAACATAATAGTCAATAAAAGTTGTAGAAATTGACATTTAGAAATACCATTTATATTAAATGATTAAAATACAGATAAATACCAAAGCAAGAGTGAATATATATATATAATTTTATCATCATGTTGTGTAGTGATCACATTTTATACAGTTGTCAATTGAATATATTGACAAGGAACTAATGTTTTAAGTTTTGATAATAAATATTTTCTTCAGGTCAAGGGAACAGTGATGGGGCCATCTTCGCAACATCTTATGTTCTCTGTCTCTCTCTCTCTAATCTCATGGAATATTGGAAGGATACCAATCTTTGGTCCAAAAACCCATGGAGAGACGGACTGGTTCTCTATTGCCATTTCATTGATGATATTTATGTAATTTGGAACAGACCTGATGAGATTTAAATGGATTTCTGTCTTTTATTGATAGGATATGGACCTGCATTTTACCCACAATTCAGATACTGTACAGATTCAGTTTTTGAATATACCTTTATTGGCAATTGATAATGGAATTAAAACAAAAACATTACAGAAATTGGTAGATGTCGATGGATTTTTGGAAGCCAGGTATAAGGATTCTTGTTGGATAGCTGAACAAACTTTTTATTCACCATTGGTTTATTTTGCTTTAGGTCCCTTGTTTTAGATTCAGCCTAATTAAAAAGCCTATAAATACCTTTAAAAGGGCACTCATCTTGAGAATATTTTGGCTCCCACCAGGTTAAAATCAGTTAATACTTCTTATTATGCATCTAACATAGACAGTATAGGCAATTTCAGATGTGCCACACTTATATTACCTGTTCCCATCTTTCACATGTATCCACTTCTATTAGTTTGTTTTCCAATCCTTCTTTTTAAAATATCTCTCAAAGGATTGGCTGCAATAGTCAGTATAAAAAAAATAAAATGAAAACAAGAAATATACAAATGAAAATAGGTGCTAAGTAATTAACAGTGGGTAACTTGAGGCAGAAAACACTGTAAAGGAAAGATGACTCACTTTAACACCAAATGACAAGTAAATAAATGTAGATGAAAACAAAAAGGAAAATAACAGGTTGTGCTAAATGACAAACAAATCATGCATTATTATAGAAAATTATGAAAAAGTCCAACTGGATGAAGTCCACAATGTTTGTGGAACACAAACCACATAAAATATGTAAATACCCACTCACATTATCCAGTGCTTCAAATCAGCTCCCGTTTTCATAGCATGCAGTGGTATATTTCCACTTATGGAATACATCTTGTGAATAACAGCCAACGGTGACCAGAGATAAGAGTGTAACAGTTCTCAAAAAAATTAAAAAAAAACTAACAAAAGTGTGACATTGTAAGCCAATGTGAGAAATGTAATAAATATAAAACACACTCACAAAGAAGAGGCTTGCATGATAAAATATATCAAGCAGATGTTGGCATAATCCCCACCATATGGATATCAGTAGGTCACAGATTCTTCAAACACAACAGTAACCACATGGTGCTCAAATGGTACACAATTAGTAATTGTGTAGAAAATAATGGAATTGTACTCAGAAAGTATTCAGCAGCCGGAACATAATGAGTATTATGCTTTTATTTTATATCTATTTCTCATTGTGTTTTTTTGGTTTGTTAACTAAAATTAATTTTTATTTGTGATTCTGAAATGTAATAGTTGATAACAGTTGTAGAAATTTACATTTGAAAATACAATTTCTATTAATTGATTAAAACACAGATAAAATAAAGATAAACACAAAATCCGGAGTCAATATAATTATTATAATATCATTATGATGTGTAGTGATCACATTTTATATACAGTGGTCAATTGAATATATTGACAATTGACTTACTGTTTCAATATATAAATCATATTATATAATAATGCATGCAAAACTGACATGTCACTCATCAGCATTATTTCCTACAATGCATGAGCTGTAGTTCCAGTTGAAAAACATTCAAAACATGTCTTTCATGAATGAAAGATAAAGTGAGACTCAGTCATGAACTGCCACAGGCAAAGGATTTTTATTACATATTGATTTTAATGACAATACTAATTGCTTAAATCAAGTATAAAACCTTTACTCTCATTAACAGCTCTGCAAAAACAGTCTAAAAGCAGATTATGATATTGTGGCCATGTGTGTTTCTACAGGAGCATGCTGTGCTGCCTTTTTCAACAAGGATAGTATTATCAACAAAGCACAAATGACAACATAGTCTGTCCTTACCAATTATAAAAAAAATAGTGTGAAAACAACAGCACTTACTCATACAATCGTCTCATCATTGGTATTACTTAGATATAGTAATTTCTATGTTTGATCAGTGTTTCAGTTTCTGTCAAAACAGAAGATGTACCTACAGAATTCTTACAACCAATATTGGTCTATTAAATAATGTATTTTTCTTTCAGATGCAAATGGTTGAACATTATAGTTACGCGTGTTCTCTGAATGAAAGTTTTAAACCTTGTTCACTTCTATGACTGTTTCAGAGATTGCACATTGCTAGGCATACGAGCATCCATTATTATTAACGTAATGACAGGTTTCAGATTTAGACCATTCGGTAATAAAACTAAAACATTAGGGAAACGTAAAATTCACTGCAGCTATTTTATTGGTATACTTTATTGGATTTGTGTCCACTTCAATCATTGTAATAATTTACATGGTGATATAAATTTTGCTTGCAGGCATGTCATATGAAAGAGCTTTCACATTCAGACAGTAATTACAATATATTGATTTTTTTAAGCAATGCAGTATATTGTTGTTTTTTATATCAAATATACAGGAGTGTTATTTTTTTATTTTTATGTATGTAACTTTTGGCTTGTTGATTACATATTAAGTGACGTACTAAAGAGACCAAGAGTTTTAACATTTCTACCATCTATGTAAAAAAGAAACGTTATCTACAGTCTCATTTATAGAACACTACTGAAGATAGAAACACATAATAAAGTAATATCATCATTGTAAAATATTTACCTGTATCAAAAATAATACATACAATAATATCTACTTATGACAATGGAATCATGCATTCATAAATTACCAGAGTAACTGCAACAATGGTAAGTGTTTATGTGCTGGGAACACAAAGTCATCATAATCAGAAATACTTTCTGTCAACAATCAATCACATCAATTACTATTGAATTGAACCAGTTATTATTACCAAAGTCATATCTACATCCTGTGCCAGAAGCTTTTGTGTTACATGTGGCTTTTCTCTTTTCTTCCTTTATTTTCCTTTCTTCTTCTCTTTAATTTAACAATGTACAACTACAATGTTAATCCAAAATGAAAATTAGTAATTTTCCATCTATCTACTGCAAGCCTTTTCTAATTGACCTGCTCATTTAACTTCTAAACCAGGCCTATCCATTCTAACATTTGCTCTATTTAATTTATCCCAACGGCAAAGGATTACCCTATATGGGATCACTAACTCGTTGTTATAATCGTTACAATATCATTAATAGTGAACATTTTTTCTTGTCAATTTTATTTCCTATAGTCCCCTAACAGCCCCCTTCATCCTGCTTACGATTTAGGACTCACTTCTATCGAGCTTGCATCCACCTACCCACCCACCCACATTTTCATCAGCTACAAAGCAAATGGTGCACCATAAAAGCAAACATTAGAAACACTTTGAGTGCCACACAGAAGATTGCCTTGTAAAGTGCAAATCCAGCAAGGAAGTGAGTAGGGAGTAAGTGAAGGGTCATCTCACTAGTGCTGGTATTGAGCAATGGGTGCACTAGTGCTCTATCTGATTCTGATATCTGATTCTGTGAAGTTTTACAGCCTACTACCAGTGCTACCTCCTCCACTAGTGCTACCACTATTTTAGTTATGAAGAAAGGTTGACAAATTACAATTTCTTTAGTTTAGAAAAACAGTACCTCACAGGGGATATGATAACATTATACAAATATACCCTGGGCCAATACAAACCATTGTCTGGAAATCTATTCATGAACAGAACTATATATAGAGGGTATGAGGCCATGCATATACACTAGAGAAAGGAGTCCTCATGGACCACCAACAGTCTAGGTTTTGTCATTATCTCCATTGGAATAAAAAAGGAAAATACATAAATCCTGGACAAAGGAAAGTTTTTTAAAGGATGTGGAATTCTCTGCCTGAAAAGATGGTTTTATTAGAGTCTATACAGGTGTTTAAACAGCAATTTGATTTAAAAAAAACTTGCAAAAACATAACATAAAGGGATATAATTTTTATCTAGTGGGGTAATAGCTTCTTAATCCAAGGAGAAATCTGACTGCCATTCTGAGGTCAAGAAGGATTCTTTTCTAGTTTAAAACAAAATTGGAAGCATTTCAGACAGGGTTTTTGCTTTCCTTTTTATTAACTGCAAAAACAAATGCGAGAAAGATTGAGCTTAATGGATGCATGCCTATCTATCTATCTATCTATCTATCTATCTATCTATCTATCTATCTATCTATCTATCTATCTATCTATCTATATATCTATCTATCTATCTAAATATAATATTATATATATATATATATATACACACAAAATACAGAATCCAGCGCACTCGCTTATTCACTAAACAATGATTTCAAATCTTAGAGATTGTAATAGTTTTATTTAAAAACACCTCACCTAGGCAAAAAATGATGGGGGTTTAGTTACATTATATGATCATACATTGCCGAATATGGTGTACTTTGACGTAGTTGGCAGGCTTATGCAATGTATGATCATATAATGTAACTAAACCCCCATCATTTTTTGCCTAGGTGAGGTGTTTTTAAATAAAACTATTACAATCTCTAAGATTTGAAATCATTGTTTAGTGAATAAGCGAGTGCGCTGGATTCTGTATTTTGTATATTTTGGCCCCAGCAGCACACTATAATGTATGCATGTTCAGGTGAGTGCAGCCCTCTTGGTTTCTTGGTTTCTTATATATATATTTATATATATATATATATATATATATGTATATATTCTGTTATGGGGATCATCATTTGAGTGTCTTTAGAGAGACTGTAGTTTAATTCCTGGTTCTCTTCTGTATTCTCTTGGCTATTCTGTAATTTCTGTTGTGATGGTGTAAAATATCCAGATAGTATTTTATCCTGCTGTGATTCTTTTTTTTCTCTTTTCTTCTTATCCTCCTGGGCTTTTTTTGTTGCCATTGTTAGCCTTCTTGGTTTTTTTTTCCTTTCCTGGTAAGATTATTTCATTGTAATTTTCTTTCTGTAATACTTATTTATTCATTAATCTATACACTACACATTCTGCTGCCAGTCTTTGGTGAGTTTATTAATATGTTTTCCTTTCTATAACCTTAATTAATACACATATTTTTTTTTATATTTATTTGAGTCATTGTTTCATTTATGGAAAAAATGGGAAAGAGGTCAGCGCTAATAACAAAGGAGATGTGATAGGCAGCGGCCCAACAGAAGGTAACCCTCAAAACCTTCTGAGAGGAAAAAGTGGAATACAATGGATAACAAGAAAAAAGGGCTGTTTCAGATAAAAAAACAAAATAATAATAACAATAGAGATAATAGTACAATACTTTGTATCAACAAGTAGAGTAATACAATATATCTGATCTCCCTGTAACAGTGGGATTAGAATACTTCTGGGATCACATACAAGAAAAAGCTCTCAAATAGAGATGTCCCGAACAGTTCGCCGGGAATAGGGTCGCCGCGGCAGGCGAACATATGTGATGTTCGGTCCGCCCCCTATTCGTCATGGAGGTGGGAGGGTCTGGGAGGGAGGGTCTGCTGCTGATTGGCTGGAATGTGTCTGCTGACTGTGAGGTACAGGGTCAAAGTTTACTCAATGATGACGAATAGGGGCGGACCGAACATCGCATATGTTCGCCCGCCGCGGCAAACGCGAACAAGCTATGTTCGCTGGCGAATAGTTCCCCCCGAACTGTTCGGGACATCTCTACTCTCTACTCTCAAATAATCAAGCTTCACTCAAATGTGAAAGTCTTATGAGGTGCTTTATTTTGGGTGTGGGGTCCCCAATGCCTTAAGTGATCCAACCTCTCCACTTGTATGAAAAACAAAAATGAAGACAACCAATGGTGCAGTATGTACTATAGCCAGCTCAGATGTGAAGAGGGTACAGAGGTATTATCCCCACTTTAAAGGATATGAGATAGGAGTCTTCCAGAGGGATGGTGTCCATCACTCAGGAGAAGAATATATGAAAGACAACTAATAGTGCTCTCAGTAGAATAAAATATGCAATAAACATAAGATAAAAATGTACTCACAAGTGGAGTGCAGGCATAGTGCACTCTGATATCAGAGTTGGTGGTATGATCCCCACCTAGGATATACTTGGAGTCACACAAGGATAAAAGAAAGACAGGTAAAAACATTTCCAAATAAATATGTGTATTAAAAAAAGATGATTGGTACAGAGTTTTAACCAAAAAAATATTTTATTGAATAAAATACACAATAAAAATGACCATAACGCGTTTCGTCTCACCAAACCCTCTTAAATGGTATATGACATAATACCTGGCTAATCGGCTTTATATATGAGTAAAATAAATTGGAATTGGCGCCAAAATGTAACAACCAATCAAAAGCTTACATCTTTATTTAACCTCTTAAGGACGGAGGACGGTTCAGGAGCGTCATCGGCATTTTTCCATTGCCGACCGCTGACGGTCCTGAACCGTCCTAACTTTAAGATTTACTTACCCGATCGCTGTCGTTCCCCCGGTGGCGATCGGCGGTGCTCCCGTTGTGGGGAGACTGCCTGCAGCCCAGACAGTCTCCCCATGGCAGATTAGGACCCCTGTGGCCATGTTATCGCTCAACAGGGCGACCACATGGTCACAAGAGGTGTCCATGTGTCTGCCTGCAGGGGGACTGTCTGTGCTGACAGGCAGTCTCCCTGCAACTGTAAAATCAGAAAAAAAATAAAGTTAAAGTTAATAAAAAATAATAATTATATATGTGTATATATATAAATGATATATAGACATATATGATACCTATATAATATATGTCTATATATCATATATATAATGTCATACTAAGTGTATTTTTATATTAATTAATGTACATATATTAATATAAAAATACACTTATAATTAAATTACACACGTATATATATAATATATATAATAACTATATATATTGTATATATATATTATTATAAAATACAAATAATAAGTAATTTAAATTAAATGAAACATGTAAAAATAATAATAAAAATTTTAAAAAAAATATATATCTATACGAAATTTTATTCTAACTGTATTTTGATATTAATATATATATATATTTATATCAAATTACACTTAGAATGAAATTGTATATATATCTATGTATATATAAATAAATAAAAAGAATACGAACTATTCATATGTCCATATACAAAATTACATAAATAATTATATAAATATACATGTAGACTTCAAATATATAAATATGCATATATATTTAAATTCTACGTGCGTATTTATGTAATATTTTTACATAATTAAGTTATTTTATTGATTGCAATTTAAGGGACCTGCCTGACAACCCAAGCCGAAAGTCCAGAGAATTTAATTTGCTGTCACTGTATTTTACCCTGTAACGTTCTACAACACCCTAAAACCTGTACATGGGGGGTACTGTTTTACTCGGGAGACTTTGCTGAACACAAATATTAGTGATTCAAAACAGTAAAACATATCACAGCGATGATATTGTCAGTGAAAATAACTTTTTTTTGCATTTTTCACACACAAACAGCACGTTTACTGATGATATAATTGTTGTGATACATTTCCAGTTTTGAAACACTAATATTTGTGTTCAGCAAAGTCTCTTGAGTATAACAGTACCCCCCATGTACAGGTTTTATAGCGTTTTTGACACTCATATTTGTGTTTAATTAAATCTCACAAGTACAACAGTACACTCCATGTTAAAGTTTTATAGTGTTCTTGAAAGTTACAGGGTCAAATATATGGGTCAAATATTTTTACATTGAAAATGGCCAGGTTGGTTACATTGCCTTTGAGAGCGTATGGTAGCCCAGGAATGAGAATTACCCCCATGATGGCATACCATTTGCAAAAGAAGACAACCCAAGGTATTGCAAATGGGGTATGTCCAGTCTTTTTTAGTAACCACTTAGTCACAAACACTGGCCAAAATTAGCGTTCAATTTAGTTTTTTACTTTTTTCACACACAAACAAATATGAACGCTAACTTTGGCCAGTGTTTGCGACTAAGTGGCTACTAAAAAAGTCTGGACATACCCCATATTGAATACCCTGGGTTGTCTACTTTAAAAAATATATGTACATGTGGGGTGTTATTTAGCGATTTATGACAGATAATAGTGTTACAATGTCACTATTGATACATTTTAAAAATGTATGTTTTGAAACCACAATATCCTACTTGTACTTATAGCCCTATAACATGCAAAAAAATAGCAAAAAGCATGTAAACACTGGGTATTTTTAAACTCAGGACAAAATTTTGAATCTATTTAGCAGTTTCTTTCATTCGCTTTTGTAGATGAGTAAAAGATTTTTCACATAAAAGTCAAAAAACATGTATTTTTTTCAATTACATGAGATTATATAAGTAATGGTATGTAAAGAAAGCCCCTTTTGTCCTGAAAAAAAAAACAATATATAATTTGTATGGGAACAGTAAATG
The DNA here is from genome assembly GCF_036172605.1 of Pelobates fuscus. NCBI lineage: Eukaryota > Metazoa > Chordata > Amphibia > Anura > Pelobatidae > Pelobates > Pelobates fuscus. The sequence continues at coordinate 162,108,481 of NC_086322.1, read as the reverse complement.
AGAGAGCGGAAAATTACAGCTAAACACAAACACCACAAAAGTGTAAAAAGATGCCTGGTCGCAAATGTACAACATCGCAAAAACAGTCCGGTCCTTAAGGGGTTAACATTAAAATCACTAAATCAATATTTTGTTTTGTACTGTAACTTTTGGCAAACAACTGTACTTAAAAATACCTTAAAAACGAGCATGGAGGGGGAATAAAATAAAAGGGAAAATATATATATTTTTTTGGCAGACACGTGACCGGCAGCACCACCGCGTCATCAAATTTGAGCATCTTGGGAAATGTATAGTGCTGCAAATAAAGTGCCTATTTAAATAAAGTACTATGTGAAAGATACTGAACTAAATTTAACATTGATACAAATGTACAAATTTAGTTCAGCATCAGTGAAGGAGATATGAAATATATTTGTATATTTGTATATTAATGTTTATGTTTTTGAGAGGCAATTTTTCTATATTTCACATAGCACTTTATTTAAATAGGCACTTTATTTGCAGCACTATAAGCACTTTTTATACTTTGCATTTTTGGACTAAGATAGTACTGTATTGAGTATAATACTTTATAATCAAATATTTGAACATTTGTAAAAAATATATATAATGTTCTATCTTTAAAATCTCCACTCTGCACAGTTGGTTATACTTAAAACTATTAAGTTATGCACTAAGTCCCTTTAAATGCATCCATCCATTTAGATTACACTACTTTGTCTTTATATGATCGCAATTTAAACTGTGATATTAACCCTGATGGTTTATCAAGGGCTTAATAATGTATATTACACACTAGGCACAGCATTTGGTTTTCAGGATTACTGTTTACATTCAGTATGGCGTGTTAGGTTGCCATGGCATTATTACTATGGCAACAATCGCCAATAGTACGCATCCTCGCAGGAAGCCTTCCATTCAGAAGCAGTACAGGTTACATATGCGCACATCACTCGCTGTTGTTAGATACACACAGCACCAATGGTAACCACGGCTACCGTAAACACAACGTGCACATCGCTTCCAGAGGTGGTGGTTTGGTCGCACATGCGCACAGAGTTCGGCTAGACGCCGCCGGTCATGCAAGTCACCTAGGGTGAGTGAATCTGTTTCCTTAATTGTTTTTTCTTAATTATGTCTCCTATATATTGTGAATTTTATGTTTGTGTACTGTATTGATCCTGATGCAGGTCCCAGAGAGGGACTGAAACATTGATCCTATGTTTTAACCTTGCTAAATAAAGAAGAATTTTATTGGAGACTGTGAGTGCTGCCATTTTCACTACTATCTGGATATCAGAGTCTCAAGCTAAGCACCCGGCAGGTATTTCTATATATAGCCTGAGTGCAAGGATCCCCAAGGATACAGCATTAATATATATATATATATATAAATATATATATATAAAAAAAATATATATATATATACACACACACACATATACATATAATACACGTGTATATAATACGTTTATGTTTGTGTGTGTGTGTATATATAGGTATAATATATATATATATATATATATATTTTTACTTTTTAGCAGCCTGGGGGACTGTCTGACAGCTCAGACAGTCCCCCTGCTGGCAGCTCCTTGACTCCTACTGCAGCAATGTGATCATGGTGATCACATGGCCCTGGAGGGCTGGGGCGGCCGGAGCTCCTGCAGGGGTACGTCCGCGGTCCTTAACAACCGTTTTTTTGTCAGAAAAATTCTATGTGTATTTTATTATACTATGTATTATGGCCATTTGGCCTGTAATTGTGGGAGGGGCGTATTACTTTACTTACCTATTTCAGGAACACCCCTTACCTGGCTCCATACCGTTCGAGGTCAGTGTTTGAATGAGATCCACTTCTGGGTTCATCCAGATGCCATTTTTTGACAGTACCTGTGCTCCACGAGGTCTTTTTACTCAGTTGTGTTTTCAGGATTCAAGCCACAAGGTTTTCCTATCAAACAGCTTTCCAGCGATGCAGACCATAAGTTGATCCACCCGTCGTGCCAGGTTCAGTCCCACAGCGTCCTCACGGGTCGGGTTTTCAAATGCTGCCAACACTTTACAGTGTCTGCTACTTTCATTACATGGTCCATTCGTTTCCTTCACTCTTTATTCATACAAACTCACGAACGGGAACTCCTTACCATGGTTATCTGTATACACAGTTTCCATTCGTATACTTAATTACACGAACGGCAGTTTCAACATAACCCCAATACTGACCTCTACAGGTCAAACTTCATATCACAGCATAATTTACATTATGAATTGTTGGGATTTCTGGTATATTATCTGTGTTAGACATGAGGTACTATTGGTGGAAATCTACAGCTTGTAGTATGACTCTTAAAGTCAATTAATTTGCAGATTCCTCAGTTGGGTTATACTTCATTTTACTTAGGAGCGTGGAGATCATTGCATTTTTATTTATTACTGGCTGTGTGCAGGTTATTATAGATACAGTAATGGCTTATAATATTCCTATTTTGTTATTATTGACCATGTCCTGAGACGTTAAAATACAATCATTTTAGCCGACAGGCTACTTTTTACTATGTTATTTCTCTATAAATTGTCACCTGTGTGTAATTCATGTTGTCATCAGGCTCATTCCCTAGACACACCAGAGATATATATGTGGGAATTTTTCATCAATCACATAGCTACTCATAGCACTCAGTTCAACATAATTTTCCATACAGTATACCTATGCTTTGCATTAACGTCCATTATTTACATAAACAGACTCCACTATCAGTCAAACACTCACAGTCACACCTGCTGAGTGCGGCTATTCATGCCTGAACGGGGGCCTAAGCTATTATAGTATCCCCACATAGGGGGAAGAATTTGCAACAAACAAGTAACTATTTGACTGAACGCTTTGCTCTTATACATGTATGTTACATATATTATGATAAGGATGATATGTCTATATTGATTACTTCATACATTGTTTTTTCCATTCAGGTTACAGGTACTACTAAAGCCTAAACAGCTTAATCAATTCATAGACCATACTCAAAGAGGTATGTACACCTGCTCATGTTGGTATATATATATATATCTTGTTCCCCCAGGTTTAGATATTAATGTACTGGCAATTAGGGACTCCAGGGTCCAATAGGTATTTCCGTTTTTTTCGGCTTCTACACCATCTGTTAGTGGTACCGCAAGGCCAACACCCCGCCTCACACTCGGAGGTATACACCCATCGGGCCACTTTTTAGCTAGCCACCTCACATGGTATCATAGATAGGGCCTCACCTGTCACTCCCTTTCCAATTTTCTGCTTACAGTTACAGAGAGGCCGACACGCTGCCACTATGTTCGGTGGCCACAATAAATCCCCTCGCGCCAACGCATAGTTGGAGCCTCTCAAGCTATTTGGCAACTAGTAGGGCCTCATCAGTCACCGGAACCAAGAATTATTGTTTTGCCACATGGCTTTAGCTGGCAAGCCAGTACAAGACCCCTGTTGTGTAAATAATAATGGCAATTTTCGCCACACATAGTGTTTAGAGATGTTGCGAACATAAAATTTTCCGTTCGCGAACGCGAACTTCCGCAAATGTTTGCGAACGGGCAAACCAGGTGAACCGTCATAGACTTCAATAGGCAGGCGAATTTTAAAACCCACAGGGACTCTTCCTGGCCACAATAGTGATGGAAAAGTTGTTTCCATAAAGGGCATAAATCACCTAACATTCCTAAATTGTTTGGAATAACATGCTTTAAAACATCAGGTATGATGTTGTATCGATCAGGTAGTGTAAGGGTTATGCCCGCTTCACAGTGACAGACCAAACTCCCCGTTTAACGCACCGCAAACAGTCCATTTGCACAACTGCAAACTCCCCATTTGCATAACGTTGGATACCAAGCTAGCCATGTCCCGTTCCTTGTCCTCACTGATGTCATTGAAGGTCTCTTCCTCCACCCAGCCACGTACAACACCAAGGGTCCCCGAAAGGTGACAACAAGCCCCCTGTATTTTTTTTTTAAATGTACACTACTGTTACACCAGATATGAGTTGCACTGGTGTGACACTGCGCCCTGGCAGGCACTGAAACGCACACGTGTGAAGGAAACTGACTGCTATTATTTCACAGTCAAATTTCTAGTTTTTTTTTTAATGTACACTACTGTTACACCAGATATGAGTTGCACTGGTGTGACACTGTGCCCTGGCAGGCCCTGAAACGCACATGTGTGAAGGAAACTGACTGCTATTATATTACAGTCAAAAACTTTTTTTTTTTTTTTTTTTAATGCAAGCTATTGTGACACCAGAAATGAGTGGTGGCACTGGGCAAGTGGGCACAGTATATGCTGTGAGCCTGACACACACGCTGGCAGGCAGGCAACTGCAATTAGATTACACAGAAAAATAAAAGCAGACTGATGTTCTAGCCCTAAAAAGGGCTTTTTGGGGTGCTGTCCTTACAGCAGAGATCAGATGAGTCCTTCAGGACTGTAGTGGACACTGAATACACTAGCCTAGCTATCAATTTTCCTATCAAATCAGCAGCAGCTACACTGTCCCTCCTCTCACTAAGAATGCAGCTTCCGGGGGGCAGGGCCTAGCTGTCATGGAGGAAAGACGCACTTCGTGTGAGCTCCCTCAATATCTCACTTTAAGCAGCTATCAACAAGCGAATTTCACCCCAAAAGGGGATGACCCAGCAATGTTGCTCCTACCTGACTGACCCGACATGCTTAATAGCGGTCAGCAACTCGACAGAGTCTTACTTACCTCCGCGTGGCAAGTGTGGCCTGGTGCTCACCGGGCGGGAGAGGCGGCCGATCTCTCGATCCTGGGATGCCCAGGAGCAGCTACTTCCCGGCAGGAGCTCCGTTACCCCCCCCTCGGACCGGTGGGGGTTATCCCGGTCCACCCCTGAGAGGCTGTCTGGAGCTAATGGACGCACAGAGCACAGCCGCCCAGGCTGACATACTCATCTGCGACTCTCCCAATATGGTGGCAGCCGCGTGTCCTCCTGGTACCAGCAAAGCATGGCAGGATATTGAGTCTAAGCTGGACAGACTCTTTAATAAATTTTGGAAGCAAATAACAAGCAGGAAGCCCCAACAAGCTCCACCACAGCCCCAACAATCTCCACCACAGCTAAGCGAAGCAGTCCCCATTAAAATCCACCAACGCAAAAGGCGTTGAAGACGGGACCGGAGGCACAAACAGAAATGCAGAGCCTGCCCCACGTCAAGCACTCGCCTCCACCTTAAGCCACCACAATCCTGCACCGGATGTGAAGCACCACCGGGACAGATCCGACCACCCGATAAAACAAGCTTCCACCACCTCAAGCCGTGAACCCGGCACTCAGCCAGAGACTTGCCTTTGTTGTTCCAGGTATCAGGGACTCCCAGGGTCTGCAGCTGGTGCCCAGAAGGGATGGGATGAGCACAAGCAGTAAACAGCAGCCTGCCAAGCATGTCCCACTATAGCCGATCCTCCACACCATGCCTTTGATCACATGAACTGCTCTCTGCACATTAACTTATCGTAAAGTAGCAAGCGTTTAAACATGTCATTATTTCACCTCCTAAAGAGTTTATTGTCGTAGTTCCGTACATGCCTTTACCTTAACCGTTCATGTATTATGTTATTCACTAGTCTCATCTCATGGGGCGACTCACACTTGATTTATAACTAGTGGTGGAGCTGCTGATATAAATACACAGTTGATAACGTGCAAGCTACACCCTAAACATGACAGCCATCTTTCACAACAATGTACTGCTATATACTCATACCCTCAGTGCAACTAGCCATGATATACGCACATTCAGCCTAGCATGCTCAAATATAACACACTTCTGTCTAAAAAAAAATAAAAATTATAATAAAAAAACAAAACATCCAGGTGTTCTTGTGCAAACTGCAGGGATGTTAGCATTTGCTAGTGACCTTTGTAAGTCTTTAGCTGACACTCTAGGATTCTTCTTCACCTCATTGAGCAGTCTGCGCTGTGCTCTTGCAGTCATCTTTACAGGACGGCCACTCCTAGGGAGAGTAGCAGCAGAGATGAACTTTCTCCATTTATAGACAGTTTGTCTTACCATGGACTGCTGAACAGCAAGGCTTTTGGAGATACTTTTATAACCCTTTCCAGCTTTATGCAAGTCAACAATTCTTAATCGTAGGTCTTCCGAGGCATCATTCACATCAGGCAATGCTTCTTGTGAAAAGCAAACCCAGAACTGGTGTGTGTTTTTTATAGGGCAGGGCAGCTGTAAACCAACACCTCCAATCTCATCTCATTGATTGGACTCCAGTTGGCTGACATCTCACTCCAATTAGCTCTTGGAGATGTCATTAGTCTAGGGGTTCGCATACTTTTTCCACCTGCACTGTGAATGTTTACATGTTGTGTTCAATAAAAACATGGCAACATTTCATTCTTTGTGTGTTATTAGTTTAAGCAGACTGTGATTGTCTATTGTTGTGACTTAGATGATGATCAGATCACATTTTATGACCAATTTGTGCAGAAATCCATATCATTCCAAAGGGTTCACATACTTTTTCTTGCAACTGTATGTTAGGTAAAAGGATGCTTGACAGTATTTACAGTTAACTATGGTTATGGTTAACTCAGTTCTATTACTTAAATAGAACAAAAAGCATTGAAATTTACCCCATAATGGAGGAGAAACAGTGATGGATGTCATATGATGCAAAATTCAAACAATAAATAATTATTTCTGCCAAAAAAATGGAAACCTCAAGAGAGTTTGGTGTAATGGAGATCAATGTTTGCTTGTGGCACCGAAACAAATTGCCAATATTTGCATGTGAAGCAGATAAGAATAAATTCACTGGGCCTTGCAAAGGAGGACACCCAGACATAGACCAAGAAGTTTTGGAATTTGTACAGGAAAGAAGAAAGAACGGGCTACCTAGGACTAGTGAACAAATTAAAAATAAAGCTAAAGATGTGGCAGTCCAGGATGGGTGGATTGTTTCATGAATTGTATGGGTTTATCTCAATGGCGCCGCTCGACTATATGCCAGAAGCTTCCTGCAGATATTGAAGAAAAGCTGCAATCATTTCAAATGTGTGTAATCAAACTGTGCAAGCAAACTTATTTCCTGATTGGACAAATTGTTAATGAGGACATGATGCCAATTTGTATAACAATAATTGATACCGCACTCTATAATAAGAATAAGAATGAGTAATGTAAGGCAGATACTAGCAAATATTAATTTATTGAATTTGTGGAGATAATAAATATCTCAAAAAATAGTATCCTATAGTGAATAAAGTATATCAAATCTCACCATGAGTACCTTAAAATGAATATACTAAACAATACCAAAAAAAACCCAATACAATCCGTCAGTTGAAAGCGTGCCACAAGGCACTATATGGTAGAGAGCCCTCTACCTGCTGTACACAATATATACAGAAGTCCATCAGCAAAATAATGTTGAAGAATGTGTATATTAGAAAAAAATAGATATATTCAAAAAATATAAAAAAGGCAAAAAAGAATAAAAAAAGAAAAAGAGAAAAAGAAAAAGAAAAAATGTATTTACAGTCCAAGTCCTGGCGAGGGCCATTGAAGGGAACGTAGGATCCCGAGCGCGCAGCCCAGCACCCCACCGACGACGTAGTGAGACCCCCTGCCTCATCCAACAGCACAAGAGGACTGTCTGGAGGTTTCTTCAATTGCTGCAAACTGAAAAGAAAAAACGCTTACCTTTGGGTTTTTTCCAATCGTCAAAGACAGGATTTCTGAATTCAAGATTTGGTGAGATCAAACCATAAACCATAAAGCATTGAAGAGACACCTATATACTATCATCAGTGTGTACACACTTGGACTGTAAATAAATTTTTTCTTTTTCTTTTTCTCTTTTTCTTTTTTTATTCTTTTTTGCCTTTTTTATATTTTTTGAATATATCTATTTTTTTCTAATATACACATTCTTCAACATTATTTTGCTGATGGACTTCTGTATATATTGTGTACAGCAGGTAGAGGGCTCTCTACCATATAGTGCCTTGTGGCACGCTTTCAACTGACGGATTGTATTGGGTTTTTTTTGGTATTGTTTAGTATATTCATTTTAAGGTACTCATGGTGAGATTTGATATACTTTATTCACTATAGGATACTATTTTTTGAGATATTTATTATCTCCACAAATTCAATAAATTAATATTTGCTAGTATCTGCCTTACATTACTCATTCTTATTCTTATTATAGAGTGCGGTATCAATTATTGTTATATATATTATTTTTGAGGTACCAGGAGAGGGTTACCCAGATATCCAGCACCTATCTGATGGAAGAGTGCCTGTACACTTTTATTTATTTGTATATAATGATGCCAATTTGGTTCAATATGCCATGTAACTACACCATTACATGTAAAGGCCCAAAAGAAGTTACCATAACAACTTTAGGATATGAAAATAGTGGGTAACTGTAATGCTGGCAATAACTGCATATGATTCCAAACTTCCTCCATTTTTTATTTTCAAGCAAAAACATCACCCAAGATCAGTGCAAATGAAAACCTCTTCCCTAATGACGTCATTGTTCGAAACCAAGTGAAGGGATGGATGACTGAATCTTTAATGCTAGACTGGCTTAAAATGGTTGGGCATGAAGTACAGGTGCTCTTTATAATGCAAAATCAATGTTTTGTCTGGATGCATTTCTAGTCATCTGACAGATTAAGCAAAAAAAAAAAAAAAAGAATAAGCAGTCTGAACAGTGAACTTCTTGTAATTATTTCTGAAGGGATGACATCTGTTTTACAGCCCTTGGATTTTAGTGTTAACAAACCCTTCAAAGATTTAGAAGCAGTACGAGAAATTAGCCAAACCGGGAACTGATGGCAACAGTAAAAATAAAGCGTTCTACTCCTTATGATGTTGCCCACTGGGCTTTGTCTCGTTGGAGATGTATAAAAATGCCTCTAATCAAAAATTAATTTAGGAAATTCTGTATTTCTAATATAGTAGATGGTAGTGAAGAGTAGAAAGACTAGGATGATGGGGAAAGCATTAACGAATCCGACACTTACGTGTCCGTTTCTTTCTCCAAGGATTCCCATGATGGGGCGAGTAATGGAAAAGATAACAGTAAATAAATCAATGTTGCAATTGTTAATTACCAGTATGTTCTTGAAGAACCGGTGTCACTGTTGCAAATTACGATAACTATTGAAAGTTTGTTAAGTGCCGGTATGTTTCTAAAGAACTGGTTTTGCAAGCTTACTGTTGCAAGTTAACTGCTGCAAGTGTTTATGTTTCTAAAGAACCAATTGTGATAATTTGCTTAAGAAATATTAGTGTTAACTTGTAACACTAAAATCGAAATACCATCCATGTTACTACGGTATATGACAAGAAACATTTTCATTGTTGCACAATGTTATATTAGTAGTATCTTCTTGCACAAATGCATATTACATTCTCCAGCAAAAAACATTTTTTTTTGCATTCAGGTTTTATTTGAATGCTCTTTAGATTCGATGGCACATTAGATTTGAGTAAAAACAATATTTTCAAATCTCTATAACTTAATATTTGCATATATATCTGCATGTAACTCAATTGTTAATTGAAAACTCCATATGGTTGCATAACTGAGCAAAAAACGTATTTGAAATGGCTGAACTAATTCAGTATTTAGCGTTCCGAACATGACTCCAAAAATGAGATGTCTGGAGGAATAAAAGATGATTGATAGTTAGAGTACAGCCACTATGTGTTGATTTTATACAGAGATCATGTAAAAAGTGACCATTAGATAGCAACAACAAAAAAAGAGGAATAACAAATCAATTTTCTATATTTAAATATTACATATAGAATAATATATGATTCTCTGATTTTTTTTCCATGCACAATATTTGGCAGAACCGAACTGTCACGTGAACTAACAAAATGTTGACTTACCGGAAAGTAAATATGATCCGGTCAAACTGAACTTTCCTGCCATACACAAATCTATTAATTGTCAGGACTTACAAATGAGTTCAAAATGTATTTAAAATTTTAGGTCAGTCACCCAAACTAAAAGCATTGGAGAATTTTTCAATGCTAGCAAAACATTACCGTGTTGTACCTGTTTCTTCTAATGGCAGGTCTAGAGTTTTCAGGTTCCCATGCTTATCTTGTTTTCTTATGCTGCATTTTCCTATCACCTCCTTGAAATGCTGACCTGGCATACACCTCCAAAAGGATGGTAGAAAGTTTACTTCTCTGCTTTAGTGGCAGTGTTGTGATCTCTTTGCAGCCTACAAACTTGCCTAGAGGGGCTTCCTAAATTCAACGTGGTAGCTGAGCTGGGTTTCTGAAGGATTCGGACTTCCTAGGTGTGCATACTCCAACAGGGCACTCTCTTAAAGGGGCATTGGATTGTAAAAGAAGGGAGGTCTGTCAGGAGCCCAGGGATAGTGGGAGCATGTTTATAGCCTGTTTTCTAGCCATCTTAGCTCACTTGTATTGTGCATACTGTGGTGTTCCCTTCAGTATGCTTATCCTGTGCCTATCCTGCACCCTCTGCTTGTTTTATCATTTGTGAAAATGGGGTGTCCGCCCTGACCTCTGGCTTGTCCGACTACGTCTCTGCTCATTACCTATTTATACTTTAGTGAATTTTCTCTAGCTATCAGTTGCAATTTGAACTTAATCTGCTAAAACCTTACAACAGTATTATCATTTTTGCTTAGTGGGTCAGTCTAAACACCCTAAACAGTTTGCATTGTAACAATGTGCTTCATGTTTAAATCACCATGAGACCACTATTATGTCTTAGAGTGGGCTATGGCAGAAGTGATTTGAAATATTGCTGCTTGCCAATGACAGCCCACTTGAGCTGTCAATCAAGTAGTTCTGAAAACTGAGCTCCATGTTACTTCTGTCGATTTTGTACTTATTTGTACATGCAACATGGACTCCGGATGCATGGTCTATGGCTCAACACTGACTAAAACAGAATCTAGTTTATTAAATAGGGAACTAGATGTTGAAAAAATGTAAAGGAGACACAGTATGGTGTAGAAGCACACAGCTACAGACACAACCACTACACAGTGATTTAATTGAGACATTTTAAGGTGAACATCTTTTTCTATTTTTTAATGTATTTTTTAATTATTTTAAATCATTGCATATATAATGCATTCAAAATATAGTGAAAATTGCAATAGACAATCAATTTACCTGAATTGCAATGTCAATATTTGAGAGTTATTTTCAACTGGAATGGACCAGACCTCTTATAATAAGGACTATTTTAAGCAAAGACACAGCCAAAACATGATTATTCCTTTTGAAAACCTCAATATGAAATACTGGTGTTGTATTTTGTATTCAAACCCTTATTTTCTCTGAAAGACTACTTCTAAAAGAATTTTCTGCTAAATGTATATTTTTTCGAGAAGACTGATTTTCTATTGATTTTTCAACATTTGAAGGACTCATAAAGATAATGTGACTGCTTTGTAGTTTCATCTCCTGAGCTACATGATAACATAACAGTAGCTTTCTTTTCAGAAATCACTGATATATTTGGATAACTTGCAGTCTGGATTGCATACTGTGATCATTCTAGTTTGTTGCCAGGGTATCATTTAGGTTAGAACATATGTCTAAAACCAATTAAACACGTTGTTCTATAAATCAGAAAGAAAAAAAAAAGTCTACATAGATGAAACAGTGTTATTGCATCTTGAATCCATCTAGTGAACTCATGTTTTAATAAATAAAATGTCAAAATAATATGAAAACCTATCACCTTACCTGCAGTATTTACACATCAGATGTCTTAGATTTTGAAGAACATAGACAATATATCTGTAGTTTTTCACATTCTCTTGTCCTTTAGACATTTGTGTTTGTTTTATTCTTTGATAAAAGACAGTGAAGTTGAGAAAGGAAAAAAAAAGTGAAACAGCCATCTTTCACTCTCTTTTTTTGTCTTTGAGAAATACCTTGGAGAGTCTTCTCAACGAGAAGGTTTTTTTCTAAGAGTGGTGCTGTAATTTCTGCATCAAAGTAGAATATTCTCCTGTTATGCTTGATTTAGCATTCATAGTCTGATTTACAGTTTCAAATGATATACAAAGGTTTTCCTATTTGCAATATAGCTGTTGTGCTTTCTGATAGCACTGTTGCTGCTTTTGTATATTGCACCCTGAAGCTTCAGTATCTATGTATTCATTCATTTCTATTTCAACACTGACATCCAAATAAAGAAATATTTTTATAAACATCAGACAAACCTGTCAGAATACAAGATATTTTTTTTTTTCGCAACTGTGTAAAAATGTTTAGTATAATAGTAGGGAAATATTATTCCTTAAAATATTCTTGTAATTTTTTTTTTAGTTTCCATGTTGGAGTCAGATACAAAGTTCTTAACGGAAACAAAATTGTACATAGTTATATTACACAAAAACCAATATATCCCAGAAAGAGTTATAATAAAAATGTGATAATTAAGTAAACCAGGTCAAAAATTATTATACAAAAATGGAAACAAATAGAGTTGGTCTATTTTCTTTGTTTCTCTTTTTAAGTAAAAAATAAATAAAACAACACTGTTTAGTAGATAATGAAAACAAAAAATAATTTTATTTTGGTTACAAAATGTATAAATAGTATTCATAATATGATTGTACTTTTTATTTACCAGCAGGCAATGAAGAAAGATAGATGTCTCATGTAAGTATGATAAAGAGTGTTGTGAGTTGTTTGAGGCAGTTTAGGGAGTTTCCTCTTTCTTTTGTAATTTTAAACACTCTTTTCTTCAATTTACTTGTATCCACAGGTTTCCAATCAAGGTACAGGCATAGAGTATGTGAGAAGAGAAGTTGAGGCTCACTAGTCAAGGTCTGAGGGGAGTATTTCAATTTACAGGAGGTTTTTTTTTTTTAAACATTTTTATATTCTTTTTTTATACTCATCCCTTCGGCATGAGTGAACACAATTAAACAGGTACAAGTTTGCATGAAATATACAATTTTGAAACAATATAAAAGTGAATAGCTGTGTTTGGTGCACTGTGGTGGACTAGGCAGTGGGATGAGGGTTTTTGTGAATTATGTAGTGGTCTATTTGTGATCCAGGTGGTCCCTTCATTTACAGGCCCTGCCATGGGTAGGAGGTGGGCATCTCTGATGTGTGTTCCCTATCCGCTAAGCACCCTATAGATCGCTGTGTTGTTGCCAATATGAATGGAAGTATGTGACGTATAGTGTCGAGAGAGCTACTTATCACGAATTCTACGATTCTACTTGGCCTATACTTAGAGTTAAGCAATTTACATGAATGCGGTGGCCTAGTGTGGTCATCTGTGGAAGTCAGTCTGTATGTGTCTACTTGCTCTAATAGAGTCTGCATTCTGTGGAGCTGTTTGGGATTGCAAAAAGGTAAGGTTGGTTGGCAGCACCCATCCCCAGCATTGACTCATCCGAGGAGTCTGAAAACCAATCTATGTCGGTGGTAGTGATGTCCTGAACGGTTCGCTGGCGAATAGTTCCTGGCGAACATTGCATGTTCGCTTTCGCCACGGATGGCGAACATATGCGATGTTCGGTCCGCCCCCTATTCGTCATCATTGAGTAAACTTTGACCCTGTACCTCACAGTCAGCAGACACATTCCAGCCAATCAGCAGCAGACCCTCCCTCCCAGACCCTCCCACTTCCTAGACAGCATACAATTTAGATTAATTCTGAAGCTGCATTTTTTTTGTATTATTTTTTTTGTGTGTTTATTATAGATTATCCCTCCCAAAGCCAGTAACCTGTGTTTATTATACATTATCCCCCATAGCCAGTAACCTGTGTCTATTATACATTATCCCTCCCATAGCCAGTAACCTGTTTTTATTATACATTATCCTCCCATAGCCAGTAACCTGTGCTTATTATACATTATTCCCCCCATAGCCAGTAACCTGTGTTTATTATACATTGATCCTCCCATAGCCAGTAACCTGTGTTTATTATACATTATCCTCCCATAGCCAGGAACCTGTGTTTATTATACATTATCCTCCCCATAGCCAGTAACCTGTGTTTATTATACATTATCCCCCCATAGCCAGTAACCTGTGTTTATTATACATTGATCCTCCCAGAGCCAGTAACCTGTGTTTATTATACATTATCCTCCCATAGCCAGGAACCTGTGTTTATTATACATTATCCTCCCCATAGCCAGTAACCTGTGTTTATTATACATTACCCCCCCCCATAGCCAGTAACCTGTGTTTATTATACATTATCCCCCCATAGCCAGTAACCTGTGCTTATTATACATTATCTGCCCCATAGCCAGTAACCTGTGTTTATTATACATTACCCCCCCATAGCCAGTAACCTGTGTTTATTATACATTATCCCCCCATAGCCAGTAACCTGTGCTTATTATACATTATCTGCCCCATAGTCAGTAACCTGTGTTTATCATACATTATCCCCCCATAGCCAGTAACCTGTGTTTATTATACATTATCCCCCCATAGCCAGTAACCTCTGTTTCTTATACATTATCCTCCCATAGCCAGTAACCTGTGTTTATTATACATTATCCCCCCATAGCCATTAACCTGTGTCTATTATACATTATCCCTCCCATAGCCAGTAACCTGTTTTTATTATACATTATCCTCCCATAGCCAGTAACCTGTGCTTATTATACATTATTCCCCCCATAGCCAGTAACCTGTGTTTATTATACATTATCCTCCCATAGCCAGTAACCTGTGTTTATTATACATTATCCCCCCATAGCCAGTAACCTGTGCTAATTATACATTATCCTCCCATAGCCAGTAACTTGTGTTTATTATACATTATCCCTCCCATAGCCAGTAACCTGTATTTATTATACATTATCCCCCATAGTCATTTATCGTTGGACCTAGGCAGCATGATGTCTTAGGCCGGCCCAGAGAGTGAGTGAGGGTTCATGCAAAGAGGGTGAAAAGGTATTAAAGAAAAACACACTTATTGCATCAAATTTACAAAGCCAAACTTTTAAAAGCTTTTAAAAGCTTTCCTCATTTCTTTCTCGGGATGAGGAATATATCGGTTGTAGACTGAGGATTTCCATCTGCCCAATCTTTTAATAATATGCACTGGAGTGTCAGTGTTGAAGGAGACCGAAGCTGCCCCTATTCTAAATGAAAGACCCGAGACATGGATACAACCCAATCTTAGGAGTAGTGTTCTGATGTAGAAGTGAATTTAGCCGTAGTCAGAGGGATTCAGTGAGAGTAGTGGTGAAATGTGTGTGGCATGACTGAGTAAGGGTAAGTAAGAGTCAAGTATTTTAACTGGGCACTAGTTCTAGGTGGGATAAAGTGGTATAGCGGATGGATAAGTAGTTTGGTTCGTTTTAGAGGTTTGTAGAGAAAGTATATAGTGATCATGATTTTTAGCGATATTCAATATTTTTAAGGTGGTCTCAAACAAACATAAAATGCTATATAAAATTTGTGGGAATATTGAATAGTCGTGTACAGTAAATCAGAGACGGCTCAGAATATCGAACCATCGATCGGTATCCAACCTTGTGCAAATGGGGAGTTTGCGGTTGTGCAAATGGACTGTTTGCAGTTGTTTTTTGGTGCGTTAAACGGGGAGTTTGGTCTGTCACTGTGAAGCAGGCGTAACCCTTACACTACCTGATCGATACAACATCATATATACAAAAATACAATGTGTGTGTACACAAACCACAGTGCAATAAGTGCTAAATAGGATATAATCAGAAAAGAACCTCCCTGGATAGGGTAGAACTTCCCCGAAGACTTCCTCTTGTCTTCAATGAAATATATATATAATCTTTCAATGTAGGGTAATAACTGCTTGATTCAAGGATAAATCTGACTGCCATTCTGGGGTCAATAAGGAATTTTTTGTCCTAGCTTGTTGCAAAATTGTGCTTCAAACTGGGGTTTTTTTTTTTTTTCTCTTTTGGATCAACAGCAAAAAACAGGTGTGAGGAAGGCTGAACTTGATGGACGCAAGTCTCTTTTCAGCTATCTAACTATGTAACTATGTAACTATGTAATATACCAAAAATAGGGGATGATCTGCTAAATCAAATGATAAAAAAGAACATAGCGTATAACTGTGTATATGAATGGACCATATGTGTAAAATTCACAAGTGGCCACTCACACTTTCACTGAAGTTAAAAAGCCTTTAGCATAGATTTCTTTTTCAGCATAAATGCCTTTTCCACATCAATTCTTCCTTCTATGTTCAATGTCTCATAGACCAGATGGGATGTATGTGCTCAGGAAAAAAGATGCAATAAAATTGTAGTGCACATTCAAAAGTATAATAAAAAATAAATGTAATAACTTACATCACAGTATAAAACAAAAGGTGTAATCTCTCTGTCACCACCAGGGGTCCTACGCGTTTCGTCCGTGTATAGGACTTCCTCAGGGACTTCAGTAGCATATAATGACAGGATACACATGAACAGTAAAAATCCCTTCCCTCCTCCACCCTTTATACATCCCCCAATGTCCCATTATTTAAAGCAGGTGTTTGTTCTGCGGTCCGGTTCCTATGACGTCATCCCATGCGCCGTTCAATTCTTCATGCGTTCTCAGTGTCAAAGCGCATATATATGGACAAAGGGTAAAGAAGCGGGGGGGATGTTAGAAATTTTAAATGGCACTACTAAGTTTAAATATGCTTATTGCACATACTATATTACATTTATAAAAGATTTTTGCAGCATACTTTTATATTAAAAATATACCAAACATACAAATGAATAAATTAATATATTATTTTATCATATTATATATGAAAGCACATGTGATAATAATATTTCATATTAATTAAGTATGATTGATCACTATTGAGCAACTCAAACATTTTTAGATAGTTAAGATGGCACCGGTAAGCATATAAGCACACATAGCGCATATTACTAGATGCAGGCTTGAAGGCCACAATTACTAGATGCAGGCTTGAAGGCCTTATGCCACAGCTATTAAGAACTGACACAGCACTACACCTGTTTACTAAGCTGACACAGCACTATAAGCTGACACAGCATTTCAGCAGTTTGAGAAACTTATGTTGCCAACAAAAGCTTATGTTGCCATCTCTAGAACAGTACAAAGAAAGCTTGTAGATAAGCAATAATTAACCGCACAAGACTTGGCATACGTTTTGGTGGTCCTGAACAGTCTGGCCAACTGCCAGGTCCATCCAGCTGCTTGTGTCAAGGTATTTTGCTGGGCTGCACTGATAAGGAACTACTGTCTGTCCTTGAAGACAGGTATATAAGACTAAGGGAATCTTGTGCTCACTTGGAGAACTACCCACCTGTAATACGGATGCGTGTTACTGGTTTCTGCTGTTCCCAGAAGAGAGGGTCTCTCCGAGTGAGTGCCTGAGTTCTCCCCAGTCATTTGTGGCAAGGAGACAACCAAGCTTCTCTAATGGTGATGTATACTTAAGCTGATATATCTAGATACTAAGCTGTTTGAAGTAAATGCATGCAACTACTTAAATGAGAGTAAAACTTATTTTGCGGATAATAAAGTGTAGTGTGAATTCTTATATTCAACTTGGTCTCTGTGTGATTTATCTTTCCTATAACTCAATGTACTCTATCGGAACTGGGTTGTATGCCCGCCAATATCACTATAAACCCTATTAGGTATTGATTATTATTTTTTGGATATTGGTGCTTCATGAATTTAATGATTAGGCACAACATTTCATTATATATAAAAGATGAGTACAAAAAACCTTATTTTTCCTTCTATAGAGCACACACACTTTTAGGTGAACAAGATTGTGAAATCCCAATATATGTTGCATTTTATCCATTTTTCCATAAAATGTGGAATATCTATAATAACTCTCAGGGAATTGTCTTTTCCCATAATTGGGGGTTGAAAAGAAAAAAAATAATAATGATAATCAAAAGATATATATATATATATATATATATATATATATATATATATATATATATATATATATATATATAAAAATATATATGAAAAACATATAATAAATATATTAAAAAAATATAATAAATAATTAAAATAAAAATAAAAAATAATAAAAAAATGGAAACATAATAATAATGAAAAAATATATATGAATAGTAATGAAAAAATATATTGAAAAATATATTGAAAAAATATATATATAGATAAATAAAATAAAATAAAATAAGAAAATAAAAATAAAAATAAATATAAAAAATAAATGATATAAAAATGACAATTAAATAAATGACTATAATTTGAACTCAATTGAATGACTATAATTTGAACTCAATTGAAAGTTGAGTAATTTAATTAGAATATGATTCAATTTATTTAGAGTTAATACAATTAGAATATTAGAATTTTATTCAATTTAGAATTAATACGATTATAATCCAATTAGAGTTAAATAATTTAATTCAACTTTAATTTAAATTCAAAACAAGGAATAATTCGATAATACGAGTTTCCCCCTTTAGATATGGTGATGTATATCATCTAAATACAGATATAAGGTGTATACTTTAAATACTATAATAGGAACGTGGATGAAATGCAACATTTACATCCAAAGTGCAAAGGAAGAAAGCATTCAATCCTCAAAAAAACTCCATAAATCTATATCTAGATTTAATCCATGTGGTTGTAACGTCTTTAGTTTATTAATCCAGAAAGTCTCTCTCTGTGCGAGTTTCTTCATTAAGTTTCCCCCTCTCCAATAGGGGTCAACATGCTCGATACCCATAAAGAAGACGTTTTTCCAACTGAATTCCCTACAGTTGGTACAATGAATTGGCACTATATGTTTTGTTTAATTTTTTCTAATATTATTTTGATGTTCCAATATTCGTTCTTTTAATTTTCTGCCAGTTCTTCCCACGTACTGTTTCCCACATGGGCATTGTAGCATGTAGACCACACATTTGGAGTTATAATTTATATTAGATTCAACCTTAAATTTTTCTTTAGTAGCTGTGCTTATAAATTATTTTCTTTGTATATATCTCTGATTTTTCCAGGCCTTGCATGAATTACACGGATTAAAACCTTCAATGTTTGAAATTGTGCCTTTTCGTGGAATTTTTAAGGCATAACTTGGAGCTAGTATGTTTTTTAGATTTTTCATTTTTTTGAATATTATGGGTGCTTTTTTAGGGAGTACTTTACCTAATACGGGATCTTTGCATAAGATATCCCAATGCCTATTTAGAATCCTTTTAATTTTCCAATATTGTGCGTTATATTGTGTAATAAATGAAAATTGATAATCTTTTTTTATTGTTGTCTTTTTGGGGTTAGATACCATAAGATCCTTTCTATCTTTCTTTGCAATTTCTTTAATTTCTTTTTCTAATAATGCTGATTTATATTTCTTTGCTAAAAACTTATTT
Source organism: Pelobates fuscus (assembly GCF_036172605.1). NCBI lineage: Eukaryota > Metazoa > Chordata > Amphibia > Anura > Pelobatidae > Pelobates > Pelobates fuscus. The sequence continues at coordinate 162,089,056 of NC_086322.1, read as the reverse complement.
TTCAAGTGTTTGGCCTGTTCTTGAAAATCTACATCTCTTGAGCAATTTCGTCGAATTCTTGTTAGTTGACTTTTTGGAATAGTTTCCAACCATTTCTCGTGGTGGCAACTCTTCCTATGTATGTAGCTATTACCTTCAGTTTTTTTTAAATGACATTTTGATTGTATAGTTTGATTCTCAACAAAAAAGCAAACATCCAAGAAATTAATTGTTATGGGGTCTATCTCACAGGTGAATTTTAGGCCATAATCATTATTACTAATATAATCCAAAAAGAGCTGTAATTCTTTACGTGATCCTTGCCAGATCATTATAACATCGTCTATAAAACGCTTCCATAGGACCAGGTTCGCTACCCAGCCATGCCCCCTCCATATGTGGTTGGACTCCCAATCCCGCATATATATGTTGGCATAGCTGGGGGCGAACCTGGTCCCCATTGCTGTGCCAGTAATTTTTTATTATTTATTTTTTTATATATATTTATTATATGTTTTTCATATATATATTTATATATATATATACTTATGTATATATATATATATATATATATATATATCTTTTGATTATAATTATTATTTATTTTTTCTTTTCAACCCCCAATTATGGGAAAAGACAATTCCCTGAGAGTTATTATAGATATTCCACATTTTATGGAAAAATTGATAAAAATGCAACATATATTGGGATTCCACAATCTTGTTCACCTAAAAGTGTGTGTGCTCTATAGAAGGAAAAATAAGTTTTTTTGTACTCATCTTTTATATATAATGTGCTTTCATATATAATATGATAATATAATATATTCATTTATTCATTTTTATGTTTGGTATATTTTTTAACATAAAAGTATGCTGCAAAAATCTTTTATAAATTCAATATAGTATGTGCAATAAGCATATTTAAACTTAGTAGTGCCATTTAAAATATCTAATATCTCCCCCCCCCTCTTCTTTACCCTTTGTCCATATATATGCGCTTTGACACTGAGAAAAAGGAAAATACGATCGATTATGAAGACACTTCTGGGTTTCGGCAATGGAACGCATGCTGGAACGCATGAAGAATTGAACGGCGCATGGGATGACGTCATAGGAACCGGACCGCAGAACAAAACACCTGCTTTGAATAATGGGACATTGGGGGAGGTATAAAGGGTGGAGGAGGGAAGGGATTTTTACTGTTCATTTGTATCCTGTCATTATATGCTACTGAAGTCCCTGAGGAAGTCCTATACACGGACGAAACGCGTAGGACCCCTGGTGGTGACAGAGAGATTACACCTTTTGTTTTATACTGTGATGTAAGTTATTAAATTTATTTTTTATTATACTTTTGCATGTGCACTACAATTTTATTGCATCTTTTTTCCTGAGCACATACATCCCATCTGGTCTATGAGACATTGAACATAGAAGGAAGAATTGATGTGGAAAAGGCATATTTTTTATGTTTGGTATATTTTTTAACATAAAAGTATGCTGCAAAAATCTTTTATAAATTCAATATAGTATGTGCAATAAGCATATTTAAACTTAGTAGTGCCATTTAAAATATCTAATATCTCCCCCCCCCTCCTCTTCTTTACCCTTTTTCCATATATATGCGCTTTGACACTGAGAAAAAGGAAAATACGATCGATTATGAAGACACTTCTGGGTTTCGGCAATGGAACGCATGCTGGAACGCATGAAGAATTGAACGGCGCATGGGATGACGTCATAGGAACCGGACCGCAGAACAAAACACCTGCTTTGAATAATGGGACATTGGGGGAGGTATAAAGGGTGGAGGAGGGAAGGGATTTTTACTGTTCATTTGTATCCTGTCATTATATGCTACTGAAGTCCCTGAGGAAGTCCTATACACGGACGAAACGCGTAGGACCCCTGGTGGTGACAGAGAGATTGCACCTTTTGTTTTATACTGTGATGTAAGTTATTAAATTTATTTTTTATTATACTTTTGCATGTGCACTACAATTTTATTGCATCTTTTTTCCTGAGCACATACATCCCATCTGGTCTATGAGACATTGAACATAGAAGGAAGAATTGATGTGGAAAAGGCATTTATGCTGAAAAATAAATCTATGCTAAAGGCTTTTTAACTTCAGTGAAAGTGTGAGTGGACACTTGTGAATTTTACACCTATGGTCCATTCATATACACAGTTATACGCTATGTTCTTTTTTATCATTTGATTTAGCAGATCATCCCCTATTTTTTGTATATACGATAGAACATCATACCTGATGTTTTAAAGCACGTTATTCCAAACAATTTAGGAATGTTAGGTGATTTATGCCCTTTATGGAGTAAAACCAGACTCTGCATCAACTATGTAATTTTCCATGGGAGTTTTGCCATGGATCCCCCTCCGGCATGCCACAGTCCAGGTGTTTGTCCCCTTGAAACAACTTTTCCATCACTACTGTGGCCAGAAAGAGTCCCTGTGGGTTTTAAAATTTGCGTGCCTATTGAAGTCTATGGCGGTTCGCCTGGTTCGCCAGTTCGCTAACATTTGCGGAAGTTTGCGCTCGCAGTTCGCGAACGGAAAATTTTATGTTCACGACATCACTAGTCGGTGGCCATCTTGGGCATGCATGCTCTGCGTGTTTGCCTGAAGAGGTCTTCAATATCCATGCCAAATCTGGGCTTGTCGCGTTTCTGTTTTTTCAGCTTATGACCCATTGCTGATGGCTGCACCAGGCAGTGAAACCAGCTTGGAATCGATAAAATACAGCGGTAATATACAAAGCTTGGTTGACGTGCGGCTGGCTCATTCAGCAGCTTGACCCCGCCCCTGAAAGCAGAGGTTTTGCAGGGAAGGATGAATGATGTAAGGTAGAAACACAGGAATCAATGACGATGTGTAGGTGGTTGAGCTAGTGGATAGAACCAATAAATCAAACACACAAGACTTAATAATCATTTATTGTTAAAGATACATTTCTACATATCTAGTATACTTAAAAAAATAGAACAGATTAAAAAATGGAAAAAAAAAATATAAAAAAAACATGATACATGGTTTCCATTTTGTACGAAATACTAAGCACACATAGCCCCAAACCAGTAATCTACCTAGGGCCTTGTAAACCTTCATTCTCTTATACAGTTGGATTGGAGACTGGAACAAAACTGGACTTAAGAAAAAGTACCAAGGTTATATGGTGCATAGACAAGGAGACAAGAAATGATACTTATTTAACAGTGCTGTTACAGTACATAAATATATTGAAAATTCAGTAGCAAGTCACCATGAATGTGACAGAATCTAGTAGCACTGAACGAAAGAAAGCAATAAGCAATCCTATGAAACAATATGTCCACAAATCCTATTTATTCTGTTGGACTAGGATGGAATGGACAGGTGTTACTAAACATAAATGCTGCCTTGAAAGGTCTAGTACAAAAATGTAAAGGTAAGTTGGCAAATGCTTCAATAATTATAAAATGCTTAAATGACATTTAGAAATTGTTGTTGAGTTAATTAATTGATTACGTCACCTACCTATTATCTTCTCAATTAATTTTCTAGCTATGAATCTCATGTTTTCATTGAATGCTATGCCATTTTTATTGTGTTTATACTGTATGGTAAATAAAAAGTAGTGCAAATATGAATTAGTACATGCAATCATCAGAAGCTGAGACCATGCAACACAGTTTCTAGAATGTATATGCAGGTTTAACATGCTAAAAACTGAGTTACATTACTTTTTTAGTATAATGTGCTTCTGTTCCTTGTACTCACCTGAGCATTTATTAGCATGCTCCTGATTCCAGAATTTAATTTAAGCATTGTCTTTCTGGTTTTCTCAGAGCCTACCTGCCTTTATACTGTTGGTGTTTAAGACATTCTAAGTCTTGCTCAATGCATGTGAGTTTGTGATTCTGTTGATTTTAAAGTGTACCTCTTCCACAATTTATATTTGTAAGCATTTGTTCTCTCACCTTGCCAAAGATTATACATTTGCGGTATTTTGTTGAGTTTTTTTCAAAAACATATCCTTGCCGGCAGCACTGGATTAAGGGCTTTATGAGCTTGTAGCCAAGGAGTGTGATCAGCCTAACATTATGGATTTTGGATCTAGATAGATTGAGGTAACAGACGTGGTTAGACAATGGGTAAATATGAGCAAAAGCTACACTTAAATTCGCCTCATCATTACCATTTGCCGAATTTGTAAATTTGAAAATAAAATATCATACAATAAATGCAGCAGACATATGCAACATCTTTATACATGCATATATATATATATATATATATATATATATATATATATAGACACAGCACAAATCCACCTTGAAAGTATATTTTATATACTTTACATTACATTCTGAATTAAACATTCGATCTGCAGCAAAGATAAATCCACATTTGTCTGTGGCATGTAATTCCCTTACCTTCCCAGTGCACACAGGAAAATGACTTTCGCCCTCTGATAGTGCTATCCCTGTTTCACAATGTTATGGTGGGCTTCAGCTCTCCACACCTCCAGGCTCACCGACTGTATAGGATATGAAATAGGCATCCAAGGGAGGGCTTACAAATTTCAGCTTAGGTTACATGTTCCGAAATTTGCCTTTTTGGGTGGTACAGATCTTTGTGCGAATGATCTCTTCACATGAACCATGTTGTGACAGATCCCTCTGTTGTGGAACTGTACCTATAACCTGCTGGGTTCATCTGTTTTTTGGTTACCGTATATACTCGAGTATAAGCCAACCCGAATATAAGCCGAGGCCCCTAATTTTACCCCAAAAAACTGGGAAAACGTATTGACTTGAGTATAAGACTAGGGTGGGAAATACAGCAGCTACTGGTAAATTTCTAAATAAAATTAGATCCTCAAAAAATTATATTAATTGAATATTTATTTACAGTGTGTGTATATAATGAATGCAGTGTGTGCGTATGAATGCAGTGTGTGCGTATGAATGCAGTGTGCGTATGAGTGCAGTGCGTGTATGAGTGCAGTGCGTGAGTGCAGTGCGTGTGTGTATGAGTGCAGTGTGTGTGTGTGTATGAGTGCAGTGTGTGTGTGTGTATGAGTGCAGTGTGTGTGCGTATATATTAATTGAATATTTATTTTCAGTGTGTGTATATAATGAATGCAGTGTGTGTGTATGAGTGCAGTGTGTATGAGTGTAGTGCGTGTATGAGTGCAGTGTGCGTATGAGTGCAGTGTGTATGAGTGCAGTTCGTGAGTGCAGTGTGTGTGTATGAGTGCAGTGTGTGTGTGTGTATGAGTGCAGTGTGAGTGTAGTGTGTGTGTGTATGAGTGCAGTGTGTGTGCGTATATATTAATTGAATATTTATTTCCAGCGTGTGTATATAATGAATGCAGTGTGTGTGTATGAGTGCAGTGTGTGTGAGTGCAGTATGTGTGTGAGTGCAGTGTGTGTGTGAGTGCAGTGTGTGTATGAATGCAGTGTGTGTGAATGCAGTGTGTGTGAGTGCAGTGTGTGTGAGTGCAGTGTGTATATGAATGAAGTGTGAGTGTGTGATGCAGTGTGTGATGCAGTTTGTGTTTGTGTATGTGTTGGTGGGGGTGGGCATTTGATATATTATTAATTATTATTTTTTATTTTTTTTATATTATTATTTTTTTTTATTATTATTATTTATTATTTAATTATTATTAATTTTTTTTTAATTATCTTTTTTTTTTCGTCCCCCCTCCCTGCTTGCTAGCTGGCCAGGGAGGGGGGCTCCTTCCCTGGTGGTCCAGTGTCATTGGTAGTTCAGTGGGGGGAGAGGGGTGCTGGCAGAGCTGTACTTACCTTTCCTGCAGCTCCTGTCAGCTCTCTCCTCCTCCGCACGGTCTGTGCAGCTCCCTCTTTCAGCTCCCAGTGTAAGTCTCGCGAGAGCCACGGCTCTCGCGAGACTTACACTGGGAGCTGACTGAGGTGCTGAACGGACGGCGCGGAGGAGGAGAGAGCTGACAGGAGCTGCAGGAAAGGTAAGTACAGCTCTGCCAGCACCCCTCTCCCCCCAGTCTGTATTATGGCAATGCAAATTGCCATAATACAGACTCTGACTCGAGTATAAGCCGAGTTGGGGTTTTTCAGCACAAAAAATGTGCTGAAAAACTCGGCTTATACTCGAGTATATACGGTAATTGCCTGTCTGTACCCCCCATTCGTTTATTTCCTAAACTCACAAACTCACAAACTCCCGAACGGCCGGCCACCCAGCCTAGAAGTGTGCTGCTGGTTAACCTCTTGGCCTCATTAGAACGTTGTGGTTAACCGCAGACACCTCCTAATTATCAACGGTATGCTGCGTGGTCGTCGTTCGTATGCCGACCATGAGGCGGCGGCCATCTTGGACGCATAAATGATCAGCAGTGTTCGTCAATGATTTCTTGGAACTGAAAATGGACACTATTTCTCCCGAACACCACTGAACCCGCCGACCTCCCTTCTCTGCCTTCCAGCATATGAACGCCCGTTCGTATACAGAAAGACAATGTGAAATACTTTGGCTCCATGGTGATTGAACTGTGTGTATAGGATCGGAGCGCCATTCGGTAATAATGTGCGCTCAGATATAAGCTATCTGGGGATACGTTAAATGTGGTTATTCTATTCGTGTAATTTGGAGTTATTGACTTTTATGTATTTTTATTATTATGTACAAAATGGAGTTTGGCCTCTATCCATGGAGATAATTGGATTACTTCCCAATTTTCTTCAGGATAGAGAGGAGGGTTGTTCTCAGCTAAAGGGGAGTGTTTATGCTTGTGCCACTGTGATTGGCTACTATATCCATATTGTTCCAGTCTTCCATCTGGTCCCCTAGGGGAGTGTTCACCAAGTGGGAGACCTGCATAAATACCGGGCAGTTAGCCCTCAATAAATCAGATCTCTGCTTAGCCCTCAATACGGAGCTTGGTCTTCTACTTGGGGGTATTGGATTTGTATAGTTTACTTGTTCGGCTGTTTGAAACGTGAAGGATTTCGTATGGTTCCTGTTCGGCTGATTGGAGCTTTCGTTAGCTGTCTCTCCATTCGGAAGGTGAACGTCCTCAGCGGTATTAACCCCTTTTATACCTGGGTGTATCGTAACACATGTAATATATGGATATCACAGATGGACGCTGCTGGAGCTGCAAGGTGTGACTTTATATATCCCTACATCCTCCATCATTATTATCTGTGATGCATTCATAGAGATCTGTGCATTCCTAGAGGATGCAGACTCTGTTTCTCAAACATCCATTGCTGCCAAGGAGAATCATCGTGTTTTCTGAAAGAACGGTGTGGTCACTTAAGACCTTTATAGACAACACACATACTTATCACAGTTTGGCAGCTGCGTCAGCAGTCTACAATAAAATATCCCACTGATATTGCAGGTCACAAGCCCAAACACATACATTGCTGAGTTAGCAAAGGCCTGCACAAATACTGCCTACTTACATTCCCGAAGTACTGTGCCAACAGACACCCCAACACAGCGTATACTGTTTTAATGCACATAAGAAAATGTTATGACCTTTTATATGCTTAATTGATGAAGAAAAAATGAAGGAATCGCCCACACTTGTCCATGAAACAGCTTTTCAGTAAATTGTCCACTTGAAAAAGAGGCTAAAATGTTTAGAATGATCAGTGATTTTAAATTCTGCCTGTCCCCAAAAAAAGAGATGAATGATGGCAAAAATATGAGTGGTAGCTAGGGTACAGACACTCATTCTATTCACATATTACATGAAAAGTGACTAATAGAGGAAAAAGGCGTAGGAGTACCATTTAAAAAATAAAAAATAAAAAATAAATAAAAATATAATATATATATATATATATATATATATATATATATATATATTGATATAAATATGTTTTATTATATTTAATAAATATAAGATATATAAGTATTTAAATATAGATTATTTTTTTACAGGCCCTCCTGTTGTTTCCTGTATTGGTTACTTTAGCTCACTTGATCTGTGAAATAAATGGTGGATAAATTATTATTATTTGTATTATTATCATTTATAATAGGACTTTACAATCATATAATGGGGATATTTGATCACAGGTTATTGACATAAGGAATATCAACAGATACATCCTCAAGGTTTAAATAAGCTTACGATCTATGATAAAGGGGTAAAGAAATGCATGAGGAAGAACAGCGTGTCTTAAGGGAGGAGGGATTGATGGATAAGATGCCTCTACAGCACAACAAAAAAGTACATGATTGATTGTAAAATGATGAACCTTAATCATCTTCTTTATTCTGTATTTTATATGTAAAAGGCCATACGCCTGAATTTGTGGGAGGAGTTTTCCCTATAAAAGCTCTACCCCCCTGCTTCCTGTTAAAGTGACTGTTGCCAAGACAACCAGCACTTCCGGTTTCTCCGGCCCTCCATTTTCTCCAGTAGCAGCCACGGACTCGTCTTCAGCCTCTGACCCGGCTTATAGCTCTCCAAACCCGACTTGCAGCTTTATTTGGGGCTCCATCCACCCGCAGGGCCTCCTACCCGGTTCCCGTTCTCTGTAACCGGCTTCCTGCCACATGACGCGGCGCGCTCACGTATGTACACGTGGGAACCCATTCATGGCATTCCCACATTCGGGCCTAACAAATGCTGGGATTGGCTCCCTTTGTTTATCTTTATTATGCGGCTCGTCTAATTCGTATGCCGTTCGTTTAATTCCGTTAGTTTACTTTGCATTAGTTAATCCATTTGATTAAATGGCATTAGTTTAAACCTTGCGGTTATATCACTTTGTTTAAACATATAATTTTGTTTAAATCAATTCGTATGAATCATTTCGTTTATATAATTTCGTTAAAGCATTCGTCTAAAACTCTTTGTTTAAATCCATTCATGTAATCACTTTCATTTAAATGCATTCATTTAATCACTTTCGTTTAAATGCATTAATTTAAATTTATTTTGTTTAAAGTCATTTTGTTTAAATCCATTACGTTTAAATCCATTTTGTTTAAATGCATTTAGTTTAAATTCATTTTGTTTAAATCCATTAGTTTAATACTGTTCATTATATATTTCATTTATTTTAATTCTTTATTTTGGTGGTGCGTGGCAGGAACATGGTGTTACATCACAGTTTAGCCAGACATCGGCTGCAAGATTGTACAGTAGTAAAGCAGTAACAATGCACCTTTTTTGTTTTTATAGATTAGTTAACAAGATGGGACAGTAGTTTTAGATGAAGGGTAGAGGGTTAAAACAGGTAGTGGAGGCATGAATACAACACGAGCTATGATCACACTAAAGCTTGTTAAAGTAAGCAGTTAACTCTTGTCAGGCTAAGTTCATGTCTAAGTTCTAAACAAGGCAGATGTAAGTAGGTAGGAAGAGATTAAACAATAGTTAATATCAAGTTTTATACCCAGGTAGAGACCATTGAAATGGAACACATAGGTAAGCTAACACTCCAGATTTAAATCATAAAGCCGAATAAAACAGGGTAGAGTCTGCGAGATCTGCATGGACTTAATGATAAGGCAGCAGTGTATTTCTGCGCAGTTTATACAATACAGTTTAAATGACAGTGCTATGTGGTCGCATGTTGTATGTGCATTTACGACAGGTCTGGCATTAGAGGCAGCATTTCTAACTGCACAAAGCTGGGCTGTTTAGCTCAAACAGGTGAGAAAATCCATGGTGCAGAACTAGCGCGAAAAATACAAGAAAAATGTCAGATATAGGGGAATGCACAGATATGTGATGGTTCTTGCAGGCATCAAACTGTACAGGTTGCAAAAAGGACTGGATTGCGTCCATTATGGCAAGGGAGGGATTCGAGCGGATTTCGCTGGGCCTTCCCTGCGTCTGGGTTCCCCTTCAACCTATACCCAGAGGAGGTAGAAGCTTTGGAAGTACCTGGGTCTGTTTCTGGCTACAGCCGTCAGCTCGATATCTGTGGCGAGAGCCCCGTGCATGGTCTCTCCGCCCGCCCCAGGTCCCAGCGCGCTCCCGAGCACTTGAGTTGTCAGCTCCACTGCAGGCTGCCGCCAGAGCTCGGGGCCCACCGGTGTGTTGCTTTCTCATGTGTGGAGTGGTGTTGCCCCGGGGGGGTTGTAATGCTTTGACCACTGTTCTTGGCCTGCGGTTTCGGGGTTTATGTCAGGACGTCCTCCTTCTCCCTCCTGCCATCTTAGGTTTGCCATTGCCCCGGACAGGAGCCGCGTGTCTCACCCCTGCCTCTCCGTGGGTCGTTGCTGGTGGGGTCTGCACATCCATGCTCCCTTGGTGGTGGATTTTCGCCCAAAAGGCGTCGAACAGACGGTCCAGCCTTTCTTCCAGGGATGGCAGCTGAGCGTCGCTCGGAGGTCTACACGTGGTGTCCGCCATAGTTGCCAGTGATGGTCCGGCTGCGTGGGACTATCACCTTTGTGGCTTTGCTGCTGCATCTCAAGCTTTAGGTACCAGGATATCCCTCACGGGTGGGAGGGGGGAGGTAGTTTGCCGGAGAGACCTCCAAGTGAATGGCTGCAGACAGCGCAGGGATCGGCCGCCTCCCCGCCCCATCTGAGTAGGCCTCAGGTAGGCCTCAGATCAATCCCCGGCTAGGAGCCGCTGGTCGCGGTCGGGATGCAAGGCTTTTTGCTCTGCGGTCTAGGGCTCCGTTCTTCAGGTCGTTTAATTGTCGCTTCGTCTGGGTTTTGCCCTTATTTCGGCTGATTATGAGCGGTTTTGCACGGAGCTATTCTCCCATGCGACCGCTCAGCTTGGCTGCTTGGCTCCGCCCCCATTATATATTTCATTTAAACCACAGGTATCCGTTCCTCTGTCTCATACACTCAGTTCATTTGGTTATTAAGCCGCACGGTTGCACTATATAATTCATACGTTAGCTAAATCATATGCCCATTAAAACCCTAGAATATATAAAGACTACCACTGTTATTGGTTTCCTACTATTTGTTGGAATTTGCAGAAGTCACAATTACGTTGGGTAATTCACTTATTTGTACAAATTAAACTGATTCGGGCTAAGCAGTTCCTAGACATTATTTAAAAACATCATAGACACTTCAGTACGTTATTGCACATATCTGCTGGTTAATTCGATGGATCCTAAGGGCCAGTCACATTACTTCCCTCAACATACCCTGCTACACATTTTTTTAACTTGTAAAAAATATATATATATAAAACGGTTTATTACATAATCAGTTAATGCAAGGGTCTGGGATTTTACCTCACAAGATACTATTTCTAATACATCTGTCACTATATCTAACGTCGGATAGATAGCTCATATGTAATTACATACTAATCTGTATATACGGAGTTCCTTTGCACGGTACTCATATTGTCCTCATATCATATGTGTATGTTAGATGCCTATTTCTAGGATTAGCAAGTTTCCTGATTAAACTGGGACAGAGTTTTTCTTCCGGCTAATTGTGTTTCAGGTATTTCCATTTCCATACGCTCATTTTCTTACGCTCATATTCTATCATAACCGGTACATCAAGGTCTCGTATTACCTTGTACGTTTACACGTTAATACTCAGTTAAGGGGCTTGTCTTAACCCCTTCAGGACGGGTGACGGACGAGGTCCGTCATCCAGGGGATACCCTTAACGACGGATGACGGACCTTGTCCGTCACGCGGTAAAATTAACCCCAGATCGCCGCAATCGCGGCGATCGTGGGGTTAATGGTGCTCCGGTCTGCCTCTGTATTAGAGGCAGACCGGGAGCACCGGATCGGGCTGCCCCAGTACATGTGCCCGCTCTGACAGCATGTCTGAGCGGGCACATGTGCTCTGCATACTCACCTCCGCCTCCCTGCACTTCCGGGTTCAGTGTGAAGTGCAGGGAGACGGATCTTCAGTGATCCTGCCCCCTGGTGTTAAAAAAATAAAGTACAATTAAAATCCCACCCCCCTTTACCCCCCCTTTACCCATATTAATAAAAAATTAACCCCTTCCCTGCCAATTGATCACTGGCTACAGTGATCAATTGGCAGGGATTACATTTTAATATGATCTGATTTTTTTTAACCCTCAGGGGTTAAATTTATTTTATTAATTAATTTAAATATTTTTAAATTATAAATTTAGCTAGCTGGGGAGGGTGGAAGTTAGTGGGGAATTGGGGGAATTAGTGTTAGGCTAACTAGGGGTTAACATTAAAAAAAGTTTTAAAATAAGCTTTAAAAAGTTAAAAAATTAAGTTAAAAAAAGCTTTAATAACGTTTAAGTAAAAAATTAAAAAAAATAAACCCTTTACCCAGTCCAAATAAAAATTAACCCCTTCCCTGCCAGTCTATTACTGCCTACAGTGATCAAAATACAGATCACAGTATTATACTGTGATGTAATTTTTTTTTAACCCCTGACGATTAACTTTTATTTATTTGTTAACCCTCAGGGGTTAAATTTATTTAATTAACTAATTTAAATATTGTATAATTAAATATTTTGCTAGCTGGGGTGGGTGGGAGTTATGGGAAAATGGGGAATTTACTGTTAGTGCTGCTTACTGCTAGTTAGGGGTTAACGGTAAAAGAAAAAGCTTAGAAAAATGTTAAATCTGTAAAAAAAAGTTTTACGAAAGTTTAGGAAACTTTAAAAAAATTAATAAGCAAAACAAAAGTTTAAAAAATTGTTTTAAAAAGTAAAAAAAGTTTTAAAAAGTTAAAAAATTAATTTAATAACGCTCATTACCACTACACCTGGTACAAGCTAGCGGAAAAATGATCCCACGCTAAGGTTCAAAATATGCCTTTTGAAATACCCTTGGATGTCTTCTTTAAGAAATGGTATGGCTTTATGGGGTATTTGGATTATATAGCCTGGTAAAATACTCTAAAATGGGACATGGGCACAGCGTAAAAATGTAAAGTTTGAAAAAAAAAAATGGAATGGCTGTGTCCCAAATGTGCCCCTCCGATGTCCACATATACCTGGTAATGGTACATACGGGGGTATTTTTTTACTCAGCCGACATAGCTGAGCAACATATAAAGTATTATAGAGTGGTGGTACACATAAGGTTTGCAAAATATACTGTGCAAACTCACTTTGTGTGTCAAAAAGGCAGAAAAAACGCTCATTACCACTACACCTGGTACAAGCTAGCGGAAAAATGATCCCACGCTAAGGTTCAAAATATGCCTTTTGAAATACCCTGGGGTGTCTACTTTAAGAAATGGTAGGCCTTTGTGGGGTAGTTTGAATTTAAAACCTGCGAAGATGCTTGGAAATTGGACATAGGCCCAGCGTCAAAATTCAAAGTTCGGTAAAAACTGATATGGCTTGGTCTCCAATATGCCACTGTAGCTTCACAAAATAGTGCCAAAGACATTCATTGGGGATGTCTTTTTACTCAGAAGACCTAGTTGAGCATAATTTGGAGGTTTTGAACTTAGTGGCACATATGAAATATACAAAAGGCCCAGCAAAAATGCAATCCGTATGTCAAAAAATGCACAAAATTATTTTTTACCACATACTTTGGCATATATTGGTGAAAAAATGGGGGCATGCTAAGGCACAATATGCACCTTATGATATACCCTGGAGTGTCTACTTTTACAAATGGTAGGCCTTTGTGGGTTTTTTTGAACCGTCAAACTGTTATAATACCCCAAATGGAAGCATAGGCTCATTAAATCCGTCTCTCAAAATTCTACTGTGAATACTGAAAAGGACAGGTCTCCTGTATGGCACTGTAGCTTCACGAAATAGTGCCATAGACATACAATGGGGGTGTCCTTTTACTCAGAAGACTTAGCTGAGCATAATTTGGGGGGTTTGAACTTAGTGGCACATATGAAATATACAAAATGCCCAGCAAAAATGCAATCCGTATGTAAAAAATGCACAAAATTATTTTTTACCACATACTTTGGCATGTAATGGTAAAAAAATGGGGGCATGTTAAGGCACAATATGCACCTTATGAGATACACTGGAGTGTCTACTTTTACAAATGGTAGGCCTTTGTGGGGGTTTTTGAACAGTCAAACTGTTATAATACCCCAAATGGAAGCATAGGCTCATTAAATCCCTCTCTCAAAATTCTACTGTGAATACTGAAAAGGACAGGTCTCCTATATGGCACTGTAGCTTCACAAAATAGTGCCAAAGACATACAATGGGGGTACCGTTGTACTCAGCAGAAGTAACTGAACACATAATAAAACTTTGTACAGGAATAGCACACACCAACTTTACAAAATACACATGAGAATTTCTTTGTTATACGTTTGTGTGCGAAAACCCCCCAAAAACACAATTTTACTCCAATATTTAGCAGAGGTTGGCGGTAAAATGGCTACGTAGAAAGTGTCAAAACAACCTTAGGTAAATAGCCTGTGATGTCTACTTTATATAAATATATACTTTTGTGTGGCAATTTTGTTTTCTTTTATGGCCATTAGGCTTACAAGACAAACATACCAAATTCTAAAATCGCTCCACATTAAAATTTTATTATACTCCTTGTGCTTTGTGACCTGTAACTACCAAAAAAAACTGAAAATCCCAGACACATTATATATTCTGTAAATCAGAACAAATAAATTAATTTATTTTTAATTACTTTCCTTAACCTGCACTAATTAGGCACACATTATGATTGCAAAAACTGTAAAAAAAAACAATATTTTTCATTTTTTTTGCATTTTTCTGTATTTTTTTTATATATATATGTTATATCAAATTAAAGCCCTTTATGTCCTTAAAAAAACAGTATATAATATGTGCCGGTGCAATAAATGAGAGAGATGCAAATTGCAGTTGAACGCAAACAGCAAGAAAATGCAAAAATTGCTTGTGTCATTAAGCGTAAGTCAAGCTTCTGAAGCTGTGTCCTTAAGGGGTTAATCATCCTACGTTCAGGAACCTCTATACACGATCTTACTAATCTCCTGTTGTGCTATCCATTTCCTACCTAGGCTAGCAATACCATTGACAAACTTTAGACACATAAAATTACTACAAAAAAAATATATATATTATATTTCTCTTATTTTTGTTCCTTTTTACAATCATACATTTTACTTATCACACATATCCCCAATTTTCTTCCAGGTGCATATAAGAGACTCCAATCCCATGAAGTTATCTCTTAGGCTTAGTTAAGGGTACATTATATATATATATATATATTCACTGTGATTACCATTTCTCCACTTATCATTAGTTAATTAATTGATCCTTTTTCAAAATAGGCATCTTTTATCCTGCATCATCCCTCCAGCTTCCACTCAGGGCCTTTCTCATCTGGTTATTAGGTACGTACGGTTACGTTCACACTGTTTTCCATAAAGACAAGCCCCAGCCAGGGATAGAGAACAGGCTGCAAGGGACAGGATCTGCCCCTAGTACTTTAAATTCTAGTTCCTATGAGGCCTCCCACCTCCCTCCACCCACCTCACACTGAGGTATCGCCCACACGGCCCACGTTAGTAAAAGGGCCTCATTTCCCCTTCTACAGGGGCTGGTTTAAAATGTCACATGCCACGGCCAAATGTTTTTTCTCTATACTGTCACCGAGAGGCCAACATCCCGCCACATCGTTCGGTGGCCACAGTTCCCCACGGGCAAAATCATAGGTAGAGCCTCTCTGCGCCACTTGGCAACTAGCAGAGATTCACCTATCACAGCTAGTTAAGTTCTCCGCCATTGGTACTAGCAAGCAAGCAAGTTCTATACAGTATTTCACCTTTGGCTCAAAATTCTGTGTTTACTAATGTCTTCATAGGATGTCGCAAGATTCACCCCATGAAGAGAACTTGTCTCTACAGGGCTCTCTCCCCGGGCCCAGTACACCTATTAGACCTATCTCACCAGCTGTATCTCTCATTACCACTACACCTGGGTCTCTGAGATCTTGGACCATCTCTAAATTGGTGGCAGAACAACGCCGTAGAAACGTTCCTTTTCCAGCCACAGCAAGGAAAGCAGACTCTTTAAGTTATTAACGGTCCAGTCAAATGATCCCTGGCCCTGTACAAGTTCTCAGGAGCCTAATGTCAGCCGTTCGGGACAATTTCAAGACACTTTGTCATTCATCTTGTCCACCCTTCAGTCACTTAACAAGAGGATTACCAAGATAGAAACCATAATCCCTACAGTTACCAGCCCACCTCACATTCAAAGCCCAGCACCTGCACCTGCACCTCCAAACACGCAAGGTAGGGAAATTACTGTTACCCCCTCCACTTCTCACAGTGTCAACCCTGTTAATTCCTTTCCAGCCTTCATTAGGAAAGACATTCTAGATTGCAAGGATGTCAGCCTAGTCTCTCTCCTCATAGCTTCTCAGTATATTCTAGAGAATAGAGCTTTTGGTTTTGGAGATATGTCTGTGATCCTCAAAACTAGGGACCCACGTCTCAATAAAAAACTCTCCATCCCGGAATTCATTTTAGGCCTCGGACTATATAGGGATGTCATCTGCTCTGTATACCCTCAGAGGTGAGAGGAATTTGACCTCTACCTACCCAAGGTGGTGGACTTAGGGCTCAAGTATGGGGGT
Source organism: Pelobates fuscus (assembly GCF_036172605.1). Classification (NCBI taxonomy): domain Eukaryota; kingdom Metazoa; phylum Chordata; class Amphibia; order Anura; family Pelobatidae; genus Pelobates; species Pelobates fuscus. The sequence goes on along the minus strand of NC_086322.1, from coordinate 162,072,558 downwards.
TTCGACGTCTATGACTATCACTGGTCAATTTTCATCAAGTCAGCAGCGGCTCTGGTACACTCCAACACCTGCATCGATTGGAGTCAGTTGGACACAGAGCTGTTCTGCAGGCATTTCGCTGGCTTAAGACCCCTGTCTTGTGCAGTTTTCTCCTCTACCTCACACTCCTCCAATTTGTGTCCCTGCAATGCAGAACAATCTACATCCCTTCCCTCCACTTCTTACCCATCATCCAACCCCTCCACCAGTCAGGATAGGGGACAAAGAGACAAGCTGGACCAGTAGTATTCCTGGGCAAGGCACAAATATTCAACAACTTTAATGCCAGAGCATGTAACTACAATGCCTGCAGGCTGTTGTATATTTGCTCCACCTGTTTCAGGGTACATACAAAACCCATGTGCCCTTCCAAACTTATCCCTAAGAAATGACTGACGGAAGGAAACACTGACACCTTAGTTAGCTTTTACACACCCACCCCTCCCCTCACCTGGTATTATATAATATTCAAATTTTGGTTTGACTGTGGGTTTCCACACGGGGTTAGTAGCACTCCCAACAGGCACTGCGACATCCTAAAGCGTTCTCTCTGCAACTATTCATCTGCCATTTTAAAATTGCTACAGAGAAAGACCGCATCAGAATTTATCCTCGGTCCTTTCCGCAACGTCCTGTTTCCACATGGCACTCTAACCCTACATGTAGGGTTTCCATCAACACACTCTCCTGTTATTGAGACCACGCAGCAGGTCACTCATGCTTGACTAAAATTTGGTAAGCACTGGTTTAAGGACATGTGGCCTTTACCGGCGTTCAGGGAAACTTCTGCCTTTCGAGATCTATCCTAGTATAGCAGCAAACTATACTTGGGGGGAGCATCTGTGGACCGGTAAGGCAGTCAAGCGTTTCTCAGGTATAGCAATTTTATTATCCTTAATAAGGCACGCTTCCTCCTCAAACAGTATGCGGTTAATACGGTATTGACTGTAGATGGTCACCATACTACAGTTCTTACAGCATGCAAACACATGGCAGGCATCCATTATACGGCCACTGACGCTTTGTCCCATCTAACTTTCAGGCGTTCTGCAAGGTTCATCCCGTCACCAACCAATTCCCATCCAGAATACAGATATTACCAGAGTTAACAATGGATTGACAAGATTGTTGACCCATGCACTGTCACTCTCACGTAACGCTCTGTCCACCAACACCAAAAAAGCCTACGACAGGGCTTTGACTGTGTTTCACAAATCTTGTGGGGAATTCCATGTTTCAGTGAATTATTCTATCAAGACCATGGTGGTTTTTGCCTCCTTTTGCCACTTAAACCTTAAACTAGCACATAACACTATTAAATTATATCTTACAGGTTTACAACACCACACTACCTTTCCCAATCACCCACCTTTTCTTTCCACATACCCCATCAAATCTATTCTCAAAGGCATCAACAAAATAGACCGACCTCCAACTACCAATAGATTAACCATAGACGGTACCATATTCAGGAACATGTCAGACTTATTGGACAGAAAACCCTTTAATACCCAGACTAACTGTCATCAAAGTAGCCATTTACCTTGCTTTCTACGACTTCCTCAGACCCCGAGAATTTACTGTGATACGTCAAACAGATATCAGATCCTATTTAAAACTATCGGACATTACCAAACACGGTGACCATTACGTGATGTCTCTACACTCATCTAAAACCAATGTCACAAACTACCCAACTACAATCCCTATGTTTTCTACAGAGAACCTCTGGTGTCCCGTTAAAATACTCGACTGATTTCTAACCACAAACTTCAGTCTCCCTTTTAACTCTCCCCTACTACTTCTTCACGGACACCCACTTACCACTTCAAAATTCATAACCCACGTTAGAACACTACTGCTAAGATTGGGACATAACCTGGCTGCGTTTTCCGGTCATTCCTTTAGAATTGGGGCAGCCTCCTCAGCCTCTAGCACGGACACACCAGTCCATATCATCAAAGGACTGGGCAGATGGAAATCCTCTGTTTACAGCACTTATATTCCAGATCCTGAGAAAGAAATCAGGAAAGCCTTCAAAGGTCTAGCATTATAAATTATGAATAAAGTGTGTTTTCTGAAATATCTTTTGCCCTTTTTATTACAGGCATACCCGTACGTTGGTTTCGGCACACCACTACCAACTTTTAGTCTTTATGCCAGAACTACTACTTAGAAATGCATGTTCTGGGTGTGCTCCAAATCCCCCCTTTTGATGTGTAGATTTGGAATCCAGACCATATTCCTATGGAGCTAAGCACCCCACTCATCCACTACAGGTGCCCCTTTGGAGGTGACGATAAGAGAGCATAAATTGAGGAGAGTCTTTGGAAGCGGTTTAAGGTTAAATTATCATGTTAATCTCCCATGTTAAAATTAGTGTAGGGCCCACTGAAATTGGAATACTGTGACGTAGTGTTGGGCTTAACATAAAATGGCGTTATGGTGTAACCAAATCTCCATATTTGTTGCTAAGATAGGTGATTTTAAGTAGTCTTGTGAAATATAAAACTGTAGGGTTTTTCGTGTGTTTGCTGGTTTTTAGTCTGTATCATAGGCGTGCGCACGGGGTGTGCCAGGTGTGCCTGGGCACACCCTAATGCCCGCGGCACGCCTATGTATTGAGACCGGCAGGGGAGATCTCAGGATCTCCCCTGCCGGCTCATGCAGAGCCGGCGCTATCCGAGCGCCGGCTCTGCTCTCAGCCTCCCCTCACCGGCTCACAGGCAGTGAGGGAGGCAGGAGAGGACCGGCGGAGCTCTTGCCAGCAGCTCCGCCGGGTTCCTCTTGCGAGATCTAAGCGTTGCCGCGGCAACGCTCAGATCTCGCGTGAGTGAACTCTAGCCCTGCGGGGCTAGAGTTCACTCTCCACTGGACCACCAGGGATGGATGGCAGCCGCAGGATCCCCCCTCCCAGGCATAAGGTAAGAAGGGAGGGGGAATAACTGATCTGCCCCCACCTCCACTGGACCACCAGGGAAAGCAGCAAGGAAAGACCCCCCCTCCCTACATAAAGTAAGAAGGGAGGGGGGATATTAAGTAATGTACCGGCACCTCCACCCCCCACAATCACCCACACACACACATACACAGCACCAACACACATACAGCACCCACACACACATACAGCACCCATAGACATACACAGCACCCACAGACATACACAGCACCCACAGACATACACATCACCCACAGACATACACAGCACCCACACACATACAGCACCCACACACATACAGCACCCACACACATACAGCACCCACACACATACACAGCACCTATACACATACACAGCACCAAAACACATACAGCACCCACACACATACACAGCACCTACACACATACAGCACCTACACACATACAGCACCCACACACATACAGCACCCACACACATACAGCACCCACACACATACAGCACCCACACACATACACAGCACCTATACACATACACAGCACCAAAACACATACAGCCCCCACACACATACACAGCACCTACACATACAGCACCTACACACATACAGCACCCACACACATACAGCACCCACAGACATACACATCACCCACACACATACACAGCACCAACACACAGAGCAACCTCACAAACACACAGCACTCTCACACTCATTACACAAACAGCACCCTCACAAACACAAACAGGACCCTAACAAACACACACACAGCACACTACCAGTACCCTCACACACAAAAAGCACCCTCACACACAGTACATTTACAGCACCCTCACAAGTGCAAACACACACAAACAGCACCCTGACACACAGTACATTCACAGCACCCTCACAAGCACGCACACACAAACACCCTCACCCACATAGTACACTACCAGCACCCTCACACACACATCACACTAACAGCACCCTCACGCAGCACACACACAGCTTTGTGTGTGTGTATATATATCTATATATATATCTATATATATATATATATATATCAAAAGATAAGGGTTCAATGAGAGATAAGTGTGTGTGTAAGATACTCAAACGTCTAGGTGTGGTCCCCTTAGCCTTCACCAATAATGCATCATATAAACAAAAAATTAGACGGAATATCTTACATATAAATAACAGTAGAAATTCTGGTGGTGTGAGTATTATTCCTATAATAGGATAAAAAGCAAAGAAAACAAATAATGGTGCAGTATCGTTTGTACTGATGGGAGGAATTATATTATTCCCAATATGATCCCAATAAATTTGCACTCACAAACAAGGAGCCAATCAATATCCGGCTCAGATCATCAGCTTTGTGGGGTATCAGAGGTCCCACTCCCTCCTTTGTGTGTGCAGAGTCTTCCTTTAGTTGCAATAACAGGCATGCAGTAGTAGTTAAAGTGCTTTATTCCATAAAGTGCACAAAAGTGATAAAAGTAAATAAAAACCTTACAGTCTGTACTGGTTAGTCCTGGATAAAATAGCAATACGCGTTTCGCCTCTCTGGGAGGCTTCCTCAGTTGCTGGTTTAGTGTCCATGGGGTTGTCGTCCTTTTAAGTCCGTTTCTTAATTCGTGAGGTGTATTACTTCCGGGTCGCGCCTATTCCTTACGCATTTCCGGTTTGCGTTCCACCATTGGAACGCATAGGGGAGTTATTCGCCGACTTCCTGTGTGTCTGTCTACTGGAACGCATCCTTGCGTTCCACTCCGCCGTCGATCTCCATTCCGGATAAAACTTTCAATGTCCATTAAAGTTCTTTATATAGTCCCAATACTATTAAACTCCACACATTTCTCAAATGAAGAATAGAAGGAGAGGGGAGACAAAAAATATAGATGGGGGTAGTCAAGGATCGAAATGTACTGTTTTTTGCAGTTAAGTTCACCATTCCCTAATATCATAATTTTGTATTTATGTATCCAGTGGATATATAAAGTGTTAAAAAGTGCTGTCAAATGTATACCATTTCATACCCATATTCTTATCCTTTATGTATCAGTGGGAGAAAGGCTTACCAGTATTTCTCAAATATTGCTAAAATTGCCCCAATTTGCAAATGGATAGGGGTATAAACATAATGATAGGAATATAAACATGATCATAAATACGGAGTGGGTGAGCAAGTAGTCGGATATTTGTATGTCTCAGTAAAAAAATCAGAAAGGTATAAAATGGTAATGTTAAAAATACATATGGTGCGTGCTGTGCAGGAGTGTCAATCATAATAAAATCACTAAGGCATCCCATATGTACAATATTGAATGTATAGACTAGCAGTCGGGTACTTTCTCCGAACAAGAATAAGTTAGGTGATGTATAGAAGCTATTAGTTAGCAGACAGTATTTCACCCATAATTAACAATAAAAAGAAGGTATCTCAATGTCGTGTTATGCACAAAATATAAACCATAAAGAGGTTGTGTATAGAAAGATGAGCTTTTAAAATTTTCTTTTATCTAAAATGGCAAACTTCAAAATCTAGGTTGAGGCCATGGGGGACTAATGTTTTAAAATTATAAATAAATCTCATCTCTTCTTTTCCTAATTGTTTTATATAGTCTCCTCCTCTCCAATCTTTCTTTACTTCTTTAAGAGCACAAAAAAACAGGTTTTCTGGGTTTTGGTTGTGTGCCTGTTTAAAATGTAGCGGAACACTATGGGTCTCCATCCCATTTCTAATATTTCTTATGTGTTCCGCTATCCTAATTTTGAGAGGTCGAATTGTTCTCCCTACATATAATAAGTTGCAAGGGCATTTGAGGATATATATGATGCCCTTCGTGTGACACGTCAGATGGTCTGTTATCGTGTAGGGTCGTTTTATTATATTTTCTATGTTTGTAAGGTGTCTTTTGTGGCTATTGGTGGTTCTGCAAGGGAGGCACATTCCACATCCATAAAAACCCTTGAGGTCCTGTATAAGATGGTTTGTTTTTTGGGGGCTTAAGTGACTTTTAACTAAATAACTCTTAAAATTTCTGGCTCGCCTATATGTAATTCTTGGTCGTGAAGGTAAAATCTTATTTAAAATAGGGTCGTTCATAAGAAGGTGCCAATATTTTTTGATGGTCTTTTGAATATTTTTGTTTTGTCCATTGTAGTTACAAATAAATGGTATTTCATTCTTATTGAAGGCTTCCCTTTTAGGTTTATATTTTATTAGTTCACTCCTCGGTTTCTCTTTAACTTCTTCTATATCTCTTTCTAAGGCTAGTGTATCGTACCCTTTTTCCTGAAATTGTTGTTTTATATAATTGACTTGTTCTGTATAGTCTGTAAACTTCTTGCAGTTCCGTCGTATTCTTAGGAACTGACTTTTTGGTGCGTTTACAAGCCATGGGTGATGATGGCATGGACAGAGGATTTCGACACAGGATGGAATACAGTGAAGAAGTCAATTGAGAAATTTTGGCCTATTCTCCTGAAGGACGCCCATCTTAAAGACGTCCTTAGCCCCAGAGCAACCATTACAGCACGCAGAGGCAAAAACCTCCGTGATATGTTGGTACCGAGTCATTTTTCAATGAAATTAAGCAAAACGACCTGGCTGGGCCGAAACCCTCCCTGTGGTTCATTTAGGTGTGGTAGATGTGTTGCATGCAAACACATCCTACGGGATTCAAAAAAAGTTCAAGATAGCGATGGACAACAGACTTTTGAAATCACCCACTTTTTTAATTGCAACACAGCCGGCTTGGTATACCTTCTTACCTGCAGCTGCAAAATGCTGTATGTGGGTAAAACCTTTAGACCGTTCAAGGAACGGATCAAAGAACACGTAAGATCCCCAAAAAATCGCATGGAAACCCCAATCTCTAGACATCTAAAAAACTTTCATGATGGTGTCTCCAGTGAGATTAGGTTCTGCGGATTAGAATGGGTTAAGCGTGATCAGAGACGAGGAGATTTCGACAAACTCCTACGTCAAAAGGAGTGTAGGTGGATATACAAACTTAAAACTCTGAGTCCAAAAGGCCTGAATGAAGGCTTCTCCTTTTCCCCTTACATTTAACCGTCATTTGATGGCTAAGCTTCTAGTGCTCGAGTCGTTAGGATACAGCGACATTGACCGTGTAAATAAATAAATAATAACAAAAATGTAAATATATATGTAAATAAATCTCCCTAAGTATAAAAGTAACCCCCCTTCCTGTTTGACCTGCACACATTGTCCATCTATAATTATAATTGTATTGATTATTATTTGTAATAATTTTTTGGTATCTACACCTTAACCTGGTACCGATCTAGTCCAATATGACTATGACCACAGAACATTTAGATATTTATATAGATATCTTTGTTCATTTATAGGTAAAGATACACAATTTGCCAATAGTCTACCACTCTGGGTAATTTATCTAAAGAATATACCTGATGGACTTCTGATTCACTGGGTCCTTTTTGCCTAATTAACATCATGTGGGTCCTAGGGGCACCCCTAGCCACACCACAATTCAACTTTATGACATAATAAGTGACCATTCCTCCAAATGGGGATTAATGGTGATTTATGAGAGAGGATCCAATATAGTTGCATACTATGTATAAACTGTGATCTTGCTCTACAGTCTATCTGTCCCTGTAAAGAAGATGAATCTCCTTCACTAGAGAACTATCATTAGGATCTAATGTTAATCAGGCATATATATACTATCTGTTCTTGAATAAGATGGTTCTCCTACAACAGAGAACTATAAATAACTACCCAGATTCATGTCAAGATGTAGTTTGTTCATGTTTTTCACCTATGTAGCCAATGAAGGGGATGTACCTTTAAACCTTTAAATTAAGGTCCATATAATGCGCCCGGCTACATTACCATGGTGATAGTTAAACACATGAGGCACGTGACATCTCGATGAAACATTCTGAACGAGGCGGACTTGATCGGGCCATAGCCCCGCCCCCAGCTACTTCTTAGCTTAGCCGATTGGAGCGCATTAAGGTATGGGCGGGCTCGGCCCCGGTATATACTTACCTCCCTACAGCTGTACCAGGAGCTCTTGATAAAGGCGTTACTTCGCCGAAACGCGCGTCGAGCGTTTGCCGTTTTCTGTTTTGTTTTAATGCTGGGGGATGCAGCCGGCTATGTTATATTGGGGGAATTAGTACCGAAGGAGATTATTGAACCTAACGTTCAGGGATTTGGAATATCAGACTGTCTGCAGGATGGCAATAGCAGCAGCAGCTATTTACAGCAACAGGAGATAGACTGAGTTATATTTTCTTCAGCCAGCTTGATAGCTTACCAGGGCGTTCCAGTGCTAGGCTGCCTTGCAAGTAGCTACTCCTTTCAGCCAGTTAGCAAGTTTATTTATTCCAATTAGTGATAGGCTGCCTTGAAGCAGCAGTGTGTAGGGAATATATCTATGAGTTAGACCTTTTGACTCTATTATTAATAGGCATTAGCAGTATATTTCCTTTAGTGGCCTCTGTTTTTGGGAGAGACTAGTGAGGTTGGCGGGTGCCATTCTATATATGGTTCACTCTGCTATACCAATCTCCTCACTCACATCTCCAATCTATACCTATGCACTTGCTTCTGTTTTTGATATACTGAGATATTTCCTCCACTGCTCTACTCATTAAGTGTATTACTATTTGTCTGCTATCATAATTATCTCCAGGATACTATTTTCAATATTAGGAGACTTATGGATAACAGAAATAGTATCCACTAGCCAATATTGTGTATACATATATATGCAGAGATGTCGCTATTACGTTTTTTATTGATAAAACAGCGCCCTATGTATTATCACTCGACTTAAGTAGAGAGTGATATTATTGGTATACACTCTCCTTCAGTTTACTTCAGACTCGTGTTTCTATGTGCATAGTTAGATGAATACTGCACGATAGATCTAGTACCGATGTATTTATTATAATCAAAAAAATACACTGGAGTCTATGTAACAGGTCTAGTCCCACCTCTATAGCCGAGTTACCTAAAAAGTCCTACAGACTGTGAGTATCTAAGTCTAGAGGAATGTGGGCTACGCGATATCTGATTTAGTCTATACTGTACTATATACTGTACTTTGTACTTTAACTTCATCTTTGATACCGTTGCCACTTTCACTACCTCTAGACGATACCCACATTGCATCTACCCAGCTTTTAATTCACTTGAACTTTCACGAGTGTGTCACTGTTATTTACACTTTGTTTTGTTTTGCCCGTTAGCGGCTTAATAAAGGTTATACCATATCATTATTTTCAATACCCTAGAGATATCTTCTGGTGGGACGGTTGTCCAATTTGTCCATCTCTAGTGGAACAACCATTTCACTCTAGTCTTTTCTTTTGCTTTAAATATTGTATGGGGTTCATGCCCTTCTGATATCTCTGTAACCCTTTAGGAATTTTGATGTGGACCTGGTCCACCTCTAATATTTCCTCTCTTGTTTCTAGACTCTCAAGTAGTTCAGTAAAGTGCTGGAAACTAAGAAATTTGAAACCCAAGGCTAGCTTTGAAACTAATGTGAAAAAAGTGTGAGTGGGCTTTCATTATTTGCATGAACAAATGAGCACAAAGAGCAAGGACAGTCTTATACAATGTGTTAAGAAATATGGATTCTTGCCGTTTGCTTCCATAATCAAATAAAATATAAATTCACATCTAATATAGCTATAGACAAGGGCATTTACACATTTTACATAGTGTATATTTTGGTTAGCAGTTCCACAAGTCAAAACATTATATAGGTATAAGCAAGGAGAGAAAGGTGGCGCCACAGAGATAATATATTAAATGAAATATAAGCAACTAGTAATATAGAAATAAACAATGACATATAATACTGAGAGAGAATAATAAAAAAAATAATAGTATTAATTCCGGCACACCACAACCGACTGGTTCCAACTCATTGATGTTATGGTTATTATATGCTAGATTTCTGTATATGGCTATATTGCCCCAACTACAAATATATATATATATATATTTTTTTTTTTATTATTATTATAACATCAATGAGTTGGAACCAGTCGGTTGTGGTGTGCCGGAACCGACAAAGCAGTAGGCCTGTAATAAAAGTGGGCCTACCTTAGAGGGTGTTTGTGAATAGAGGGAGTGGTGGGTGGGGTGACTCGCCAGACCAGTAACGGTAAGGTGGGAGTGGATTGGCAGCCCTTTTAAAGGGAATTTAAGCCCCTCCCACAACTACAGGCCAAGCCTTCAAAATTGTAGTCGGGGCAATATAGCCGTATACAGAAATCTAGCATATAATAACCATAACATCAATGAGTTGGAACCAGTCGGTTGTGGTGTGCCAGAACCGACAAAGCAGTAGGCCTGTAATAAAAGTGGGCAAAAATAAAATACCATAAGACATAATAAGGTAACCAACTTCTTTCTTTATTTAGATAAGTCACAGAAAGCTTGTCTTTAACGGGATTAGGTATGTAGAGTGTGTAAGCGGAGGATTTCCAGCGTCACATTGTCTTGATAATGTGCGGGGGTATGTGATTAGCAGATGCTGTAGATGCTGCCCCGAAGAATGACCTGAGAAATGACTGGGGTTTAAGCCGAGCCTAGTCAATAGTAGACGTACATAAAGCATAAACTTTGTTGTAGTCAGAATGTTATCATGCAGTTCGAGCAAAGGTTGTAAAGGTTGTTTGTGGAGTGAAAGAAGATAAGCGTCAAAAACTTGTACAGGGCACCATTTATTATGAGTAGGATACAAGGGGATTGTAATAGTATGACCTATGGCGCTGGTTTTTGATTGTTTTAAAAATAGTAGGTAATGGTCGTTATGTTTTTGCAAGTCCATAGTTCTTAGTTAGTCGGGGGTTGTAATGGTCTTAGTCGTGAATTCGTTGGGTCGGAGGAACCCATAAAAGGCTAAATATATAGCTGTCTTTATGACGGTATTAGTCATGGGCTCGAAAGGAGAAGAATCTAATAAATTGATTAGTGAATGGAATATGTTGTTGTCTATGGGTAGTCTCTGTGAGGGGACATGTGCGTAAAATGTATTAATGCCTTTAAGTACTGTCTTAATTTGATTTGAGGACAGGAAACCTATAGTGTTGTGTTGTTGGATAAGCATGTGATGTTGAATGCCAGTAAGGTACAGTTTTATCGTGTTAAATGATAGTTTAAGGTTAATGTGGCAAAAGAAAGTGAAATCCAATATTGATTCTAACGTGAACATGTCGTGGATGTGGAATTCAGTGATGAATTTCTTGAATATGTGAAAAGCCCTATCGTATGTGTTTCTAGTGTTTACTGAAAGTGCGAGGTGAGAAATGAGGTGCGTGATCTAACAAAGCTTTTAATCCATTATCATGTCTTGGAAAAGTGGGTCTGGAGTTGCCAGTCTGGAGGCGGTGGGTAGTGTCGTGAAGAAATCCTGAAAACGAAATTGAGACAAGTGATCAGCACCGGTGTTTGTGCACCCTGGAACGTGAATACATGTGATAAAGAATTGACAGGTGGCCGCTACCCATGTGAGTCGTCTTAAGAGTCTCATAATTATCAAGGATGCTGACCGGCCTTTATTCACAATATGGCATGTAGCCATATTATCTGAATAGCACCTAACCATGTGACCGGACCAATGTGGTCCCCAGGCAATGGCCGCCGCCACGATGAGGTACAGTTCAAATAAAGCTGAGGTCTCTGTGAATTTGGGTAGTGATTTGACCTCGGTTGGCCATGGTCCCCAAAGCCATAGATCTCCCCAGATAGTTGCAAAACCTGTGTTTGCTGCAGCATCTGTCCACAGTGTAGGTGAAGTGCCAGAGTGGGGTGGTATAAACATGACTCGCCCGTTCCAAGAGGTGAGAAAAACTCCCCACATATGTAAATCAGAGGTTGCGTGGTCGTCTAATGTGATACTTGAAGTGTCTGAGGTGAATTTTGGAAATAGGGATAGTAGGTGTGAAATAAAAGATCTACCCTGGGGGATGATTCTCATCGCAAAGTTGAGCTATCCCAGCAATGATTGCAGTTCTTTCCTGGTGCAACAACCTTGCCGTAGGTAGTGTTCAGTGCTTTCCAGGATACGCTCAATTTTGTCCTGAGGGAGGCTAGCCTGCATATGTACAGTGTCTAGTTGTATCCCCAAAAATTTCATGTGGGTGTCGGGCCCCAATGTCTTGTGTGGGGAGACTGGGATAGTGAGTGATTCAAACAAAGCCAACATGTGTTTCAAACTACTTGGGGGAAGTGTGCTGTTCTCAATCGTGAGGAAATCATCTAGATAGTGAATAACTGAAGGACATTTACACACATTAAGTAATAACCAACACAAAGCCTCTGCAAATGTATCAAAAATATGTGGGCTGCTTTTAGAGCCAAAAGTGAGACGGGTGAAGAAATAATATAATCCTTGCCATTTAATGCCATGAAGGTGCCAAAGTGAAGGGTGCATGGGAAGTAACTTGAAGGCATTCACTACATCAGTTTTACTTAACCATGCCCCTGTGCCTGCTTTAATGATAGGACCTATGGCCTGGTCGATAGTGGCGTAATGTAGTGAAAATTCTTCAGAAGGTATGAGTGAATTTAGGCTAGTGACCGTGGAGGAATGTGGTGCAGATAAATCAATGATCAGTCTAGGTTTAAGTGAGTTTTTTCCCGTGACAATCCCAATGGCGATTGGTTCTCCAAGAAGTGAAGGGTGGTGAAAGAAATGGACCCAGCAAGAACCCTTGGTTCACCTCGGTCATGATGAGTTTGTGTACCAGCTGTGGGTCATCTAGTGTATATAGTAGATTGTCACATTCCAGTGTGCCTGTAGGTAAATGTATCAGCCCTGTGTGAAATCCCTCAGTCAGTCCTGTTATGAGATAGTCACTGAAATGTTGTGACGGGTGTAGATGTAGAAAAGTGGTAAATAAGCTGAGGTTCATGCACGTGAGATATGGTTTAGGGAATGCTTTATTTGGGCACATTGTCATGGAATGGGCCCTGAAACAGTGTGAACATACATGCATCAATCTGCAAGAGCTAAAACCACAATTGCCTGCATTAAAATTATTGCACACTTTGGATCTGCCTAAAAAGACAATATCCCTGCCCAGTTTGGTCCTTGGAGGTTAGCAGCTGGTTGGTTTTGTTCGACTTCAGCCGAATTCGGGCAGAAATTAGTGCTATGTGTTGCTGATGCGCACACTGCACAAGTTGGGGGTCTGAGGCCTGCAAAGTGCCTGCAGAATAGCTCCGTGTCCAATTTATTCCAATTTATGCTTAAATTGAACTGAGCCAGAGCCGCAGCCACCTTTGTAGAGAAGGAACGGTGGTAATCGTAAAAAGCGGTACCACCGTATTTGTGCCCCAGATCCACCATCTTGTGCATGTATGCATCCAACTCTGCTCTTTTCCCAGGGTAAACTGAGCAGTATACATCTCTACAAATCCCAAACCCCAGTATGAATTCAGGGATGGTAAATTTTTTATTCAGCCGGGGGTCTCTAGCCCTTAGTACTACCGAAATATCCCCATATGCAAAGGTCCTGTTCTCTAGGACATCCTGGGAGGCAATGAGCAATGAGACCAGATTAATGTCCTTGCCTTCCAAAATGTCCTTTTTAAGGTGAGATGGGACCATATGCGAGGGATCAATTGAATCTATAATTGCCGTAGATTCCAAGGTATTACCGGGCATGGTATTAGTGAGAGGATGACTGATGACCGTAGTATTGGTAGTGGACTGACTAGCACCACCGGCCTCCAATTTATCCAGCCTGTCACTTATTGTGCCAATGGATGCCATTAGGGAAGTCATCATGGCATGAAAAGCTGGTAATTGAGTCCCACTAGGGCCTTCCCCTGCCTCGGAGTTGTCGGTGATAGTGTTCAGTAATCTGAACAACTCCGCCTTCCTAGCCATAGCTGGGAAAGGGATGCAGCGTCTTCTGAGTTCTGTGAGACGTGTTATGGTCCATGATCTAAGGGATGCAGGGCTATTCACATCTGTACCAGGACCAGGGGTAGCAGGCCTAGCGGGTGTTCTAGGTAGTGAAAGTTCCTCAGGGATATCAGGAGTTAGTGACATAACTGAAATTATAAAATGGTATAATCAGTAGTATGTAATGAGTTTTTTGGGTGGTACTGGTGAGCTAGCTTAATACCAAGCAGCGAAACAATTATGCTTTTGAGCATGACAGATGAGTCCCTGCTAGTTGCCAAGCGACTTGCGAGGCACTATCCATGTGTGGGCCCGAGGGGAAGTTTTAAGGCCACTGAATGTTGTGGCAGGGTGTCAATTAAAGCATAAGAAAGAATGGGAGTGACAGGTGAGGCCCTCTCTTTGCATTGTTGCGAGGCGGCTAGCTATAATTTGGCCCGAGGGGCGTAGTACCTCAGAGTATGAGGATGGGGATGTTGGCCTCGCGGGACCACTAGCCTATGGATTAAGACCAGAAGAATTTACCTAATTTGGCCACATAACCTAGGACCAGTACCCCTTAAAACATAGAAAGTAATGGGTTCTGGCGTAGTACCTGATATGTGAGTCAGGCCGAGCTGTCAATGAAGAGGTAAACAGTGACTGGGATAGTATCGAGTAGTTGACCTGTGGGCATAAGATGATATATACATTTCTGAATATAAGGTAGTGGTTTGGCCAGAACGTGGGCCCTAAAGCCAGAACCTACCCCACACTCTGCAGAGGGGATTTAACCGAGATAAAGTGACGGCTTCCTTGCTTGTAAAAGGTACCGTCCAATAAATGACAACCTAGAAGAGTAAATTACACACTTAACTAATTTCATATATATTGTTGGCATGAACAATATAGAGTAGTTGCATGAACTAGATGGAGTATAGATACATACGAATAGATAAATTTTAATTGTAATTTGAACCGAAAAGAAAATTTTATGTGTATAAATGAATGGGAGCGTTTGTTAGTTTCAAGTAATATGAACATTTGCGAGTGGCTAAGGGAATTTAGCCGAACGACGTGCTGTATTAAACGAAAAAGTACTGAACGCTGGTTGAAACGAACGGGGCTCCGCCGTGTAAAGCCGGGAAGTTTGCAGTGGTTGCTTTACGGTGGGCCTAACTTACATTTTTTTCGGCGGCAAGTAACGAACGGGTTGTGCGGACGCCGGTGACGGGAAGGAGAGCCAGGGGAGCACCGGACCACCCAGGAGAGCACCGGACCAGGAGACCACGAGGAAAACAGGTAAGAAAAATCCAAGATGGCGGTCTGAACCGGAAGTAAACGTTTCAGACTCGCCAGACCAGTAACGGTAAGGTGGGAGTGGATTGGCAGCCCTTTTAATGGGAATTCAAGCCCCTCCCACAACTACAGGCCAAGCCTTCAAATATATATTTGTGTACGGCACATTCGGAGGACGTATGAAACAATAATAATAAAGAAGCAATAGTAGTAAGAGCAAAGTCAGTTGAGGTGTGTCGAAACTGACGTGAGGTTAGACCTGTAAAAGAGGGCCCACCTAGGTGATATGAGAATAAATAGAGGGTGCGGTGGGAGGGTCACTTCCGAGATCGTCGATGACAGTTAAGCAGGGGCTCACTGGGTTTAAATAGGGATGATTGTACCTCCCACAATTACAGGTCAAGCCTTCCCTATATATATATATATATATATATATATATATATTTATATATATATATATATATATATGTATATATATATATATAGATAGTTAGATAGATAGATAGATAGATAGTTAGTTAGTTAGTTAGTTAGTTAGATAGATAGATAGATAGATAGATAGATAGATAGATAGATAGATAGATAGATAGATAGATAGATAGATAGATAGATAGATATCCAGAGAGGTAGCAGCACTCACAGAATTAAAAGTTCTAATCTTTATTTGGTCATGTTAAAAAATCAACGTTTCAGTCCTCTGTGTGGGACTTTCTTCAGGATCAATACAATTACACAATCAAAAAACAGACATATATAGGCAAATATGTTACTAAAATTAGCTTACTCTCAGGTGAGGTGCATCTCAAATCGGCGTTCTAATGTGGCCAGTGCGCATGTGCGCATGACAAGGGTTTTGAGGACCCCTAGTCACCTGGGGGGGGTTACATTTTTATTTAGGGCCCCCACCCACCGCTCAGGGGGGGCCGGGGGGGAAGACAGTAGGCCCCCTCCTTATTGTTATTTAGGGCCCCCACCCGCCCCACAGGGCTGGGGGCCGGGGGGAGGTCAGTAGGTCCACCCAATTTTTATTCATGGCCCCCACCCACCGCTCAGGGGTGGGGGCCGGGGGGGAGGACAGTAGGTCCCACCGCCCAATTTTTATTTATGGCCCCCACCCACCGCTCAAGGTTCGGGACCGGGGAGGGGGAAGGACAGCAGGTCCCTCCCCCTCCAATTTTTATTTATGGCCCCCACCGCACAGGGGTGGGGGCCTGGGGGAGGACATTAGGTCCCCCCCAATTCTTATTTATGGCCCCCACCCACCGCGCAGGGGTGGGGGCCGGGGAGGACAGTAGGTCCCCCCTTATTGTTATTTAGGGCTCCCACCCACTGCGCAGGGGTGGGGGCCGGGGGAAGGACAGTAGGTCCCCCCTGCCCAATTTTTATTTATGGCCCCCACCCACTGCTCAAGGGTCGGGGCCGGTGGGGGGAAGGACAGCAGGTCCCCCCAATTCTTATTTATGGCCCCCACCCGCCGCTCAAGGGTGGGGGCCGGGGGGGAGGACAGTAGGTCCCCCCTTATTGTTATTTAGGGCCCCCAACCACCGCGCAGGGGTGGGGGCCGGGGGAAGTCAGTAGGTCCCCCCCTTATTGTTATTTAGGGCTCCCACCTGCCGCGCAGGAGTGGGGCCTGGGGGGAGGACAGTAGGTCCCCCTGCCCAATTTTTATTTATGGCCCCCACCCACCGCCCAAGGCTCGAGGCCGGGGGGGGGAGGACAGCAGGTCCCCCCAAAATTCTTATTTATGGCCCCCACCCGCCGCACAGGGGTGGGGGCTGGGGGGAGGACAGTAGGTCCCCCCCTTATTGTTATTTCGGGCCCCCACCCACCGCGCAGGGGAGGCAGCCAGGGGGGAGGACAATAGGTCCTCCCCCTTATTGATATTTAGGGCCACCACCCACCGCTCAGGCGTCGCAGGTAGGGGCTCAGGAGGGGGGAATGTTTTGGGTTTGCAGGCTGCTCACTGTTTAATAGACATGCCCCTACTCACAGTATAGTGAGTAGGGGCATAATTTATTAATAACCAGCTTATATAGAGACTGGGTCACATGCTGCACTGGCCAATCACAGCCATGCCATTAGTAGGCATGACTGTGATGACTTCTAAGGGCAAACGAGTCAAACGCTTGTTGATTGGCTGCCCTGCAGCCTTTCAAAACGCGTCATTAAATCGCCGAACACCGAACTCCGGGGTCCAAAAAACGTAATGTTCGATACGAAACCGAACTTTACAGTCCTGTCTTGAAGTTTCCAGCTTGTTCTTGAATAGTTATTGGAGTGACCAGCGGAGAAAGGCCCTGCTACCACTACTCTCCGCTACATAACCATTTGGTATTTTTATACACTCTCCTAGTTTTATCACAGTGAGCACTATTTTTCTTTTTTTTAATATTACATATGGTCCACATCTGACGAGATATCTACTTGCAACAATCCCTCCCGTATCCCATAAGTGGGGATTATACCACTGTACGCTGTTTATACTAGAGCTAGATTTAAGCTATCAAAAACGTGAGTAGGACCATAGAGACCTCTTTTATCGACTGCTACCTATTTGTTTTTTTTATTGTTCTCTCTCTGTCATTTTTTATTTATATATTACTACTTGCTTATATTTCATTTTATATATTATCTTTCTGGACACAGCCCCCCTTACACACACAGCCACCCTCTTACACACATAGCCCCCTTACATACACAGCCCCCCTCTTACATACACAGCCCCCAAGGGAGGTAAGAAGGGAGGGGGGACATTAGCTATATTTATTTAGTTATTTAATTATAATAAAAAAAATCTTTCATCTGCCCCCCCATCCCCTCACACAAACTATAACCCCTACACACTGCACCACACACAAATATCAAGCCCCCCCCTTACACACACAGCCCCCTTACATACAAAGCCCCCCTTACACACACAGCCCCCCCTTACACACACAGCCCCCCTCTTACATTCACAGCCCCCCTCAAACATACACAGCCCCCCTCTTACATACACAGCCCCTCTCTTACATACACAGCCCCCCTTACACACACACAACTCCCTCTTACATACACAGCCCCCTTGCATAGACAGTCCGCCTTACACATACAGCCCCCCCTTACACACACAGCCCCCCTTACATACACAGCCCTCCTCTTAGAAACACAGCCCCCCTTTTACATACACAGACCCCCTTTTACATATACAGCCACCCTCTTACATACACAGCCCCCTCTCACACACACAGCCCCCCTCTCACACACAGCCCCCCTTACACACACATCCCCCCATTACACACACATCCCCCCTCTTACACACACAGCTGTCCTCTTACACACACAGCCCCCTTACATACACAGACCCCCTCTTAAATACACAGCCCCCCTCTTACATACATAGCCCCAATACACACACTGCCCCAATACCCACACAGCCCCCCCCTTGCACACACACAGACCCCTTCTTACACACACAGCCCCATCTAACATACACAGCCCCCCTCAAACATACACAGCCCCCTCTTACATACACAGCCCACCTTACACACACACAACCCCCTCTTACATACACAGCCCCCCTTACATAGACAGTCCCCCTTACACACACAGCCCCCCCTTACACACACAGCCCCCCCTTAGATACACAATGCCCCCTTACACACACAGCCCCCCTTACATACACAGCCCCCTCTTAGAAACACTGCCCTCCTCTTACATACACAGCCCCCTCTCACACACACAGCCCCCCTCTCACACACAGCCCCCCCTCACACACAGCCCCCCCTTACACACATAGCCCCCCTTACATACACAGCCCCAATACACACACTGCCCCAATACACACACAGCCCCTAATACACACACAGCCCCAATACACACATAGCCCCAATACACTCACTTCCCCCCATACACACACATAGCACCCCTCACACAAAAACACATTGCGCCACTCACACAAACACACTGCTCCCAATACACACACTGCACCCTTTACACACAAACACACTGCTCCCAATATACAAATTGCTACCCCATACATACACTGCACCCCTCTCACACACGCACTACCCCTCCATACACATACTGCGACCCTCACACACACTGCGCTCCTCACACACACTGCACTCCTCACACACATACACACTACAACCCCTATCACGGCAGACCTGGGTAAGTTATCAAACGTTTTTTTAAACGGTTTGACTACTTACTCTGGGAGGGCACCACAGCAACTCCTGGCACCAAAACCACTACAGAGAGCTGTAGTGGTTATTGTGCCTGGATTGTTTCTTAAAATAATCTGCCAGTGCCCCTCCCGAGATTAGCTTCTGGATCCGCCACTGGACTGAATTTTGAATCACTATTATTGTTCTACCAAGTTTTGTTCATTTATTTCCAGCTTCTGCGTCTTCTTTGTCCCACTGCTAGGAAGTTGTATATAGGTTTATGTTGATCACTGGCCGAAGGCACTGTTTAAAATTAATATGTTCGAATCCCCCTATACCCCTGTGGAGTCTTAGGACTCCTGGCCTGTTCCAGCCCATGCAGTGGTTCCTGAGTCTCCACAGCTACTGCCAAGCTTATAGAAAAAAGTGGCTACATATGTACTAATTTTTGTAGGAGTGGATTTATATGCATTTTGCTGTTACTTAGAAGAAGGCAATATTTATTTTACGTGCAGCACTTTTTTAGTTTCATTTGTTTGGAGTCTGTCACTTGCACAGAATTTGTCAGTATTAGAAGACGGCACATATGTCTAGTTTTTAGGATATTATACATACTTTTTTTTTTTTTATTCTTTATTTGTGCCAGCTCACAAACACAAGAGGGCATATAGTTGAAAATCAAAAGAGATATGACATGCATATAAATTATCAGAGTATACATTCAGTGGTAGATTGCATCTCAAATTAACATAGCCTGGGAGCTGAGGATTTTAATTTTATACTAAAATGAGTCAAGTGGTTCTTATCTAGTCCGGGCCAGGGGAGGTGTACTGTACGTCAGTGCATATCATTGGGGATTACTATAGGCCAGTGGTTGTAAATTAAGGGTAATTAAGCTAGATGAGGAAAATCTAGATTCTCTGGCTCGTTTGTAAATGTTGCTTTGCATTATAAACAGAAACCCTGTGTCGGTGGAGAGGCAGTGTACGTCTCACATTAAACTCCTGGCACTAGGTTTGATGTTGTATCTTTTATACACCTCTGATACCTTGGTATTCTGAGTGGTGGGTCTAAGTAAGTTTAGGAGGCGGAGTGGCTGGGAGTGTGGGATCCCCATATACAATTAGTGAAAACACGGGCCGTGGGTCTCATCTGGTGGTAAGTACCTCGACTCCCAAAATTACATTTCAGTGTCACCAAAAAGCAAACCAACAAAAAAACAAAAAGATAAAA
This sequence comes from Pelobates fuscus, assembly GCF_036172605.1. Classification (NCBI taxonomy): domain Eukaryota; kingdom Metazoa; phylum Chordata; class Amphibia; order Anura; family Pelobatidae; genus Pelobates; species Pelobates fuscus. Next base: position 162,052,035 of record NC_086322.1, on the reverse strand, counting down.
ACTTTGAATCGCTATAAGAGTTTGTTCCACAGAACTATGAGGTCATCAGTGGGTTGCGAGTTCCTTGGTTTAAGGCAACTGGAGCCCTCAGTTGTATTTTGGTTCCATAGAGAAAATATAAAGGTAAGGATTCCAAAAATAAAATGTAAAAAACTTGAAACCACTAGAGGCAGATGTCCTTATGATTGTAGAGGATGCATTGGGGCTAAGAGTCCCCTGATTCAGGTGGTGGCAGCCGCATATGTGTCAGGCATCCCTCCTTGAGGCACAAAAGGCTTGATCTTCGCTGGATCCCAATGGTGCACAGTTAGATTGTTTCCTGGAGGTGTGCTGGAAATTAGTGACTCCCCTGGCAATGCGGCAGTTCCTGTCAGGTCCGCAATTGAGTGGATCGTGTTGTTGTGCAGGACTTGCAGTGTCCATGGTGAGTGCAACCGATATCCTATGTTGTTCTTAATGAGTAGAGCCATAGCGGGTTGTAGCGATCTCCTCCATTGTAGGGTGTCCCCCGACAGGTCAGCATAGAATTGAAGGGTCATGTTTTCAGTGCTCTTGTGAGATGTCTTCCTGGAGCTACTGCTCACAGAGACAGGAGAAGTATTTATCATATTGTTAAGCAAGCAAAGCAGGAAGAGGAATTGGATGTACTTGTCCATCTAGCGACAAATGACTTGATTTGCAATGAGGTTTCAGAGGTAAAGGAAGTTTTTTGTGTTTTTGCCGGCAGGTTGATTCCACACTGTCATTCTCTGAAGTCCTGCCTGTGCATAACACTCAGAATGACAGGCAAATGCGTATTAGGGACTTTAATGTGTGACTTGGTGATTGGTGTCAGGAGCAAGGATTTGGCTTCATTTCTCATGAGACGTACTAGGAATGGCAGATGAATTACTACAGGATCTGGTAGACTTAGAGTTGTGAATAAAAGGCATATTGCTCAGTCTGTTGCTCTATATAATTAATTTTCAGCACTTTCAGAGTGTAATGGTGTTATGGAGACAGGCTCAGGCACCAATTGTAGTGGTGTTATGGAGATCGGCTTAGGCACTGAGTGTAGTGGTGCATTAGACTTGTCAGTAATAGGAAACAAATTCAAGAAACCACTATGATACTTCACAGATGTGGCCAAAATAGTAAAACACAACAAGTTAGCATTTAGTAATGATAAAAAAACAGAGTGAGGAAGATAGACAGATCTATACGATTATGCAAAAAGGGGCTGAGCAAGTTATAAGAGCTTCCAAATCACACACATAAGAGAAAATAGCACAGTCAGTAAAACAATGGGAAAAACATTTTTTAGATGCATAAATAAGAAAAGGAAAGTAAAACAATGATTAGTTACATTAAAAACAGAAGAAAGAAGGTATGTAGAAGAGGATAAAGGTCTAGCTGACTTCCTCAATGAATATGTGTGTTCAGTATTTACAGATGAAAATGAAGGAAAGGGACCTCATTTAGGAAAAAGGACAAATGAGTAATTTGTTACATGTGAGTTTACAGAGGAAAAGGTTCTAATTCAACTGTCAAAAGTAAAGACGAATAAGTCAATGGGACCTGATGTAATAGACCCAAAGTTATTAAAATAACTTGGTGGTGTACTAGCAAAACTATTAACAGATTTATTTAACCAATCATTGTTCACAGGAGTAGTCCCAGAAGATTGGACGTTGGCGAATGTTATGCCTATTCACAAGAAAGGTAGTAGGGAGGAGTCGGGCAACTACAGGCCAGTAAGCCTTACTTAAGTAGTGGGGAAAGTTATGGAAACCATGTTAAAGGATAGGATTGTTGAACATCTAAAATCACATGGATTTCAAAATCAGAGGCAACATGGGTTTACTTCAGGGAGATCATGCCAAACTAATCTTACTGATTTTTTGATTGGATAACTAAAATAATAGACCAGGGTGGTGCAGTAGATATTGCTTACCTAGATTTCAGTGAGGCTTTTGACACTGTTGCACATAGAAGGCTTATCAATAAACTGTAATCTTTAAGTTTGGATTCCAATATTGTTGAATGGGCAGGGCAGTGGCTGAGTGACAGGCAACAGAGGGTTGTAGTCAATGGAGTTTGTTCGAAACATGGGCTTGTCACCAGTGGGGTACCTCAGGGATCTGTACTTGGACAAATTATCTTGAATATTTTTATTAGTGCTGTTGATACTAAGATATGTAACAGGGTTGATTTTCCAGGAGGGATAAGCCAAATGGCAAATTATTTAGGTAAACTAGAAAAATGGTCAGAGTTATGACAACTGACATTTAATGTGGATAAGTGCAAGATAATTCACATTGGATGTAAAAACTCAAGGACAGAGTACATAATATTTGATAGAGTCCTAACCTCACATCTGAGGAAAGGGACTTAGGGGTAGTTATTTCTGATGACTTACATTTAGGCAGACAATGTAATAGAGCAGCAGGAAATGCTAGCAGAATGCTTGGTTGTATAGGGAGAGGTATTAGCAGTAGAAAGAGGGAAGTGCTCATGCCATTGTACAGAACACTGGTGAGACATCACTTGGAGTATTGTACGCAGTACTGTAGACCATATCTCCAGAAGGATATTGATACTTTAGAGAGAGTTCAGAGAAGGGCTTCATGGATTGCAGGATAAAACTCACAAGGAAAGGTTAAAGGAACTTAACATGTATAGCTTGGAGGAAAGACGAGATGGGGGATATGATAGAAACATTTAAATACATAAAGGAAATCAACACAGTAAAGGAGGAGACTATATTTAAAAGAAGAAAAACTACCATAATAAGAGGACATAGTCTTAAATTAGAGGGACAATGGTTGAAAAGTAATATCAGGAAGTATTACTTTACTGAGAGGGTAGTGGATGCATGGAATAGCCTTCCAGCTGTAGTGGAAGAGGTTAACACATTAAAGGAGTTTAAGCATGAGTGAGATAGGCATAAGGCTATCCTAAGGCCAGGGACTAATGAACGTATTTAGAAAATTGGGCAGACTAGATGGGCTGAATGGTTCTTATCTTCCATTACATTCTATGTTCCTATGTTTCTATTCTGGAACAAAAGATTTTTCATTTTGACTGGAACTAATTAAGAGATTAAGTTGGTGCTACTCACTGCAATGTTAATACATTATTTTATTTTATTTAACATTTCCCCTAGTATAATCAACAACTACATTGTGATTGTCATTACCCACTATCTGTGTTACAGTAAGCATGAGGGCTATTCATTCCCACGTCTATTTTTTAAAACTTCATTGTTGACAACATAAAAATACTGTCAAAATATTAATATATTTATCCAAGCATTACCATGAGATGTTTATTTTTTTAGATTATCATTTTGTAAGCAACAGGTTCAGTAAGATATTTAAAAGCCTTCTTTTTGATCTTTGAGTCTGAGGCTATATATGGGTCTGATTAGAGGGAGGTGTACAGAATGCATGCGGTTTAGTTGGAGAGGCATTTTAGAAGTTGAAAAGAGAAATGTCATTCTTTGTTGAATAATGTATTGAATAACATAGTAACTGAGTCATTTTAGGAAGCCACAGTATTGCACTATTATGTTTTCAGATTATAGAGAAAATCCCTGAACTAAGAAGTGGGGGCAATATGTCAGCAGTGATGAATAGAGACTTTGAGCTATCCCCCTTTATATAAAAAATCTAATTCTATGATTTTCCTTTTCCAAATTATGAGGAACATCGGATTGCCGTAATTAAGTAGTCTCTTTATATAGTCCTTATATAGTCCATATTAGTCTTTAAATAGTATACTTGTATGGTTATACTTCTCTTCCTCTTGTATGTAAGATTGTCCTGCCCTTAAATTGATCCTATCTCTGGATATTGTTAGGTATATAGTATGCATTCAGCTTTACCCTAGAGCCTGTGTGTGTGCAACACATATCACATATGAGAAGTAATAAGAATTGAGAGAGGGGATAATTTTGAGAAAATGCTAGGCCAAATAGAAATGTATATATTGGACACCTAGCTTTCCAGAGGATTCAATGCAGATCTTATTTCCATGTGGTTGTGTCCCTTACAGATTATATATTTTAATTGCTCTGTTACTATGATACATAATTCTGTTATCTTTCATTTAAAGTTTTCTTTTTGTATGTGTGTGTCTATGTATATGTATATATATATCCAAGAATCCAGAATATGCATTAAGTCCTATATTCCACACACACACACACACACACACACATATATATATATATATATATATATATATATATATATATATATATATATATATATATATATATATATATATATATATAGATAGATAGATATAGATATATATATATATATATCTCATATGTGATATGTGTTGCAGTAAGAATTACTAAATTGTTTAAAAGTGACACTCCACTACCCAAATACAAAATAAATTAAAATTACAATTTAGTGGATATATGCCACATAAAAACTTACCAGCAGTTAATTATGCATTTTTCATGGGTTATATCTAACTCTTTACAAATAAAGCTTTTTAGTAAGCCAAAGTGCTTTAGGGGTCTGAAGTGTGCCTTTAACGAAAACATTTTATTATTTTATATTCTAATCTTTATTGTAACCAATATACTTTGTAGATCCATATTGAAATGAAATCATGAACTAAATGTACTGTTGCTTTATATATACTTTGTAACTTTAATATATACATATATGTATATATATATTTATATATTAAAGTTACAAAGCATACATAAAGCAACAGTATATATATATATATTAAAATTACAAAGCATACATAAAGCAACAGTACATTTAGTTCATAATGTACTGTTGTTTTATGTATGCTCATCTTTAGTGTATACAGTGTATACAGTGTATGTGTGTGTGTATATATATATATATATATATATATATATATATATGCATATATATATAAAAATATGTATATTAATATATACACCATCACTTTATTTATTGTAGACGTGCTATGGCTATTTCTTTGCGGTAATATGTACTTCCTATCACGTGATTGATTTGCACTGCTATTTAATTGCACCATGTTTGATATCAATTTATGGTGGGATAAAGACTCTATCACTGGGTGGAATCATTGCTCCTGTAAGTGCACAATAACGAAAACCTAAAAACACTGATTAGTGCTGGGCCATTTGTTTTTTATTTGGATCCTTGGCTGGTCATTGGATGAAACTGGAGGCCCATGGAACCCTCTTGAACTCTTGAAAGTTTTAAAGAGTGCTGGTCTGTCTGTTATCTACTAAACAGGGTAATACGAGACAAAGGTATAAGGGGAATGAGGGGAATATTAGATACAAAGGAGGAGCAAGAGACAGAAAGGGGTCGGTTAAACACAAGTGGGGCAAAAGCCACACAGGGATGAACGAGCGACACGAAGGAAGGAGTATGACATAAGTGACAAAACAGGATAAGGGACACAAAAGAGCGGTAAAAAATATAAAAGGCTCAAAAGGGGGCTATGATATACTAAAGAGTGATCATACAAAATGAAGATTAGTGACAAAAGAGGGGTAAGATACCCAAAACTGTGGGGATGAAGAGGCAAAAGGAAGAATCAGAATGACAAAAAGTGGAAACAATATAAAAGGGAGAAAAGAGACACAAAAGGGGCAAAAAGATGGGTAATAGATTGCATTAGGTGTCAAACTAATCGTGCAATTCCAAAGCGCTATATGGATCAATCACAAAACAGACAAAGGGAACAAACAGTTTCTTATGTTGTGTTATTTTGGCTTATATCGCTGATGCCCAAAAAAAGAGATAATGATGGCAAAAAGTTGATTGATGGTTTGGGGAGAACCACTAAATGTTTCAGATCAATTGAGAATTGGCCAACATAGAAAAAAAAGAAGCAGTAAAACAAATCTATATTTAATAAATATAAAGTAATATATATTAAATAAATATACAAATTAAGATTTTTAATGGGTCCTTCTTTTGTATCCTTGGTTACTTCTTCTCACATGATCGGTGAACCAAATGGCAAAATATTGTCTATTAGTGTATTGCAAATGATATGCATCGTATTTATGGTATGTATATCTTTTGAAGTACATTGATTGGCCCATTTTGCTCCTTTTTGCTTCATTTGAATCATCTTTCCCAAAACAAACGCATGCATGAAATTCATCCAAACTGAACCACCGCGTGGACAAATCTGGAATTGGTAACAGAAATGTATTTATTTACTTTCTTGGACAAATCAATTCAGCCAAACTGATTTTTTTTACCTTGCACAATGCTAATGGGAAAGATGTACAAAAGGGTGGTTAAGAGGCAAAAAGATATTTTAAGAGGCAAAAAAATATTTTTGTAGTTTGGGGGAGCACAAATCCTTTCCCTGTGCGTGTTTGGGGGGAGAGTGGGATGGTGGTGAAATAAATTAGCTACAATTAGCACTAAAAAGCTTGTTTAGACTTCCCTGTAATATAGAAGGAAATAAAAAGAATATCTAAATGCTTTTATCTTTAATAAATAAATAAATAGTAAAAACGTTATGCTGTGTTAGCAGCATTGTTCCATAACAATAATTTATCAGAAATAAGTTATTATTATTATATTACTGAAAACATAATGTTTTTAAAAGACAAAATAAATGTACAATATGTAGTTAGCAAATGATAGGAAAGTTTATGCCATTCAATAAAAAAATGTACTTTTGCTTTTACTAGAATAATGTTTCATTTTTATGTGGCATTTACAATGTTATGTTTTATTTCCTCCTCACTGGTGGCATAGCATTTCTTTTTAGTTGTTAGGTAGTGTTCAATAGATCACAGAACATCACTAAAGCCCCTGAAAATGACCAGTTGAACATGTCAATAGAGTACTCACATATTTCCTTTCTGTCCCTCCGGGCATTAAATCTAGAGAGCATTTCACATCAATGAAGTCACAAAAAAAGTCTGTTTTTGTACTGTAGAAGTATATTAAAGAAACATAACCCATTTAAACCGGTAAAACACATTAGAAATGAACAATCTTTTCAGCTCAGCCATTGATGTAGTACCTGCAGTATTTATTTTTTATTATTTGCCATTTTTCAGTGTTGAACAACAGTGTTAGACAACAGAGAGGAACTAGCGCTGACAATGTTTATAACAGGGATAGGCAACATTTGGCACTCCAGATATTGTGTACTACATCTCCCATAATGCTTTTACAGCCATAATGCTGGTAAAGTATCAGGGGAAATGTAGTCCACAACATCTGGAGGGCAAAATGATGCCTACCCCTGGTCTATAAGTTACTGGATGTAAGAGATATAATGATGCAATGTAACATTGCTGGAGTAATATGAATGTTCTTGTTGAAACTATTTTATTTTAACATATAGTAGGAATATTCAATAAACACATGAGTGCACAATCCCAAATTATTGTTCACTTGCTTTCATGCAAACGAACAATAATGTTAAGCACTAGTAGCCAGCGGGCAAATAGTTAAATAACCATCAACAATGCAAAGGTTAATTATTTGTCAGCTATAAAAAATAACTAAAAAGCCTATGGCGGCTAATAAGACTCCCATATAAGAGAGATTTAAAACGTCTACTAAATTGCTACCAAGTCACTTTAAAGGCCCCATCACATGGGAATGGGACCTGTTAAATAACAGGGGGAAATAGATGTGAGCATCTCCCTGTATTAAAACTCCCCATCTTCTAAGGCTGCTTCCAGTGGAAAGCATGCCATGTTACAAAGCATACATCTCAAGGTGGTTTCATGAACTTGATAATGAGCTCAGTGTGGCGGAACCAGCCCTGCCACTTGTGCCTGGAGAGGACTGCTTGCCAGCCTCTTGCCATGTGATTATGGTCCCTGGGAGGTTTGGCCCTTGAAATAACAGATTTTGGCATAATGGATTGTTGTTGTGCTGCTGCTGGCCCTTTAACTCCCAGATAAAGGATTTGTACTTTTAAATTGGCACTTCGGATGCCGTTGAAGTGCTGAAGTAGTCAAAGTGGCCGCCATTCGAAAACCGAACACGTGGCAGCGGCCATTTTAATTTAGTCGAACACGGTGCGTGCCACTGAATCTATGGAACTAAAATCGGTTACACATTTGCACGAACACCGCTGACCGTTACCTTCTCAGGAACTTCGACACTTCGACTGGAATCGAAGTGCGTTCGACAATTGGAACGCACTGTTAAACTGGGCTATTTCGAATGGGACTTAGATATTTTTCTGTGTGAAATTGACCTACCGCACAGCCTGATTCTCTGGAACTCTTTTGGGCATGAAAATGTGCTTGCGGTCGGTCAAATAAGACTTTCCCTTAACTTTTTAACCCCTGAACCGATTGCCCTGATTTTTGAGTATGTGTATATTTCAAGCATGCTGGTTCTGCAAATGTATGTTGTATGTGAATGGCATGTATATTTTGGAAGTTATTAATATTTTGTAAAAACTATATTTCTCTGCCTGTGGCCAGAGAAATACCCATTGTGTTCAGTAATCATACCACAGGCAGAGGGGAGGATTTTGTGTGGGAGTGTCTGTGGTTATTGTACGGATTGATTGGTTGTATTTCAAAACCCTGTGGGCTGTACTATGTTTGTGGATTGGGAATAAAAGAGGCTGTATGTGCCAGTACAGTCAGTTCTGCTTAACCTCAAAGCGAAGTGTCGTCTCATTATTGGGGGCATTGGATTGTATGCTGATTGCCAGGAGTGTAAACCAATTGTATCCTTTTCCTGTTCAGCTGTTTACAGCATTCATATGCTTGAGAGCATTCGTATGTTTCTCCGATTCGGTGGTTGTGGTGTCTGCTGCAGTGCTTGGAGTCCTCAGGAAGCGCTAGGAGCATCCTTCAATGGAGGTACCCAGTCGGGGTGCCCATCGATCCGTTACAATGTTAGTCTGAACAAGAATCTCTATAAAATGGTTCCAGCAAAAGGCCTTTTTAGGTGGCATAAAGAAGAGGGTCTTCAGCCCAAGGATACATTTTGTGGCTTCTCGCCTCCCTAAGCCTTGTCATATACCATTCTCAGTCTAACCCAAAATACTAACCGTATGAATCACATTTTAATACCAAATCTAGACTATTATATAAACCTATGTTTATAAACTCGACAAGTGGTGTATTAAGCACACACTTGCTGTTTTAACCTCACGCAAAGCTGTATTAACAACTCACAATTCTTTATTAACTCTGTACCCACAGCAGTAATTCCAAACTGACAGCATTATGTGTGCTACTGCTGCATTTAAAACTCTGCACTAAAAAAATAATACCTCCACACTGCAATGAACAATTAACTCCAAATATGCTGCATTAAAATGGTAATGTTTCAATGTATGTAATTGGAGGTGATATATCTCCTTTAATATTACAAGGGACTCAAGACTAGCAATCAAAAGTTCCAAAATCAGTCCCAGGGCTTGTCAGGACATCACTGGGGCTCCAACCTGGGCCAAACCCCCTTGACAATGCCCCTTTTCCAACACCTTTTTAAATCCACGGCATGAAGCATTCAGACTACAGCCATAGCGATATCTAACCACATATAAGAAAGGAATACCTAATAAAATTAGCGTATATTTAGTACTGTTCCCCTTCTGTCACTGACATACCGGTATTATTTTAGGCAGAGGTACACACTGTCTCCCTCATTCCCCATCACTTACCCTGGCATATACATTAAGGAGAGCTATAATTAACATGAAAAATATTAACAGTGCAAACAATAGCCGCTGTCTGGTGATGTGATTCCCTTAAGTCTTAGGCAGCTGTGGCAGGTGGAGATACTTACCTTATCCGGGAGCCAGCCGCAGTCTTCAGCGCAGCTCAAGCACTCCCGCCTCCACACAAGCCGCATGCGTCTCGATCTCCACTTCTAAATAAGCCACATGCACTGACCACAGTGAACAGGCATGCAGCCTGCCTCGCACTAGGAGCGCGGCTTGAGTCACGAGGGCGCTCTTAAAGGGGCAGTGGGAGCCATACGTGGGTTCATGCTCCCATTAGGTCACGTCATTCCGGCACCACCACACACGCGTTTTGGGGGAATAGGCATGACGTGGGCCAATCAGTTGTTAATAAAGGGTATTTAAACTTCCCTAGCCCTATCAACTTTGCCCTATCGTGGTTTCTGCTTCAGTACCCTTTAGTGCGTTCCTTGATCTATTGTGTTTCTTCAGGTGTTGACCTTGGCTTTGTTCCTGACTGAGTTTATCTTTAACCCTTTCCTGTCTTGTTTATCCATCTGACTGACTACTGTGTTCCTGACTCTGGTTAGTTCTCATTTTCGCTGTATCTGCGTCACCCTGACCTCGTCTCATCTCTGATTATGCTTTATCTCTGTCTGACGTTTAGTCCGGCCATTCTAAGGCCTGGTTATACATTATATCCTTGTCTTGTCTCTTGCTATCCTAAACTCTGCGTGTTGGGGTATTACACCATTTCGGCTCAACAGAGCCTTAATTATGGGCCTAAACATTGCACTTTGCACTTTATGAGGTGGTGTTTCCAGAAATAAACTTATCTTCTTGAACTCGGAGTGTTGCCTGTGTCCTTCTACTTCTGTGACTATTCTGGTGGATTCAGCATTGTCCACCTTGGCACGGAGCAGCTCCACAACTGAGAGCTGGAATTTGCAGGTTGAACCTGTGTGCAGGGACTCTTGTTTCTGTTACAAGTATATTCATTGACATTCAAGTTGCAGTGAAATGCATTTCCAAAAGAACATAAAATTAATTCAAAACGCACAATAACACATTATAAAAAATGCATCAAGATGAAGTTTATACTAGGAGAAAACAATATAATCTTGGAGTTATTAAGATATTGTGTAACCCCTTGACCTTCAGTCTTGAGGTTAGTGATTTGTTCCAAATTTGTTTCAAAAATGTAAATCCTTTCCACGTATCAAAACATTAAAATAATGTAAACTTTGGCTTGGAGTGTCCATATGTATCCCCAGCTGCTGAGTTTGAATTTCCATTATTCTGGGAACAATAATTTAAATGGTTAAAAAGTATTTTCTTGACCTACAGCCATTCAGGACTTGGTATAGTAAAACATATGTGTTATGCAAATTCTGCCTCATGTATATTACTTAATTATCTGGTGTGGAGCTACTACAGGTTCAATAGCATTAGGGCCCACCAGAATTCAGCCTACTCTGGGTGTAGCCTCAAATCTACAGTACATGAAGGAGTCATTTCCTGTGGTGGCTGAGACAATCACCCTGTCTGTCAGAAGAAAGGTAAGAGGACTGGGGTTTGATGCCTGGCTGGAAAAAGGGGTAATGGTTTGGTAAACTTGGTTAAAGACAGGATTCAACACATTTAGAGCAAGGATAGGACTCTTCCACAGTGTGTGTATAGCTATGAGAATGAGAACTATTTGAGATCTATTTGGGGAAATGTGTCCACCTATTTGGATTTGGGGAAGTGTGGATTAGTTGGCAACAAATGCAAAAACAATTCTAATTTGGTAATAGAGAAGGTTCATAGGCAGGCAAATGTAGCAAAATCTAATTTGGGCATGGAGAGAGTTAATTGTCAGGTAAATGTGACAGGAGAGGGTGAACTGGTATGGGGGATGTAGAGGATGTGACTATAGAGTTAGTTGTTTGGCAGATGCAAATAGGGGCATTTTGGGGGCAAAATAAGTTCATTTTCTGGTGCTAGGGGGCCCAAAGAATATTGTGCCCTGGCCCTCTCTTCATTATTCATATAACTGCACATATTCTATGACTTCTTTGAGTCTCTACTTTTGAATTTTTTCACATGAACTCTATGTTAGCTACATACCAGACTCACCAGGATGTTGGATAAAAAGGCAGATGTATGTTTGTTTGTCCAAGACAAACAAACATGTCCAAGACAAAACTACAGCTGTTATAAAATTAAAATAAACAATGGCATATATTTGAAAACGTACTAACCAAACAAACAGCAGTGGTTTGATGCAACAATACAAATAACAGCATAAGAAAAACATATAAGGTTGTTACCAAGGTTAATACTTTTCCTTTGCGTTTCAGCCAAGACCAGGCTCTTCTTATAACATTTCATTTCAGAATCCCAAAATGTCCTGCAGCAGAGAACCTAAACACATACCAATAGAGTACAATTTAGAGGGAATTATATATATTTTTTTATTGTATTTTCATTTTAAAGGCAAGTTATCATTTCACAGGTATTAAATGGAAACAAAATCCATTCTTAAATAAATGTTTCAAGTTAGCTAGCTTTAGTTACACAAAAAGCTAACCCAAAAGGCCATTTTGCCTTTAATGTCCTTGTCTTTTATGTCTAAGGACTATGCTAAGTGACATGTGGACTAGACTTAGACATGAATTTTTGGACAAATGGTATACAAACAAAAATCAGCCATTTTGTTAATTGAATTCCAAAGGGGAAGCTAAATAAACAAATGCAAACTGAATGATATTCTTCCATGTGCAATTCATTTATTTGTATATTGGGATGATATGTTCGGTCTATTACATTACAGAAAGAGGAGGGACATGGGAGCCCCCATGCCAATGCCTACATTGTGCATTTGTGTGTTACTGCCAGTGCTTGTAAAAAATGTGTTCATTTTAAGCGATCAGTCTAGGTGCCAATCGGTTGCCATTTATGATCAGAAATTGTTAAGTAAGGAACAATGTCTGGATTTCGCAGTCCGATTGGCTCCGTACAATAGCAAGCGGTTTCACCCCATTCGGTTTGGGGATATTCGCACTTTAATAAATGACCCTGTTTGACTTCTTCTAAACTGTTCTTTCAGTGTAATTACATTCAGCTGAATCCAATTTTCAAAACAAAAATAATGCCCAATTTAATCCAAAAACTAATGTGTCATTTAACGAAATTCGGTTTGAACAAAAAGATCATTTCAGGTGCAGTCAAGTTTTATGGATACCAGGTTACTAGAAATCCCAGCACTTTCAGTAACTTCCATTCACTTTCATTAAATTTGTATTTGCATTGATTTGAAAGTGAAACTATAGTGCCAGGAAAATAAAGTTGTTTTCCTGGCACTATAGCTCACTAAAATGCCTTACGGAAGTAGTTATTTTTCATTTTGCACTTTTAAATGCCTAATTCATTTGAATTATCAGTTTAATGTATTAAATCCATTCTTTGAATACAAAGTAAGTGTTAAGTTTATATCTATTCCCAATGTTCTAGGAGTTTATACTCTCTGTGTGGTGATTAAGATCGCATGCTGTAAGTAGCTGACTTTCTTAGTAGGCGCTGGTGTTTCTAGGTTCCATAAACACCTGGGGTTTAAGCTAAAATAAAAGCTTGATGACCCCTACACTAAATTAAAAATAAATAATAATAATATTTCCTGTCCCTTCCACAAATTGTAGAGATCTCCAGCAAAAAAAACACATCCCGGACTTCAGCCCGCAAGGCCTTTATTACTACTGCCTATGAGTAGTCACATAACAATTTAAAAATATTGAATCAAGAACAATCGTTTTGAAACAAAGGGAACATTTCACAGGCAGAGAGCATGGCGTATGTCATACAAAATGGCTTTTCTACATAAGTGAATCAGTTGTAAGAAATAATGAATACTGTTTCTACCCCTTTCTGCACCAACTTTATATTGTTACATAGTCGTACGTTACAGGCTCATGTTTTTGTTCTATCCTTTCAGATGTTTCACATACAGTCCTCTAAATAACGAGCCTCTAAAGGAGGTTTCACCACAGGTACTTATGTCCAGTGATACTGAATATATAAAACTCTGAAATGGCTTTGATATTTGTAAACATATTTTTTCCCAGTCCTGGTGCTTCAGGCTTTTGTACAGTTTTGTCCATTGGATAAATAGACAGTTTTCAAAGTCAAAAGCAATGAATTCTGTAAAGTTTGCAGTCAGTTAAAACTTCAAATGGGTTGTATGTGCATAATAAACAGTATGGAGAACATAACATTTTACCCTTTTTCATTTTCTTCAGTGTACTTTATGCATCTGGAAAGGTCAGTACAGGAATTTTTGCAATGTTGATACTGGAAGAAGGTACGTTGGAGTAGATGACTTTTTTTTCTCTGCATTCTTTCTTGACCATCTTGTGTTGTTTTTCAATGATCTGTTATATATTTTTTTTTTTTTGAAGTAGTGTTGCTTCAGTTTTTCCATGGTAGCTTGCTGTGACCCCTGCAGTTGGATTCATTAAAAGATCTCATTGATGTTTTTAGCTATCCGGTACCCTGGATAGTACCAGGCATCTTAGTTCTCTCAGATAAATAAATAAAGCACACAGCATTTGAACTAAGTCAAAATGACCCCCACTGCAGTTTAGTTATGTTCTGTCAGATTCAAGATCTACCTTATCCACACAGCATGTATGCAATAAGTATTATGTATAAAAAATATTGCAGTTTTGTCCTGCATTTTACTTACATAACATTGTTTTTCTCTCCTTTCACCATGACTCTCCTTTGCTCCTTAATTTTGTACCCTAGATTAATGACGCATAAAATGTACACAGGTTATCACAGCAAATTTCTGCTTTGCCTTAGTTTCATCTAATTTATCCTTGAGTTTTTGGAATGTGATGACCAGGTGTTTGCTAATGCAACTTTATTTAGAGCTATTAAATCATATGCCAAAGAAGTAAAACATTAGAAGAAAAAATATTGTTTAACAGCAAAAAAGAATTACTGGCAGTGTGCTTAATATACTAAATCTGGCTGAAGATGCCATCAGTGGATTTTTTTTGTCACGCAACAAATATATTAACGTATATACTCGAGTATAACTCGAGTTTTTCAGAAAAAAATTTGTGCTGAAAAACCCCAACTCGACTTATACTCGAGTCAATGTCTGTATTATGGCAACTTACATTGCCATAATACAGACAGGGGGCTGTGTAGGAGGGGGGCTGGCAGGGAACGTTTACTTACCTCTCCTGCAGCTCCTGTCAGCTCCCTCCTCCTCCGTGTCGGTCCAGTCAGCTCCCTCTGCAAGTCACAGTGTAAGTCTCGCGAGAGTCGCGGTGTCATAGCGCGGCTCTCGCGAGACTTACACTGGGACTTGCAGAGGGAGCGGAACGGAGCGCGGAGAGAAGGGAGCTGACAGGAGCTGCAGGAGAGGTAAGTAAGAGCTCCCTGCGAGCCCCCCTCCACTGATATGCCAATGCCACTGGACCACCAGGGAATAAGAGCCCCCCTCCCTGCTATGTATCAAGCCGGGAGGGGGGGACAAAAAAATAATAATAAAATAAAATTAATAATAATAATAATAATAAAAAAAAAAATAATACAACAATTTTTTTTAAATAATAATAAAAAAAAATGCCCACCCCCACCAAGGCTCTGCAACACATACACAAACACACTCTGCATCACACACACTGCACCCATACACACACTGCATTCACACACACACACACACTGCATTCACACACACACACTGCATTCATTATATACACACACTGTAAATAAATAGTCAATTAATATAATTTTTTTAGGATCTAATTTTATTTAGAAATTTACCAGTAGCTGCTGCATTTCCCACCCTAGTCTTATACTCAAGTCAATAAGTTTTCCCAGTTTTTGGGGTAAAATTAGGGGCCTCGGCTTATATTCGGGTCGGCTTATACTTGAGTATATACGGTAATTTGGGCTCCAGGTTTATTTTGATTAGGTTAGTTTAAGCGAATTAAGGATTTTAAAATTACTTTAACCTCAGTTAAGAAATAAATCATGTACTAGGTAAAACAATTATTCACTGTTCTTAAACATCAGAAGCACAATCTTTGCATATAAATAAATGATTAGAAATTACTGCAATCTATTTTTTACAACAAATTGTGATGTTTCCAAGTTTTTTTGAGGTTACAGATAGGAATCTGGAGAAATATTCAATTGATTTTCATTTGGATGTACACCCTGTTACAAATTATTATGCAAATTCTATTTAACCCCTTAAGGACCGGACTGTTTTTGCGATGTTGTACATTTGCGACCAGGCATCTTTTTACACTTTTGTGGTGTTTGTGTTTAGCTGTAATTTTCCGCTCTCTCATTTACTGTTCCCATACAAATTATATATTGACTTTTTCAGGACAAAAGGGGCTTTCTTTACATACCATTATTTATATAATCTCATGTAATTTAATTTTTAAAAAATGAAAAAAATATGATGAAAAATTGAAAAAAATACATGTTTTTTGACTTTTATGTGAAAAAATCTTTTACTCATCTACAAAAGTGAATGAAAAAACTGCTAAATAGATTAAAAATTTTGTCCTGAGTTTAAAAATACCCAGTGTTTACATGCTTTTTGCTATTTTTTTGCATGTTATAGGGCTATAAGTACAAGTAGGATATTGCGGTTTCAAAACATACATTTTTAAAATGTATCAATAGTGACATTGTAACACTATTATCTGTCATAAATCGCTGAATAACACCCCACATGTACATATTTTTTTTAAAGTAGACAACCCAGGGTATTCAATATGGGGTATGTCCAGTCTTTTTTAGTAGCCACTTAGTCGCAAACACTGGCCAAAGTTAGCGTTCATATTTGTTTGTGTGTGAAAAAAGTAAAAAACTAAATTGAACGCTAATTTTGCCCAGTGTTTGTGACTAAGTGGTTACTAAAAAAGACTGGACATACCCCATTTGCAATACCTTGGGTTGTCTTCTTTTGCAAATGGTATGCCATCATGGGGGTAATTCTCATTCCTGGGCTACCATACGCTCTCAAAGGCAACGTAACCAACCTGGCCATTTTCAATGTAAAAATATTTGACCCATATATTTGACCCTGTAACTTTCAAAAACGCTAAAAAACCTGTACATGGGGGGTACTGTTATACTCAAGAGACTTTGCTGAACACAAATATTAGTGTTTCAAAACTGGAAAATGTATCACAACAATTATATCATCAGTAAAAGTGCTGTTTGTGTGTGAAAAATGCAAAAAAAGTCACTTTCACTGACAATATCATCGCTGTGATATGTTTTACTGTTTTGAATCACTAATATTTGTGTTCAGCAAAGTCTCCCGAGTAAAACAGTACCCCCCATGTACAGGTTTTAGGGTGTTGTAGAACGTTACAGGGTAAAATACAGTGACAGCAAATTAAATTCTCTGGACTTTCGGCTTGGGTTGGCAGGCAGGTCCCTTAAATTGCAATCAATAAAATAACTTAATTATGTAAAAATATTACATAAATACGCACGTAGAATTTAAATATATATGCATATTTATATATTTGAAGTCTACATGTATATTTATATAATTATTTATGTAATTTTGTATATGGACATATGAATAGTTCGTATTCTTTTTATTTATTTATATATACATAGATATATATATACACAATTTCATTCTAAGTGTATTTTGATATAAATATATATATATATTAATATCAAAATACAGTTAGAATAAAATTTCGGATAGATATATAATTTTTTTTTAAATTTTTATTATTATTTTTACATGTTTAACTTAATTTAAATTACTTTTTATTTGTATTTTATAATAATATATATATATATATATACAATATATATAGTTATTATATATATTATATATATATATATACGTGTGTAATTTAATTATAAGTGTATTTTTATATTAATATATGTACATATTAATATAAAAATACACTTAGTATGACATTATATATATGGTATATAGACATATATTGTATAGGTATAATATATGTCTATATATCATATATATATACACATATATAATAATCATTTTTTTTTATTAACTATAACTTTAATTTTTTTTTTGATTTTACACATGCAGGGAGACTGCCTGTCAGCACAGGCAGTCCCCCTGCAGGCAGACACATGGACACCTATTGTGACCATGTGGTCGCCCTGTTGGGCGATCACATGGCCACAGGGGTCCTAATCCGCCATGGGGAGACTGTCTGGGCTGCAGGCAGTCTCCCCACACCGGGAGCACCGCCGATCGCCGCCGGGGGAACGACGGCGATCGGGTAAGTACCTCTTAAATTTAGGACGGTTCAGGACCGTCGTCGGTCGGCAAGGGAAAAATGCAGATGACGGTCCTGAACCGTCCTGCGTCGTTAAGGGGTTAAGTGTCACAAAGATTAAATATTTTGTTTTTCAGTTTAACTCATGGATGGCATTGTGTCTCAGGGCTCGTTTGATCACTGAAAACAATCTCGGACACCTGTGATAATTAGATTGCCAGGTGAGCCCAATTTAAGGAAAAACTACTAAAGGAGGGTGTTCCACATTATTAAGCAGAGCACCATTTTCATGTAATATGGGAAAGAAAAAATATCTCTCTGCTGCCGAAAAGAGTGAAATAGTTTAATGCCTTGAACGAGGTATGAAAACATTAGATATCCCACGAAAACTTAAGCGTGATCATCACACTATTAAGAGATTTGTGGCTGATTCAGAGCACAGACGGGTTTGTGCAGATAAAGGCACATTGAGGAAGATTTCTGCCAGATCCATGCATCGGATCAAGAGAGCAGCTGCTAAAATACCATTACATAGCAGCAAACAGATATTTGAAGCTGCTGGTGCCTCTGGAGTCCCACGGACATCAAGGTGTAGAGTCCTCCAGAGTCTTGCAACTGTGCATAAACCTTTTATTCGGCCACCACTAACCAATGCTTACAAGCAGAAACGGCTGCATGGGGCAGAAAAATACATGAAGACTAATTTTCAAACAGTTCTGTACACTGATTAGTGCTGTGCAAACCTGGATGGTCCAGATGGATGGAGTAGTGGATGGTTGGTGGACGGCCACCCTGTTCCAACAAGGCTGCAACATCAGCAAGGCGGTGGTGGAGTCATGTTTTGGGCCGGAATCATGGGAAGAGAGCTGGTCGGCCCCTTTAGGGTCCCCGAAGGTGTAAAGATGACCTCTGCAAAGTATGTGGAGTTTCTGACTGACCACTTTCTTCCGTGGTACAGAAGGAAGAACTATTCTTTCCGTAATAAAATCATCTTCATGCATGACAATGCACCATCTCATGCTGCAAAGAATACCTCTGCATCAGTGGCTGCTATGGGGATAAAAGGAGTTAAAGTCATGGTGTGGCCTCCATCCTCCCCTGACCTCAATCCTATTGAGAACCTTTGGAGCATCCTCAAGCAAAATATCTATGCGTTTGGGAGGCAGTTTACATCCAAACAGCAGCTCTGGGAGGCTATTCTGACATCTTGAAAACAAATTCAAGCAGAAACTGTCCAAAAACTCACATGTTCAATGGATGCAAGACTTTTGAAGCTGCTATCAAATAAGGGGTCCTATGTTAAACTGTAACGTGACCTGTTAAAATGTTTAAAAAGTTAAAATGCTGTTAAAAGTTTGATTGAAATAGCTTTTGATTTCAGTAAATATGCTGCAAACACAGCAAATGAGAATTTCCAGTTCTTAACCTATAAAGTGTTTTGAAACTTACTGTGTGTAATAATTTGGAACAGTGCATTGTAAGTTTGTTTTATGTTTAAAAAAAAAAAAATACTGTTATCATAAGGAGGTTTGTTCAATACATTTGAATTGTACTCTTAATAGTTGATAACATGAGAATTATGCTGACTGATATTTACATCAATTATTTAGGTAAATGAGAAAAATATAATTTCCATAATAATTTGGAACAGGGTGTAGAAAGAATAACTATTATATACATATTCTTTATTAACTCCATCACAACCAAGCAAATTTTGCTTTAAAGAATATTATCATAACATATACTTGAAGCAAATGATTTATTGTTTGCTCAAAAATGTATAATGAAACAGCAATTCTATGCACAAATTGCTTTTCAGATAAACATGAAAAATAGAATTAAGAACATTTACAATTTTTATTTTTGAGTTATTCATTATTTGAATTTTGTGGGAATATTAAGCTTTAATTTGTCTACAGTATTTCTTATCTTGTGATAGTTCACATTGGGTCTGAAATGTTAGCATCAAATCAAAATACAAAATATATCTCTCATACAAGAAGTGTGACAAAAATGCATAACTTATAATGTTCAAATACACTGCATATAGATTTTTAAGACCCAGATTATATTACTTAGCAGTACAGCTTCCTGAAAATAGCCACAAAATTTAAAAAAAACTGCATTTTAGCATAATGCCCACATAATAAGTCTAGTTAAATCATATACTTCTGAAATAAAGACATTTAAAAAGTGTTATAGCAATTTTTTATCAATCTATTTTATGCTAATACAATGCAAACATCGAAATGAGAAAGCTCATCCAATCCTTCCCTTCCTTTTTGTAAGATGGGTTTGATCCATTGAACCTGCTATGTTTGGAAGTTGTGGGTAAATGGCATTTTTAGCACAATTGCTGGCATTAAATTAGTTCAATGTACTCCTATAACAAAAATGTGTCCCTGTACAAGCTGGTTATCATTCTTTGTGTAGAAATGGAGGTGAACAAGGATGTATGTTGTTAGTTGTTACATCAGCTGCACTTCCTACCAATGGCAAGAGTAGCTTAACACAAATGTTTGTTTAAAATATTCTAGCAACCTACTTTTCTCATACATGAAATACATCCTGCCCTTACCTATTGTGCCATTTTACCCCACTCCCTTTAGCATATAAGCTCACTTGAGTAAGGCCCTCAACACTCTATGTTCCTTTGGGTTCAACTCATCTTGTTGCAAATACTTGTCTGTTAATCCACCCATTGTTCAGTGCTGTGGAATTTGTTGACACTTTATAAATAATATTAACCTACTGCCAGTGTTATAATCACCATTTTCACTAGAACCACCTCCACCGTTACCACCACCAGTACCAGCACCATCAACATTTCCATTAGCTTCAATGAAGCAATTGTTAGGGTACAGGGTGCAGGCTAGTTTTCAACAGCTTCCACTGCTACCAATGCAAATCCACCAGCATCTTCATCATCACAAGGTTAAGGGTGAAGGCTAATATAGTGCCCTAGAGCAAAATTTGGTATTACTTTGAGTACCTCCCAGAAGGCCGACTTACAAAGTGCAAACTATGCGACAAAGAAGTGAGTAGGGATAAGTGAAGGGCTGTCCCACTAATGCTGGCACACATCTGTATTACTGAGGGAACCTACTTTATTTCCTTGGCACAATGGTGGAAGCCCACAATGCACACAATTTGTATGGTGTTGGTAGTAGAGGAGGTCCAACATTACTGCAAACCAACCATAATTGAGCATTGCAAGATGATTACCATGCATCCCCATTGTAGTGTAAGGGCTAGACGACTCTTGTGGTAAGTGCAGAAGAAAAAATGTTTTTTCACACTATCTCTGACAGGATGTCAGCTCGTGGTGGAACTTTAGACATGGTGGGAAAATGTTTGGAACACAAGAGGCCAACCCATCACCACTTCTTTGGAGTTGTCTCCCCGCTAGGGTGTGATATTTGGTCAATAACATGTAGCGAGTGTCAGTTGTTATTGTATTTAAGGATGTGTCAGAAACTTTGAGCCACAGTAATGCCAGTTTGAGACAGGTCATCCCATTGACCCACCTCATTAAATAAGAAAAAATATACATCAAATTGCTGCTGCTGCTGCTGCTACTGCTCCCCCTTTTTCAAATGCCTTTCATTGTAGTGGTTTTCATTGTAGTGGTAGTCTTGCATTTAATGCTACCTTTGCAAATACAGTTGTGGGAAGCAGATTGGACACTATGCTTTTCTACACTGAAGGATGGTCACTGACTGGACTTGTGGGAAAGCTTGTACTTCTTAGAGGGGAAGTGGTAAGTAAGTGGTCAGTTGCCCATTGACTTTTAAAAAAATGTTGTGTAGGTCCCCTATTTTGAACTTGAATTATTAAAAGATAGAAAAGGGAAAAAATAGTTTTCTCCCACTTTCTTTTTTTAAATTTATATATATATAATCATCTAATTTTGACATCTCTAAATTAGCATTACAAAAATGTGTGATATTGCATAGCCATTAGGAAAGGCAATATTGTAGCCATTTTTGTATGGCAGCACAGTCATAAGCACAATTTTTCCTGCTGTTTTGGCTGCCCAATTGTCATTCCCACATTTGTTTTAGGTACAACAATTTGACCGAACTGTTCAGTTTTTCTGCCATCCCGATTTATTTTGTTCTGCCAAAGTGGTTCTGCCCTGCACAAGTTTAAACTTGATCTTCTGTTTCAAGAGGATGCTGACATTTTGATGGCTTTTCTGCTCCTTTATGGTGAGGCATTAACCAGTAAATGATCAGATCAATAGATATTATAGGTAAGAAAGAAAAGAGGAAGGTATATCTGTGCAGAGTCCCCCCCAACACACACACACACATACAAGTACACATACACAGAATCAGTTGTCCAAAGGATTAACTTACCTTAATTCATATGATGCAGTTACCAGCTATGTGTCATTGTAATGTACCTTTACCTTGCCTTTACCCTTTTCTGCAGTTAAGTAGACTAATACCAACAAAAATGCTGCAAACATGTAATAACATTTGTCTTTGAGAGGATAATATGTATGACATATATGAAATGTTAACGTATAAATATGCTTATTGATTTTACTATCCATCATGAGCTATAGTTGGTATACAATTAAAAATATGAAGAAATGGCTGCAAAACAAAAAAAAAAAATGACTTTTTAAAATGACTTTGTCAAAGTCTGCCCCTACGATTCATTGAAATGCTACGGCAGGACCTAGAATTAACTTTCTATATAAGAAATCTCTTAAATCACACTAAGTTAAAGCATAATAGTACAGAGAATTGGTTCATAATTGTTGGAGAGACCAACAATTGTGGGACATATTATCAGATTATTGCTGTTCCAGAGCTTCAATGGCCAAAACAAAACAAATTCAAGTACTTTTCCTCTACACTAGATATTGAATTTAGATTTTAATGGGAAACAAATACAATTTAGCAAATGCAAATCAATATGTTTGCATGTTATTTCTTTTTTGTAATTATTTAACATTGAAGAATAAACACGTTATTCAATCTGTAATATGAATTATTACTTATAGCTGTAGAGTTGATTTTTAGGTTGAGTACCTCAAAATGTAACTATTCAACATTGTGTACTTTATATTAAAAAAAAAAAAAACACCTCTAGGTTAAAACAACTCTCTATCTAGGTAAGATGGAACCTATTGTACGGCATGATCTCAAAGAACTCAAAACAAAAGAGTGATCAGCTGTAATTGAAAGGAATTTGAGAGAAGCATATTGAAAGGAATTTGAACATGAAATGTGGAAAGGAGGAATAATGACTGCACACCAATAGGAGAAGAGGAAAGGGACAATTTAATCAGACACTGATTTTTTTTATTTTTTTATTGTTTTCATTAGTGGTCCCTGAGGAAGACTTTATATGTTAAAAGACCCTTTGTTTTAGTATATATTTTGTATTGAATAAATTATTATCACCACACCTGGTGTTCTGAATAGTCTGTGGTGATTATCACAATGGACATACATTATTGTGGAAGAAGGTGTATTGCAGGCACCTTTCAAAGTGCAGTATCTCTGAAATTCTGTGAGTGCATTCATTGTCTCTGTAGTAGTACTGGTTTTAAACATTATGATGCTATGTTGTGTTTTGCATTTATTTAGGAATTAGCTGAAACCATTTCCATTGTACATATTTTTTGATAAGGAAGCTTAAGAGAAGAAGCCCAAGGATTAGCTGCCATAATGCTGAGGCGAAAACATGTATAAGGCAAGTATTTGCATTATTAGGTATATTGGCAGATTTTTGTATACAAGGTTAATTAGGGCCTGCAAAGAGGCAGCTGTGACAATGAGAAGTGCAAAACCAGGAGTTTGTGGTCAGTGCTCCCATATTACACATAGTCCAGAAAGGCTAGAAATAAAATCAATCATCAAAAAAGGAATCTTCTGGAGTCTTTTACGTCAATGGCTGGTTCATACCTTCAAGAAAACAATCAAAGCACTTTCTAGCACTTTGTTAAAGATATCTCAGATGTCATCAGACCTTCAAGTTACCTGAACCTATAAATAAACACCTTAGTGATCAAATGACGGTCTATGTAGTCACATAGTGCAGGATTTTAACACCCGTTCACAGCATAGACTTTCATGAATTAAAAGAGGCCCCAGACTTACAGATGAGATATTTGCAGCATTCAAAGTGTGTCCTTTAGTTCCCTTTAAATCTCTGTGGCTGATTGATCACTCTAGTAGACAGGTTACATTGACTAAAAACCGTCTCTCTGTCCATCATATTTAAAGCGATAATGGTCTAATCAGAAAAAAGTATATTGTGCCACACAAGTCAATAACCATGGCAGCATTATGTTTGCTATGGGGATTGTGCAGCTCTCCATTTAAAATATTTGTCAAATGTATAACATAACTATTTTTCATAATATTTGTATTTGATGAAAATACTCTTCAAGAATATTAGATTTCAAGAATATTAGATGCAATATGACAATTGTGCCATTGTGAAATAATTATGTTTCTCCAAGTGTATTGGTAGTGCACTATGACTTGCAATCTAAATTATATGAGATTATTGAGATTATCATAAACTATTACAAATGCTAAATTAATTATAATAGTGTTAATATGTTAATATATCTTGTTAATTGGAAACAGTGAACTAATTAACCTTCATTAAGCTTCTCAATGACTTGCTTGGTAGATATACTTAAAGGTTATGCCCAATTAACCTTTTTCACTGGTGAACAAAGATGTATATTTGACATGTGTTACCTATTTCTTCTACAATGTTTTGTCTAAATTGTAATGTGTATGGTACGTTAAAAGGGAAAGTAGTATTTTAGATGATATTAACACATGATGTAAAAAAGTGATGTTGCTGGAATATAATCTTGTATAACAAATGTGGTAACGTTGTGGATTTTTTAAAGCATTCTAATTAACGTGATTGTGTGGCTATTTTTATACTGTGATTGTGCTATTTTTCTTTTTTTATTGCTTTTTTATTTTTGTCTGGCATCCTGTTCATCACTCCAGAGAGGATCTCACGGAAGAATCCGATACCACTTATTCATTGAGCGGTGTGTCTGCTCAATGAAATGTCAGTACATTTATTTTTATTTATTACTCCTGGTTTTAGTGTACATAGTGAGCACTATTGTTTTCATTTTTGGGCTCAAACTGTGTTACTGACCAGGGCCGCCACCAGAAATTTTGGGGCCCCTAACTCAGCTCAGGGTCTGGGCCCCCTGGGGTATACCGCCCACAGGAATACACACACAGACACAAACACACACACTGATACAAAAGGACACAGCTACATACTAACCGACACACATACTGAAACAGACATACACGCATAGAGGCATACATACTGACACACACATACTGAGACATACACACATATACAGACACACAGGCATACATAGTGACAGACAGACACATACTAACATACATACAGACACACATGCATGAGGACATAAAGACACATACATACATACATACACACTGACATACATACAGACACCGACATACATACACACATACACTCATACATACATACAGACATACTGACAGACATGCATACACTGACATCCATACACACATACATTCATAATGGCATACAGATACACAGGCATACATAGTGACAGACAGACACATACTAACATACATACAGACACACATGCATGAGGATATAAAGACACATACATACAGACACCGACATACATACATACGTACATAAATACACACATATATTCATACATACAGACATATTAACAGACATACAGACACTGACATCCATACACACATACATTCATAATGACATACAGACACACAGGCATACATAGTGACAGACATACAGACACTGACATCCATACATGCATACATTCATAATGGCATACAGACATACACAGACATACATTCATAATGACATACATAATAACATACATACTGACAGATATACAGACATACATTCATAATGACATACATACATATATACAGACATACATACATGCATATAGACATACATACAGACACATACATACATACATGCATACAGACATACATGCATACATGCATACATGCATACATACAGACATACAGACATACATACATACAGCTCATTTTCCAGCCACCCTCCTGTTTCTTGCCTTTTCGTTGCAGCAGCACTTGCTGCGGCAAATTTTTTTTTTTTTTTAAGGGGCCTGGTCGCGCTATATCACTGCCACAGCGCTGACCAAGCCCCTAAAGATATAGGGCCCATCGGGTGGCCCTAAGTGCGTGGGCCACCCGATGGGCTCCATCAGCATGCGGGCCCCGGTGCAAGTGCACCGGCGGCAGTTCCGCCGCTACACGTGGGGCCCGGGCGGCTGGGCCCCCCAGGGCCGCCGGGCCCGTGACAATCGTTATGGTTGTCACCCCCTGATGGCGGCCCTGCTACTGACTACACTAGTACAGGACCCAGCGCCAAGGGACAAGGTGAGTAAATGAAGGTTTTTTTAAAAAATGTTTGCAGTGTGGCAGGATGCATTATCATACTGTAAGAGAACACTGCCATCAGTGAACACCATTACCAAGAAGGGGTGTATGTGGCCTGCAAGAATCTCTAGGTGGGTAGTTCATAGCAAAGTAACATCCACATAAACGTCAAGGTTCCCCAGCAGAGCATGTCTCAGAGCATAGCACTGCTGACCTACCTTCTTCCCATAGCGCATCCTGCTGTGATCTCTTCCCCAGGTAAATGACGTACAGGCAACCATACATCCATATGATCTTAAAGAAAATGTTATTCATCAAACCAAACAGCCTTCTCAAGAGAGCAGACATTAGGCTGTTAGAGTAGGGCAGGGGCATACCTAGAGCATTTGGCACCCGGGGCAGGTCCTTTTTTTGGCCCTGCATGTGTAAGCTGTGTCGGCTGCCCGGCGTACTTGCTGCAATGGCGCCTTGTGCTGCCACACAGCTCACAGAACCCCAAGCCTGGACAGCCCTGGTGGCACCCCCCTACCGCTCCCCCCTTAGTATGCCACTGGAGTAGGGCCTGCTAAAGATGGGGTACATCGACGTTATGCAATGTATGAGCATATACTGTAACTAAAAAATAATTACTTTTGCATAGATTAGGTGTTTTTAAAAACAAAACAAAAAACTAATACAATCTGTAAGCTTTGAAGTTGCTGTTTAGTGGATGAGTGAGTGCGCTGGATCTTGTGTAATATATATATATATATAATATAGATGCTTTCCTGCTCCATTTTTCCCTCTGTTGATCACTTTTTCTAACCTAAATGGCAGGAAAATGCTCTTATCAGTCTACTTCAAAATATATACATAATATTTATATTATGTATATATTTTGTAGTACATTGACTGGACCATTTATGCACTTTGATTATTTTTCTGAATAATTTTTCATTATTGAAACTCTGCCAGGCGTAACTGCCCTATGTCAAAAAATGCAAATACACACAACCACCCATGAACAAAGTGATTTGTGTAAACAAAAATAAACTTAACTTATAGGTACACAGCTTCCCAAGGTTGTTTCCCAGCTGATAACCATATAACAGAACTGTATGAATGATAGGATGTTTAGGGATTCTGCTGGTGTACCTAAAATAGAGGATAAGACATAGTGCAAATATTGTTTTATACTCAAAATAATATACTGGTTTATATGCACTCACAAGTTCCAAATTGGTAAAGCGTTTTATGGGTGCCTCCCCATGATGTAAATGGTGGGTTTTAGTAGGTGTCCCTCCTCGAGTGGTAGCCAATGGGGTATCAGGGTCAGTGAGATGATCCAAAAGACTCCAACTAGATGAATACTTCAAAGGCAATTTATTCACTCATAAAATCAGGAGGTGTACAAAATAGAAGAATAAAAACAAATATAAAAAGGTCACCGGTCCTACGCGTTTCGTCCTTGTACAAAAGGACTTCCTCAGGGACCTCTTTCAGTAAAAACGACAATTACATGTACAATAGCTAACAAGGATGTTTATTGTCAGTAAAAAAAAATTCTGCCAAACTGATTTTTCTTGCCGTGCACAAGTCTAATAGACACAGCCAATGGAGTTTGATTCCTTTCAAGAAATTATTGATATGTTTTTTTTGCTAATTAATTTTAAGCTGCAGGGTGGGTTCCTCTTTTGGAAATGGGAAACTACTGAATACAATAACAGTGAAACTCTAAACCTTGTATTCATTCATATTTAGTTCTTATTTTTTTACAACATATCTAATGGGAAAAATATTATACTATTAAAAATACAGGTCTAACAAACAACACTATAGTTAAAAATAATATTAAGCTCTGGGGCCACAAGAATGGACAAGAGAAGTCACTTATCTTGCGGGCATAGAGTAATTGCCTGTTTTTTTCCTTCTCCTAAAAAAATATCACTTTGATGTACTGCAATGAATAAAAGTAAGACACACAGCTGAAAATGGTTAGTTTCCTCTGTTAAACGTGATCAACACACTTTGAAAAGCAACACATATTAAGTAATATTTTCCATATAGAATTCTAAAGGAGTATAATAAAATATTAATTGGGCATGTGTCTCTAACTTCACTTGTAAGTTAGGTGGATAAAACAAAACAGTTCTGAAATATAGCTATGGTTCATAATATGTAGATATGCCTTCTTAGGAGGCTAAGGCTAATTTACATAATAGCTTTTCCACAGAGCCCTTTCCTTCCAAATCAAACATTCAAATCCCTTACAGAAATTAATAAACAGTTTATGAGCTATCAGATCAGTGACAAAAAATGCTAAGTCACGCACAATAAAACTCAGAATATCGCCAAGGACAGCATTCCTAATGTATTGGATAATGGACAAATAACATGCAAACAAACACAAGATAGCAGGCACTAGTTATGGAGAAATACATAACAGGAAGTCAATTAATTTATGTTTTGAACTTTAACATCTTCTTGTCTGCAACATGGCAGCATATATGTAGTTTGCAGCTATTTTGTTGTACTTAACTTTCAGACTATGTTGACAATTTCAAGTGATCGAGAAGTTCTTAAACTATTTGCTAATATAATTAATTTAATCTAATTTCAGAAAAGAGCAGGATTCTTGTAGCAATTGTCATAAGAGTTATTCATCAGCCACAGTCCCATGCTTTATCTCTCTTTCAAAGTTCGAATAGTTAACCTTTAAAGGTACACTAGGCCAAGTTGAGACACCGATGTTAGTCCATTTTAGAGCAGGTATTAACAATTAATATAATAAAACCATTAATAGTTGAACCCAGCAGCACCCTTATATTATATGCATGTCCAGGTGCAGCCTTTGTGTATGTATACAGATATATCCTTCCAACTGCCCCACTTCTTATCTACGTGACACATATTGGCATTACATATTCCAAAGGTAACAATTATATACACTAGTCTTTTACATGTTATTTAATTTAAATTTGGGGATTTTTGCTTCCAGAGCCGTGGTTACTGACAACAAGACCTCATCACTCCCCACCCATTAATTTGGTCTGCTGGCTAACTACAGCGTTGGACATATTCTGATTCCTAGTGATCATTTTACCATCTAGGGATAGATGCTGGCAGATATCAACCCAACTTTATACCAGTGAAATGTGTAATGTATGTAATATTTTTTATTTGGTTATGTTGTACATAGTTTGCTGTTATCATTTTATGTGACTGCCACCAGGGGAAAGGAGGCACAGGTATCTCATCTTTTTATTTTGTCAAGCCTAAATCTACTATAGTTGGTGCATAACTAACCTCACGTGAGAGACTACTCAATTTATTCCCCCGCTGCAGGTACATACTCTAGAATTTATATTCTTTTTATGCCCCACATATTTTTACATTTCATACAGTCTTGTATCTGATCACCTGGTCTGATCATACACCCCTGCCTCTTGCCAAATCTACTCCTGTCCTATTATTTTTAAATAAAATTCTTCGTCAACATTACTAACTATAACATGGAAAGCACACACATATGTAATGATGGGCACTATTATTGCTCTAGAATTTAAACAGAAAAAACTGAAGGAGTCTAAAACAACAATACTTCTATGCGATATTAGGGAGCTTGAGAATCAACACAAAACAAGCCACTCACTTGACATTTATAATAAGTTAAGAGCTTTGTGACAGGATGTGAGGTTAAAAATAGCACAACAAAATTGTTAAATCTCATCTATCTGTCAAAAGCTTCCATTAATCAGGACCTCTTACTTTCCATTTATATAGAGAAGGCGTTCAACAGGGTGAACTGGCCCTTGCTATTTGCCACACTACAAGTCATGAGCTGAGGTTCTAACTGGCTCAGTTGGCTTAAAGCTAACAATCAATTGGATCAATTGATTGTTAATAACTGGATCAATTGGCTCAGTTGACTCCATGTAGAGCACAAGGCTCAGAATTAATGATCAACTTGTTAACCCAGCCCACATTAGAAATGGCACCAGACTGAGGGGGCTCCTCTCCCCACTCTTTTTTGTCATTATAATGGACCCATTTTTATAATGGACCCAGGGCATAAGAGATAATTCTGACATTCATGGGCTACAAATTAAACACAATGAATACAAAATTTCAGCTTTTGCCGATGATCTCGTATTCGTGATTTGAAGCCCTTTAGTCCCTATGCCACATGTATCGAATAAATGTCTACATATAATTGACTATCAAGTTTTTGGGTTCTCTCAAAGAATATCCCTTTACTTGGTCAACCACAGTAATGAAATATCTGGTCCACCTGCCCAGCTTACTGGTCAAAACTTACAAGCTGAATTTCCCACGACTTGTAAAAGAAATATCATGAGATCTCACCATTTGGCAATTTGCCCACTTTGGATTGTTCTTTAGAATAAACATTAGTGTCCCTCCCCATTTTCACTATATGTTATAAGTTTGGCTGATTAATCTTCTCAAATTCTTCTTACAGGTACACGTAGGCAGTTTACCTATTTTATTTGGGCTTCTATACATCCTAGGATACCTTACAACATTTTGATCCAACCTAAAGATGTTGATGGATTGGGACTTCCCAATCTGAAAACATACCAAAGTGCTGTTTTTGACCAGAATACTCAACACACAATATTGCCAAGTTGCACGTTAGAAACAGGACTTGGATCCTTTGTGATATAGGGCTAAAACATATATCTGCCAAATTCTGGAAAACGAACAAGTATAATAAATCACTGGCATGTAAAGTAAAAGATGCACCTGGGAATAGCCTAAGTAGCCATTTTGCTCTTCCAATTCAAGCATATCAATTTAAAGCTAATAACATATAATTACTTGAATTCTTCATGTTACTGGATTTGGATATGCTCTCCTTGTGATTTTTAAACCATATGGAACAGATAGAAGGGGACGTATTATTAAAAGCCTTTAGCTGGCATCAAACACAGGAGTTTTCTAGCATTAGGTCATTTTCACAAACCTTAGAATTTTAGCTTTGATCCTAGTTGAGATTTAGAGCAACTCAAAACAGTCAGATTTTACCATTGAAAATACACTAAATAATACCCTGCAACGTTTTCTGTCTTAGACTGGGCTGAGTTTGAAAAATTCTAAGGAGGAAAAAAGATCTGCTCTAGAAAAACATTCAGAAAATCTGATGTAAAGAAAATAAAAAAAATTATGCTGGAATAGGAAAAATTGACTATGGTAAAATGCATTGGAAAGCTTGTGGAAGAAGGGGATGGAGTCAAATGATTAAAGAGAAGGGTGCCAGTAAGTGGTCCCAGAAATATAAAATTGTTTCTTAAAGGCATGTAATAACATAATTACTAGATGTAGACATTAGTTTTCAGACAAATTGGCATTTGGATGAAAATAGTCTTGGCATTCTGAATGACCAAACTTGAATGCACATGAACAAATGTGCACTGAACCATATTCTTCCATGTGGCATTTGTCCATTCAGATGACACTACCAGCACTTGCATCACACAAAGGGGAGGGGACGAGGGCAATTCAGCTCACTCATGCGACATGAACTTTCATATCTGTTTGTCCAATGGTGAGTGCTGCATTCCTAGTTTTATTTTTTTAATTTATATTTTTAAGCAGTTTGAGGAAACACTGTATAAATGCAAGCATGGGTTTCATTTTTCTCACTTTGACTGAGCTTTGATGGTGACACTCTTCTGTGCTTAGCCTCATTGCCATTCATGATTCTTCTCTAGGAAATGTGGTGGGCCAAGTCACTTTCATATCAGCCTGTGCCTTATCTTACTTCTGTTGAAAACTGAAGAGGTTTCCCAGTGCTAACATAGGAGCATGGGACAGTACAGGAACGTGGAACATTACAAAATAATGTACATTTTGAAGTATATTGAATTGAAGTTTCTTGAATGCAACCTTATTTGATTACAGCCTAATTAATGTGGCCTTGCAACATGACAAGTTTCCCATCCCTGTTCTAGATGTATGGCTACCTCGTTGGTCTCTTTTGGCTAACAAGTGGCTCCACTGTTTAGAGCAAGATTACCCATTAGACAGCCAGAGCAGCTGTCTAGGATCCCCATAAGAGAGCTCTCAAAGTGGTAAACACTTGATGTTAGTGCAGACACCAATGCTCCCACGTTAGAACACCAGGGAATAACCTCCACTCGACCACTAAGGAAAGGTAATCATGAGGGGGCAAACAGAAACACTCAGACACTACGCATACGAAACATTTGGATGCACACAGGCATACGTAGCCTCCTCCAACATATAGGTTCCAGCCTCCTCCTCATCCACATAACACTTTTACATGTATAAAATATTCAGCTACAACACACACAAACTGAGCCCTAGAGGGGTCCCAATCTGGCATCCTTCCTAGAATCCTGGGCAGCCTCAATCCAGCTCTGCTCCTTTTACATAATCTTGTGTACCATTTTATTATTAGCTTTATCTATCCCTTACGTTTCAGTAGGTGAAAATGTAAATGGTTTTAAGATGTTTCAGTGGGTTTCTTTTTTATTTATAATTCTTTATTTTGCTGTGCATAAGTCTACAATCAGGCTTGCAGTGCAATGATAACAATTACAAGCATCACCAAACCATGCATTGATATGGCATATGAAAAATGTGTACATCTTTTAAGTTTAAAGTAACAAGATCATCAGGTTAGGCAGACATGTCTATATATGTGGTAGAATATAAGCTATACTTAGTTAAGCAAGGCACGTATGTCCAAATAAAAAATAATAACTAAGCTTAGAGATATACAGGATTAGTTAGACCTGTGGATTATAAGTAGATGTAAATGCCAGCAAACATGCTCAACTGTAATCCTTTGAAATAAAATGTAAGCTGTAACAATAGATAGACTGCAAAGCAGAATGTATGACAGGAGTCCACCGCAATATGGTTAAGCCAATAAGACATTTATGCTGTCGATTATGCTTCTGTGAACCAGAAGGCAGTCAAGATCCCTTTGTATTTTCAATTTATTCCCAGCTTATAGGGAAAGTGCTGGACGCCTGACCGGAGGTTACTGGTAAGTAGGTTTACATGCTTTAGAAGCACCCATTGCAGATCCCCAGTAAGATTCACCATCTTGGGGGCCTTTGAGAGCAAAGTCCCTTAGTCTTCGGCCCTGGCATTGCTCTGCATTGCAGTATGCTCTGTTCTGGGTTGTTCGGGTCTCAAGAGGTTCACAGTCCCACATCCACTTGGCTTATGCTGTGTTGAAAGAGAGCTTTGCTGGGGACAAGTAGACTCTAAATTTGATGCTGTCTGATTCAGGCAGGATTGTTGAGTCGAAGGTGCAGCGGTGGTTGGGAGAGGTAACGGTGTGCACTGCCTCCTTGCCATCAGATTTGCCCAGAATTTAGCAAAGGTTAAGTCCAGCCTGGCCAGAGATGCAGCGATGTAGGGTACGCGGCCCCTCCCCACTTGGTAATAGTAAATGCTTGGTGTAGCAGTGGATATATCTCCTGGGACGGGGATGACCCCATCAGTCCAAAGGGGGGGATGCAGAAGTCCACTTTAGTTAGCTCAGCCTGCTCTAAAGGCTATACGGCCAACATTTTTGGGGCACATCCCAAAATTAGACCTCCAAGCATTGAAAATGGGAAAGATGTTTTAGGAGGGGGGAGGCAAGACTCCTCAGCACTTTCTTCTTTTTACAAATTCAGCATGGAGAAAAAGACTAGCACCCATAGAGGAACTAAAGGGAATGGAAAACAACCCCCACAAGATATGGTGCCTGTCATGAAAGGTATTTTTAACATTACCTCCTATGTGATTAAACCAGCTGAGCCATCCTCAAAACAAGGATAACATCTTGCACCCATTAGAAACGCTGTCACTTTTGTTTTGTTTAAAGATCTTAATCAGTATGTTAGGAAACTAACCATTAAACAAGTCATTCAACGTACAGGAAGCTAACAGTGTAGAAAATTGTCCAAGATTTTTGAATAACACGCAGGACAAGATTGTTTTAAAAAGCCTTTTGTCCCTGGGTCTCTCACTGCTCCTTTATCAAAATGGGTGGATTTCCACTTACAACAATATGTCCCAAATCTCCCATCATATATATGAGATATAGGTCATGTTCTCTCTTTGATGCAGGATATCAAATGGTTGGATGGTTTAAGTTGGGTTACCATTGATGTGACATCTCTATATACAAATATTAGCCATACTTTGGGTTTACAATTCCTACAACATTTTCTCCTTTCTTATCCTCTCCTGCCCCACGCTCAAGCCGATTCCATCTTGGACTTTATTTCTTTCATCAGCTCCACCATGCAGGCTCGCTGCCTAGGTATTCTCTTTAACTCCAACCTCTCCTTCAAGCCTCATGTTCAATCTATCGCCAAATCCTGTCATTTCCATCTCAAAAACATTGCGCGCATGCGCCCCTACTTAACGCTAGATGCGACTAAGGTGTTGGTCCATTCCACTGTCCTTTCTCACCTTGACTACTGTAATCCGCTTCTCAGTGGTCTTACATGCTCCCAATTTGCGCCGTTACAGTCCATAAGGAATGCGGCAGCGAGGCTCATCTTCCTGTCCGCCCGCACCTCCCATGCCTCACCCTTCTGTCAGTCCCTAAATTGGCTTCCTCTAAAATATAGAGCTCAATTTAAAATTCTGGTTCTTGCTTTCAAATCTCTACATAATGCTACTCCCACCTATCTATCCTCCCTTATACACAAGCATGTCCCGTCTAGGCCCTTACGATCTGTGGAAGACTTACGTCTATCTTCTGTCCGTACTCCCACCTCTGATGCTCGCTTTCAAGATTTCTCGAGGGCTGCACCGTTCCTGTGGAACTCGCTTCCCTCCTCCGTTAGATGCTCACCCAGTCTCCACTCCTTCAAAAAATCGTTAAAAACCCACTTCTTCATAAAAGCGTATCAATTAAACTGTTAATAGCTCCCGACTGATTCCTGTTCTGCAACTGTCACTAGTCTAATACTATCCTTACCTTTTTGAGTCATTTTACTCCACTCCCTCTAGCATGTAAGCTCATTGAGCAGGGCCCTCAACCCCTCTGTTCCTGTGTGTCCAACTTGTCTGGTTACAACTACATGTCTGTTCGTCCACCCATTGTAAAGCGCTGCGGAATTTGACGGCGCTCTATAAATATCATAATAATAATAATAATAATAAAACACAATTATTTTAATTTTGATGGGAAGTTTTACCTCCAGACCAGGGGGACAGTGATGGGTGCTACTTTTGCTCCATCCTACGTAAAACCTTTTTATGGGATACTGGGAGGAGTTAATTTTGAATAACCCACGATGGAGCGTCTCGCCCTCTCTTGGCGTTTTATAGACGATATTTTAATCATATGAAAAGGTGACTAGAACAAAATAAATGAGTTTATCTCTTATTTGAACTAACAATTGGGAACTTTCCTTTACGTGCATTAAACAAAGATCTATGACTGAGTTTTTAGACCTACTTTTGTTGGGAGAAAGTGAGCATATTTGTACTAAGAAAAAAAGGTTAGGCGTATGGAGAGAGCTCAACTGATCAAATCCCTCAAACAAGATTTAGTAAAGGCTTTACCATTTATCCTTGGCCTGAATCAGGATTCTGAGAGACATTTAAACATTCTAAACCTGCTTGAGGTAGAAGAGAAAACCAAGATTCCTAGTTGTAAATATAACATTAGCACTAAGGATGTCCTACAAAATAAGGGTCACATCTTCTCCACTGTTTTCAACAATGCATATGATGAGATCATTGGGATTTTATATAAGCATTGGTCCATTCTAAAATTGGATCCGTGGTTTAAATTCAGTATCACAGATTAACCTTCAGGAAGAATAGAAACCTTAAAAACATTCTGGCTCCTTTTAAATACAATTCTGTGAAGGTCACTATTGATAACACCCAATGCACTGTAGGGAATTTCAGAACAAGATGCTACACATGTAAATAAATGTGTCACAAAGTATCCCAATTTGGGGAGGATTTATTTTTTAATTAATAACAGTATCTGCTGAAGCTCATCCTTTGTGGTTTATCTTATTACCTGCAAATGTGGCCTCCATTATGTGGGTCAAGCTACAAGACCTCTGAAAGTCAGATTTTTGGATCACATATTGGCAATTTTACGCAAAGATATGAAATCCTCTGTGGAATTTCAATTTCAGTCCACACACAACAGTAATCCATCTGATCTTTAGGTCATAGGAATTGAATTGATACCTAAGATGGGCGATTTAGCAAAACAAAAAAGAGCCCTTATAGCCGCTGAATCCAAATGGATTTTCAAATTAAACACTTTAAACCCGCAGGGCTCGAAAGAAGAATTAGGCCAAATGCTTTTATAAAAGATGGTGTTATATATAATCTATAAAAGAAAATTAAGTAAAATATAATGTTTTTAATTGTGTCTAGTGAACTCTTTTGACCTTTAATTGCCACTGAGTGTATTACCACTTAAGTATCCATTTTTAAATTAATTTTAAAATCAGTTCTTTTACAGTGAATAATTACATGTGCTTATTGATGTGCTTCAGTGTATTGTTATTTCTACACATGCTTATCATTAATGATTATTATCAATGTTTATTACCGATATATGTATGTATTATAGACAGGGGCGGACTGAGAACCCTCAGGGCCCCCGGGCAAAATAAATCAAGGGCCCCCTTACAGGCCCCACCCATACTCCGCAGCAAGCGCCACCCATGTCCCGCCTCCATGCACCGCCTCCAGCCACACCCTACACAATCTTTAGACACAAGGAACAAAAGTGCAATAATCCCTTCAAGGCCCCAGTAGAGACTACAATTGAGGGCTAATGGGCCATGGAGGGGGGTCTTTCTAGCAGAGGCTATCTCAGTGTCCTTTAGAGAGTGTGTTAGAAAGAATCCCCTCCAGGCCCTATTAGAGACTACAATGGAGTCTAACAGGCTTGGAAGGGGGTCTTTCTAACAGAGGCCATCTCAGTGTCCCTGCTGGAAACAGTCGCCTCCAGGCCCCAGTAGAGACTACAATTGAGGGCTAATGGGCCATGGAGGGGGGGAGCATTCTAGCAGAGGCTATCTCAGTGTCCTTTAGAGAGTGTGTTAGAAAGAATTTCCTCCAGGTCCCATTAGAGACTACAATGGAGTCTAATGGGGCCTGGAGGGGGGTCTCTCCAACACTCTGGTTCCTATTCACAATATAGCAACACAACATAGCTGATACCTAGGCCAAGTTGGCTCCTCTTACCTTAATTACTGTTGCTGGCTGGCAGTCTGTGGGCTTGCTGGAAGGCTGTGGGCTTACTGGCTGCGGCTGGCAGGCTGTGGGCTTGCTGGCAGGCTGTGGGCTTGCTGGCTACTGCCGGCAGGCTGTGGGCTTGCTGGCTGCGGCTGGCAGGCTGTGGGCTTGCTGGAAGGCTGTGGGCTTACTGGCTGCGGCTGGCAGGCTGTGGGCTTGCTGGCAGGCTGTGGGCTTACTGGCTACTGCCGGCAGGCTGTGGGCTTGCTGGCTGCGGCTGGCAGGCTGTGGGCTTGCTGGCTGCGGCTGGCAGGCTGTGGCTTGCTGGCTGGCAGGCTGTGGCTTGCTGGCTGCGGTTGGCAGGCTGTGGGGTTGCTGGCTTTAAGCCTAACTGGTGGCCTGTAGGCTGGCTGGCTGTCTACTGGCCAGCCTGTGGGCTGGCTGGCCTGTGGGTTGGCTGGCTTGCTAGCTACTGGGGCACTCGTAGATTATTTAAAGAAATAATCCATGCACAATAACCACTACTACTCTGTGTAGTCGTTATGGTGCCAGGAGGGCCGGGCCCCCCTCCCAGAGTAAGTAGTCAAACCGTTTAAGAACAGTTTGACAACTTACCTGGGGTCTGCTGGGATATGAGGCTGTAGTAGGGTATAGGAGCAGTGGTGCAATATGTAAGGGGTGCAGTCTGTGTGAAAGGTTCAGTGTGTGTGAGGGGGTGTAGTGTGTGAATGTGTAGGGTGTGTGGGGCAATGTGTGTATGAGGGGGCTGTGTATGTGTGTGGCAATTTTAGTATGGGGGGCTGTGTGTGTATGGGTGGGCAGTGTATGTGTGTGTGTGTGTGTGAGGCAATGTGTGTAAATGTGTATGGTGTGTGTGGGGGCAGTGTGTGTGTATGGTGTGTGTGGGGGCAGTGTGTGTGTATGGGGGGCAGTGTGTGAATGTGTATGGTGTGGGGGCAGTGTGTTTATGGGGCTAAAGTTCACTCTCACCACTGCGACCACCAGGAATACCTGGTGGTCACAGTGTTGAGAGTGAACTCTAGCCCGTAGCTCCAGGGCTAGAGTTTACTCTTGCAAGAGCCGTAACGTTGCCGTGGTAACCGCGGCAACGATCTGTGCTCGCGCAAGAAGGACCCAGAGGAGCTGCAGGCTGAGCTCCCGGGTCCTCTCTTCCTCCCTCCCCTGCCGGCTGCCCGCACGGTGCCTGCGGACAGGGGAGGGGGCAATTGCCCTCCTCTTACTCCCCCCTCCCCCTCTTCTTACCCCCCTCCCCCTCTTCTTACCCCCTTCTTACCCCCATTCTTACTCTCCCCTCTTCTTACTCCCCCCTCCCCCTCTCCTTACTCCCCCTTCTTACTCTCCCCATCTTCTTACTCCCCCTCCCCCTCTTCTTACTCCCACCTCTTCTTACTCCTCCCTCTTCTTACTCCCCCCTCTTCTTACCCCCTCCCCCTCTTCTTACCCCCCTCCCCCTCTTCTTACTCCCCCTTCCTCTTTTTACTCCCCCCTCCCCTCTTCTTACCCCCTTTACTCCCCCCCTCTCTTCTTAATCTCCCCTCTTCTTACTCCCTCCCCCCTCTTCTTACTCTCCCCTCCCCCTCTTCTTACTCCCCCTTCCTCTTTTACTCCCCCTCCCCCTCTTCTTACTCCCCCCTCCCTTCTTACCCCCTCTCTCTCTTCTTACCCCTCCCTCTTCTTACCCCCCCTCCCTCTTCTTACCCCCTCCCTCTCTCTTCTTACCCCCCTCCCTCTCTCTTTTTACCCCCCTCCCTCTCTCTTTTTACCCCCCTCCCTCTCTCTCTTAACCCCCCTCTCTCTTTTAACCTCCCCTCCCTCTCTCTTTTAACCCCTCCTCTCTCTTTTAACCCCCCCTCCCTCTCTCTTTTAACCCCCCTCCCTCTCTCTTTTAACCCATCTCTTTTAACAACCCCCCCTCTCTTAACCCCCCTCCCTCTCTCTTTTAACCCCCCTCCCTCTCTCGTTTTACCCCCCTCCCTCTCTCTTTTAACCCCCCTCCCTCTCTCTTTTTACCCCCCCTCCCTCTCTCTTTTTACCCCCCTCCCTCTCTCTTTTAACCCCCCCTCCCTCTTTTAACCCCCCTCCCTCTCTCTTTTAACCCCCCTCCCTCTCTCTTTTAACCCCCCTCTCTCTTTTAACCCCCCCTCCCTCTCTCTTTTAACCCCCCCCTCCCTCTCTCTTTTAACCCCCCCTCCCTCTCTCTTTTAACCCCCCCTCCCTCTCTCTTTTAACCCCCCTCCCTCTCTCTTTTAACCCCCCCCTCCCTCTCTCTTTTAACCCCCCCCCTCTCTCTTTTAACCCCCCCCTCCCTCTCTCTTTTAACCCCCACTCCCTCTCTCTTTTAACCCCCCCTCCCTCTCTCTTTTAACTCCCCCCCCTCTCTCTTTTAACTACCCCCCCCTCCCTCCCCCTCTCTTTTTACCCCCTCCCCGTAGCGTGGCCGAGAGGCTCTGCGTCCGCGGTGCCGACCGGATTGATAGGAAGGTGCACACACACTGAGTGTGCACCTTCCTGTCAGTCCGGCCGGGTACAGGAAACAGAAACTCCTGTTCCGCGCGGAACAGGAGTTTCTGTTTCCTGTACCCGGCCGGACTGACAGGAAGGTGCACACTCAGTGTGTGTGCACCTTCCTATAACTCCGGCCGGCACCGCGGACGCAGAGCAGCTCGGCCACGCTACGGGGAGGGGAGGTGAGAAGCAGAGAGCGCTCAGGCGGCTGCAGCATTTAAAGGGGCGGCCGGGCCCCCTGATGGCGGGCCCCCCTCCCGGCCGGGCCCTCGGACCATGTCCGAAGTGCCCGACCGGTCAGTCCGCCCCTGATTATAGATATTATGTATTTATTTTTATTTTTTATTATTGGTGTCAGTTACAGAAATATAGGTGCACCATACATTCCATGTCAGGTTTTATTTAAGCTAAAAGATAACCCTTGCACAGGGTATATAAGATGCAATAATCAGTTTGGACTGCTGTCTTGAAAAAGTCTCCCATAGAGATGAAACGTTTTGGTCTGTTTTTTTAATTCACATCCAGACTTGTGAACCTTCTCCTTTAAGGCAGCCACTGTTTTTTTTAAGTCACCATCTACGACTCACCATGTGATCCCGGCTAGTTGTTCTCCCCGGTCTCTTTACTTTGCCACTGTGCTGTCAGTCTATTACAGACAACACCTTTTATTATAGCACTGCATCAAGGATCAGTTGGCATCTCTGACTCACGGGTTGAGCTCGCTGGTCCTAACTCCTGGAATCCTGCATTAATTTAGCCCACAGCATCTTCTGGACTTTTGGAGGGGCTTCCTATTGATAAGTACTTCTATTAGATTTTGTGCTTGCTATTTTTTGTTTATTTGAATGCAGAGTGATTTTTTTATGTTGCTATTACTGTGGTGCTATTATATGTAATTACAGTAGCTTGAGTTTTAGATTTTGTGACTTTTCATAATTTTGTTGACCTGTTCTCCTTATGAGTGCTTTTTGCTCCACATTTGTAGGATTTGTGACATTATACTCTTTTTAGGTGTGGATACATTCTTCTTTTTGCAACATTTTTGATTGCAGTTGTTTCTACGGCATTACAATCCCAAATGGTATGCTGTGCTTTGTGCTATGCCCCTACAGTTTTTTATTGAGTCTAATTTCAGCTTGTCCTTCTTTAGTCTGTGAATTCCATTTAATAAAATGTTCATTTTATTATTTGTATTTCATTTTTTTCCATTTCTTATTTATAAATAGGATTGCTCACACTCCCTTCTATTTGATTTTAGTCTGTTTAGTTAACAGGATTTGGTGCCCAGAGAGCGTCCGTCTCCCTCATGTCAGAAGCACATAAAGGCTGCAAAAGGTGGAGGGTTGGCAGTCCAGACCAGATAGGTTCTGATTCTGGTAACAAAGTCCCCTCTATGTGGTGTGCGGTAATTTGCTGAAAAATCTGCCTACTGACTGTAAATAATTGTTTAATTGTTATGTAGAGCTTAGAGTTCGGTCATTATGCATCTACACAGATAGCCAGTTAGGCTCCACCCCCTCAGTGGGTTTCTTATACTAAATAGTTCTATAATGTTATCATATGTATTTTTCCATGCTAAAAACATGCATCTGTAAACAATTTATAAAGAAATAAATTAAATATAAAACAAAAAAAAGCAGCTTAATATGTGAGAATGTGCACAATATGAACCTCACTCATCTGTGGTGACATCCTGTCATAGAAATTATATGACCAAAGTTATGAGTCTTCCTACTCGAGAACACTTGACTTTTGATAAGTTTATATGTCATGTTAAATCAATACCTCTAGTGATATTACTTGGCAGGGGTTAAATACACGTGCACAATTCCTGTTTTTCTTTTTGTATGTGATCATGGAAAGGCCTAACTAAATCATGGATTCTTTTTAGTTTGTATGCAGTTAATTTTTGTTGTTGTTGCTGTTTGTTATGTCTCTTAATATGCATTTGTTAAAATTGAGTTTTTCAACAATTTTATTATTGGTATTTCAATACCACACCAGTAGTGATGTACTGAACGGTTCAATGGTGAATAGTTCCTGGCGAACATAGCGTGTTCGCGTTCGCCACGGCGGGCAAACATATGCGTGGTTCGATCCGCCCCCTATTCGTCATCATTGAGTAAACTTTGACCCTGTGCCTCACAGTCAGCAGACAAATTTCAGCCAATCAGCAGCAGACCCTCCCTTCCAGACCCTCCCACCTCCTGTACAGCATCAATTTTAGATTCATTCTGAAGCTGCATTCTTAGTGAGAGGAGGGAAAGTGTAGCTGCTGCTGATTTGATAGGGAAATGGATAGCTAGGCTAGTGTATTCAGTCTCCACTACAGTCCTGAAGGACTCATCTGATCTCTGCTGTAAGGACAGCACCCCAAAAAGCCCTTTTTAGGGCTAGAACATCAGTCTGCTTTTTTTTCCTGTGTAATCTAATTGCAGTTGCCTGCCTGCCAGCTTCTGTGTCAGGCTCACAGTGGATACTGTGCCCACTTGCCCAGTGCCACCACTCATATCTGGTGTCAAATTAGCGTGCATTTAAAAACAAAACATTTTTTTTCACTGTAATAGATTGAATAGCAGTTAGTTGTCTGCAAGCGTCTGTGTGTCAGGCCAACAGCGTGTACTCTGCCAACCTCTGCCAGTGCACAGTGCCACTCATATCTAGTGTCACAATAGCTTGCATTTAAAAACAAAAACGTTTTTGACTGTAATATAATAGCAGTCAGTGTCCTTCATAAGTGTGTGTCAGGTCTACAGCGTGTACTCTGCCAACCTCTGCCACTGCACAGTGCCACTTATATCTGGTGTCGCAATAGATTGCATTTAAAAAACAAAAAACTTTTTTCACTGTTATAGATTGAATAGCAGTTAGTTGTCTGCAAGCGGTGTCAGGCCTACAGCGTGTACTGTGCCAACCTCTGCCAGTGCACAGTGCCACTCATATCTGGTGTCACAATAGCTTGCATTTAAAAACAAAAAAGTTTTTGACTGTAATATAATAGCAGTCAGTGTCCTTCATAAGTGTGTGTCAGGCCTACAGCGTGTACTCTGCCAACCTCTGCCAGTGCACAGTGGCACTCATATCTGGTGTCACAATAGCGTGCATTTAAAAACCCAAAAACTTTTTTCACTGTTATAGATTGAATAGCAGTTAGTTGTCTGCAAGCGGGTGTCAGGCCTACAGCGTGAACTCTGCCAACCTCTGCCAGTGCACAGTGCAACTCATATCTGGTGTCACAATGGCGTGCATTTAAAAACCCAAAAACCTTTTTCACTGTTATAGATTGAATAGCAGTTAGTTGTCTTCAAGCGGGTGTGTCAGGCCTACAGCGTCTACTCTGCCAACCTCTGCCAGTGCACATTGCCACTCTTATCTGGTGTCACAATAGCATGCATTTAAAAACCCAAAAACGTTTTTCACTGTTATAGATTGAATAGCAGTTAGTTGTCTGCAAGCGGGTGTCAGGCCTACAGCGTGTACTCTGCCAACCTCTGCCAGTGCACAGTGCCACTCATATCTGGTGTCACAATAGCGTGCATTTAAAAACCCAAAAACTTTTTTCACTGTTATAGATTGAATAGCAGTTAGTTGTCTTCAAGCGCGTGTCAGGCCTACAGCGTGTACTCTGACAACCTCTGCCAGTGCACATTGCCACTCATATCTGGTGTCACAATAGCGTTCATTTAAAACCCAAAAAATGTTTTACACTGTTATAGATTGAATAGCAGATAGTTGTCTTCAATTGTGTGTGTCAGGCCTACAGCGTGTACTCTGCCAACCTCTGCCACTGCACAGTGCCACTTATATCTGGTGTCGCAATAGATTGCATTTAAAAACAAAAAAACGTTTTTCACTGTTATAGATTGAATAGCAGTTAGTTGTCTGCAAGCGGGTGTCAGGCCTACAGCGTGTACTCTGCCAACCTCTGCCAGTGCACAGTGCCACTCATATCTGGTTTCACAATAGCGTGCATTTAAAAACCCAAAAACTTTTTTCACTGTTATAAATTGAATAGCAGTTAGTTGTCTTCAAGTGGGTGTGTCAGACCTACAGCATCTACTCTGCCAACCTCTGCCAGTGCACAGTGCCACTCTTATCTGGTGTCGCAATAGATTGCATTTAAAAACCAAAAAACGTTTTTCACTGTTATAGATTGAATAGCAGTTAGTTGTCTGCAAGCGGGTGTGTCAGACCTACAGCGTCTACTCTGCCAACCTCTGCCAGTGCACAGTGCCACTCTTATCTGGTGTCACAATAGCGTGTATTTAAAAACCCAAAATCTTTTTTCACTGTTATAGATTGAATAGCAGTTAGTTGTCTTCAAGCGGGTTGTCTTCAGTGCCACTCATATCTGGTCTCACAGTAGCTTGCACGCATAGTACCACTTGTGACGAAACCAATC
This sequence comes from Pelobates fuscus, assembly GCF_036172605.1. NCBI lineage: Eukaryota > Metazoa > Chordata > Amphibia > Anura > Pelobatidae > Pelobates > Pelobates fuscus. The sequence goes on along the minus strand of NC_086322.1, from coordinate 162,007,549 downwards.
TCGCCACATTGTGTTGGAGGAGCCTGGTTGCCCGCCTGCTGCCTTTGGACTATGGGCCAGACTGTAAAATACTTATTTGCCCTGCAGAAAGGCTTATTCGTGCCTTTTCTGCCGGGGTGTTCGGTAGATTTTATCTACCGAACAAACTACCGATTGCCAGGCCACCCGGGAGCTAGAGTGTGCCCTCAATTTACCTCCGTGAAGCTGCGGTTAACCGCAGCTTAATTGACTAATCCAGGGTGGTCTTTGTTCGGCGACCGAACACGTGGCGGCGGCCATTTTACAAGTACCGTACGGCCAGCGGTGTTCGGCACCTAACTTATGGAACTATAAACGGACACTTATTTGCACGAACACCGCTGAGCCGTCCGTCTCCTGGTTCCTGTTCGGGGGGATGTAGCCGAACAGCCGTTCATTCGGTATTCTTATGTGAACTGTGGTAACTCAGATAGCTTGCCATGGAGCCTATTCGTGTGATTAAAGACTTTGGCTCCATGGCGATTAAACTGTATTCGTGTAGTCGGAATGCCATTCACCTAATAATGTGCACCCAGACCTGAGCTATCTGGGGATATGTAACATGTCCATATTTAATGTGTAACAAGTGACTGTATATATTTTAAAGTATATTCTGTATTTAGGTCCCCACATGTGTAATGGAGGTTTGTCTCTGTCCTAGGAGATAATTGGATTACTTCACCAATTATCTCCAGGAAACCAGGATGCATTGTGGGGATGTTTTTTCCTCTGTTTGTCCTGAAATGCTAAATGTCTGTCTTTTGTTACAGTCTTCCATCTGGTCCCCTAGGGGAGTGTCCACCAGGTGGGAGACCTGCATAAATACAGGGGCAGGTAGCCCTGAATAAACAGACCACTGCTTGACCCTCAACACGGAGCCTTGTCTCGTTCTTGGGGGGATTCACTGTATGCTGATAGGGACTGACTGCCAGGAGTGTAAGCCGCTTGGGAGCTTTTCCTGTTCGTCTGCTAGCAGCAATTCGTGAGGTTCCAGTTCGGGAGTTTGGAGTGCTACCTTATTCCCTTGTATGCCGTTCGGGAGTTTGGTGCATTCACCTATATCCAATTCGTGAGTTTTGGTGCTTTTACAGTAGCTGTGCCTTTTTGTGAAAAGGGGATTATCGCCTAAACGGATTTTAACCCCTCATATGCTGAAACGGTCCGTTACAATTGGTGGCAAGCGGCGGGATCGTTCCTACAGCCAGAAGGACAGCTACAGGAGACACCATTGCTCTGGATTTTACAATTTGAGGGCAACGCATATCTCAGTACAGCGACCCTGACAGCACCAGCATGGAACCAGCAGTAGAGTACAGATACTCTGTAGAGGAATTTGACCGTATGATGTGGTTGCGGCTGAACTTCTACGGACCTAATCCAGCTGAGAAATCTGTGAAGTTCGTGAGGGGTCTAGTGTTCAAGAATCTGCTATACCGGGCAGAGGGTGATGGTCAGCTGCCACGTTGGGTGGACCTCCACCGGAAATTACAGTTACGGGACAGAGAGAGCTCAATCTCCAGTCCCCAGCGGCAGCGTGAATTGCAGGGAATTGGGAGCCCAGTCTCCATTCCCCAGCGGCAGGCTGAGTTACAGGGGGCAGAGGTAGTTGTTCCTGCCCCCCAGCAGCAGAGTGATATGCCAGGAGGGCAATGTGAAGTGCAGGGAGAGGAGAGCAGTGTCCTCCCTCCCCAGCGGCAGGCTAAGTTACAGGGGGCAGAGGTAGTTGTTCCTGCCCCCCAGCAGCAGAGTGATATGCCAGGAGGGCAATGTGAAGTACAGGGAGAGGAGAGCAGCGTCCTCTCTCCCCAGCGGCAGGCTGAGTTACAGGGGGCAGAGGTAGTTGTTCCTGCCCCCCAGCAGCAGAGTGATATGCCAGGAAGGCAGTGGGAAGAGCAGGGAGAGGAGAGCAGTGTCCTCCCTCCCCAGCGGCAGCGTGATTTTTCGGGAATTGGGAGCCCAGTCTCCATTCCCCAGCGGCAGCGTGATGTGCTGGGAATTGGGAGCCCAGTCTCCATTCTCCAGCAGCAGTGTTATTTGTTGGGAATCGGGAGCCCAGTCTCCAGTCCCCAGCAGCAGAGTATCCAGCAGGGAATAGAGAGCCCAGTCTCCTTTCCCCAGCAGCAGGACTCTGTATTGGGAGGAGAGACAGTCGGTCTCCCTCCGCAAAAACTAGCAGTCTGTATGGGAGAGGAGATTGTTACTGTCACGACAGTGACCCCTACACGCAGAGTGTAACCTAACTATAGAACGTATACCGGACCTTAGAATGGCCGGGCTCACGTTAGAGTAGTCAAATGGGATAGCCAGAGGTCAAGGGATGACAGAAGACGGAATAACGATAAACAAGCCAAAGTACAGGGAACCAGAGAGTAGAATAGTCAAATAGAGTAGCCAGAAGTCAAATACCAGGAGAGAATACCAATAAACATAAAGAGCACTATGGGAACCAGCAAGAACCACACTAGGGCGTCTTACTGCTGTCAAGACAGCCCTTTTATAGTGTGGTGTGTTTTGCTTTAAAACCACGCCCCCAAAAGGTCCGGGTGCGTGGTTGCGTCATGATCCTGTCGGCTTCCAGCCGACGGCAGTGGCGCGCATGCGCCGAAGTTAGAAATTCCGCTCTGAGTGAGCGGCCGGCGTCAGAGGTGCCGTGCCGCTCAGTGAAGGAGGATGCTGTACTGCGTGGGTCCGAGGTTGACAGGTAAGGTATCGTGACAGTACCCCCCCCACAAGGACCGCCCCCAGGGCGGTTAGAACGCCTCCTTTCAAATAAACGAATCAGACGGGGGGCGTGCACATCAGAAGCGTCCACCCACGAACGATCCTCAGGTCCATAACCCTTCCAGTCTAAAAGGTATTGAAGTTTACCCCTAGAAAAACGAGAATCTAAAATAGACCTCACCTCATATTCGTTTTGTCCCTCCACAACTTCAGGAAGAGGAGGAGGGGTATTACGAGTAAACCGATTACAAATTAATGGTTTGAGAAGTGAGACATGGAACGAATTCGGTATTTTCATATTAGAGGGCAAACGAAGACTGTAACAAACAGGGTTGATACGTTTGAGAACCTGAAATGGACCAATGAATCTGGGAGCGAATTTCATAGATGGGACCTTAAGTCTAATGTTACGGGTACTTAACCAGACTTTATCCCCGATCATGAACGTGGGAGCAGGTTTCCGTTAATTTTTTTGAAAAAAACCCACAAGGATGCAATGGTTGATCATCCGAAGGTCTTTGAGATAGTATTGCTCCTATCCCTGACTCGGATGCATCTACTTCCAGTATGAAAGGACGAGAAGGATCAGGGTGTCTTAATACTGGTGCTGAGGAAAAGGCTTCTTTCAATAAATCAAAAGCTCTTTTAGCTTCGGTACACCATTCCCTGTGATTTCTTCCCTTCTTAGTCATAGCAGTAATAGGGGCTGTTATAGAAGAGAATCCTTTTATGAATTTTCTATAGTAATTGGCAAACCCCAGGAAGCGTTGGATTGCTTTGAGTCCAACTGGTAAGGGCCATTGCTGAATGGCTTCTAACTTTTTCGGCTCCATTTGGAAACCCGTACTAGAAATGATATATCCCAGGAAATGCACTTCTTCCTTGTGGAACAAACATTTCTCCAATTTACAATAGAGTCCATTCTCTAATAACCTTGAAAGAACCAATCTGACATGTTCATAGTGTTCGTTTATGTTTTTTGAATAAATCAGGATATCATCCAAATATACGATTACAAACATTTGTAAAAAGTCTCGCAACACATCATTGATGAAGTCCTGAAAGACTGCTGGGGCGTTGCATAAGCCGAAGGGCATAACTCGATACTCATAATGACCATAACGAGTATTAAAAGCAGTTTTCCATTCATGCCCTTCTTTTATTCTGATTAAATTATATGCTCCCCGCAAATCTAGTTTAGAAAAGACAGTAGCTCCTTTTAACCTGTCAAATAGTTCAGTCACTAAGGGAATAGGATAAGCATTACGGATAGTAATCTTATTCAACCCTCTGTAATCAATACAGGGTCTTAAATCCCCTTCTTTCTTAGATACAAAGAAAAACCCCGCACCCGCGGGCGATGAGGATTTAGTGATAAACCCTTTCTTTAAATTCTCGGCAATGTACTCCTCTAATACTTTATTCTCGGCCATCGACAGGGGATAAACCGTACCTCTAGGAGGCATAGTACCAGGTAACAATTCAATAGGACAATCATAGGGACGATGGGGAGGTAATTTTTCTGCCTCTTTAGGTTCAAAGACATCTTTAAGGTCAATATATTGGTTGGGTATTTGGGTAGTCAATGGTTCCATAGTAGGTATATTGAGTAAGCCTACTGGTTTAATCGGAGTAATGCATTTACTGTGACAAGAATCTCCCCACTTAATGATCTCCTTCTTTTCCCAGTCAATTGACGGATTATGCTGGACTAACCAAGGAAACCCAAGTATTACAGGAAAAATAGGAGATGTTATCTGTTGCAGAATGATAACCTCCCTATGAAGAAGACCTGTAGATAATACTAGAGGAATGGTCTCCTGGGTAATAAGAGGTATCGATAATGGTCTACCATCTATGGCCTCAACGGCCAAGGGTGCCGATCTTTTTTGGAATGGAAGGGTATTTTTCTGCCCGAATGAGAGATCTACAAAATTCTCAGCAGCCCCAGAATCAATTAAAGCAAGGGTGGATATTTTCTTTCCCTCCCATTCTAAAGTAATAGGTAGAAGAAGCCTGAGATCTTTTTTATCATTGAAGGAGGACATACACATAACACCCAAGGCCTGTCCCCCTTGTGAACTTAGGTGCGTGAGTTTTCCGGCCGGTTAGGACAATTCACTCGTGTATGTCCCTTCCTGCCACAATACAAACATAAACCTTCCCTCCTACGGTATTGTCTCTCTGTCTCAGACAATCTTGTAGCCCCTAATTGCATGGGTTCTGGAGGGGTTTCGGACGAGGGATAGGTTAGAGCAAGACGTTCCGGTACTCTCCTAGGTCTCTCTCTGGTGTTCTGCCTGTACCTAAGACGTTCGTCAATATGAGCTAAATATGTTATTAGCTCCTCTAGAGTATCTGGTAAATCTCTTGTGGCCACTTCATCTAGGATTCTATCAGATACTCCATTCAGGAACACATCTACGAATGCTTGTTCGTTCCATCTGACTTCTGCAGCTAAAGTACGGAATTCCAAGGCATAATCTACTAGAGAACGGGTATTTTGTCTTAAACGCAATAAGGATTTGGCAGCGTTAGTCTTTCTGCCTGGGGTATCAAAAGTTCTCCTGAAAGCTGCAACAAAGTTAGTGTAATTAAAGACTATGGGGTTGTCATTCTCCCACAAGGGATTAGCCCAGGTTAAAGCCTTATCTACTAACAGGGTTATAATATACCCAATTTTAGCTCTATCGGTAGGGTAAGCTCTAGGATGGAGTTCAAAATATATGCTTATCTGATTTAGGAACCCCCTGCATCCGTTAGGATCACCCCCATACCTGAGAGGTGCTGTAGCCTGATTGGAAGTGCCCGTAGGTAGCACTTCCATGGGATGTTCTTGGGGTCTCAGACTAGGAGTCTGCTCCTCCGGCTGGAGATAAGCAGTGCGGTTAATTAAGGTCTGTACGGCGAGGGCGATCTGGTCCATACGATGGTCCAGCTCCTCAAACCTATTGTCCGCACCAGGCCCAAGAGGGTTAACACCTGCAGGGTCCATGGCCCTAGTGTAATGTCACGACAGTGACCCCTACACGCAGAGTGTAACCTAACTATAGAACGTATACCGGACCTTAGAATGGCCGGGCTCACGTTAGAGTAGTCAAATGGGATAGCCAGAGGTCAAGGGATGACAGAAGACGGAATAACGATTAACAAGCCAAAGTACAGGGAACCAGAGAGTAGAATAGTCAAATAGAGTAGCCAGAAGTCAAATACCAGGAGAGAATACCAATAAACATAAAGAGCACTATGGGAACCAGCAAGAACCACACTAGGGCGTCTTACTGCTGTCAAGACAGCCCTTTTATAGTGTGGTGTGTTTTGCTTTAAAACCACGCCCCCAAAAGGTCCGGGTGCGTGGTTGCGTCATGATCCTGTCGGCTTCCAGCCGACGGCAGTGGCGCGCATGCGCCGAAGTTAGAAATTCCGCTCTGAGTGAGCGGCCGGCGTCAGAGGTGCCGTGCCGCTCAGTGAAGGAGGATGCTGTACTGCGTGGGTCCGAGGTTGACAGGTAAGGTATCGTGACAGTTACCACCTCTCCCAGCGGCGGATCATCAATGGGCAGAGTGTTCTATCGGGAGAGGAGCTTGTTACCCCTTCTCCCCAGCGGCAGTTTAATGTACCAGGGGGAGACTGTAAGCCCCCCACCGGTGCAGATGGGACCGTGGTCTCTGCACTTACCACACAGGGGGTAGGGATGGTCGGTCCTACCCCCCCACGACAGAACTGTGTATCCAAGGGGGAGACAACCGGTCTCCCCATTCAGCAGCAGAGCTATGCAATGAAGGGGGAGACAGTCCGTCTCCAGCAACCAGGCTCCAACCAGACTACTCCGGTGGTAGTGCTGGCACCAGGACAGAGTACCGCTGGTCTCTGCCCACTCAGCAACCCACCAAGGCAGCCTACCAGTCCCCTACACAGCTGTGGTGAGGCACCTGGACATGGACAAACTTCTCCGCTACCCAGGTGTAGTAACCATTTATTGTGGGTGGGCTGTACTGTTTTTTCTGCTTTGTGGGTGGGTTGCTGGGCTAACAAGGGCACTGACCGGCAGGAGGTCAGGTACCCTGTTAGTCTTTTTGGAAAGGGGGAGAGATGTGACGAAACCAATCTCGCCACATTGTGTTGGAGGAGCCTGGTTGCCCGCCTGCTGCCTTTGGACTATGGGCCAGAATGTAAAATACTTATTTGCCCTGCAGAAAGGCTTATTCGTGCCTTTTCTGCCGGGGTGTTCGGTAGATTTTATCTACCGAACAAACTACCGATTGCCAGGCCACCCGGGAGCTGGAGTGTGCCCTCAATTTACCTCCGTGAAGCTGCGGTTAACCGCAGCTTAATTGACTAATCCAGGGTGGTCTTTGTTCGGCGACCGAACACGTGGCGGCGGCCATTTTACAAGTACCGTACGGCCAGCGGTGTTCGGCACCTAACTTATGGAACTATAAACGGACACTTATTTGCACGAACACCGCTGAGCCGTCCGTCTCCTGGTTCCTGTTCGGGGGGATGTAGCCGAACAGCCGTTCATTCGGTATTCTTATGTGAACTGTGGTAACTCAGATAGCTTGCCATGGAGCCTATTCGTGTGATTAAAGACTTTGGCTCCATGGCGATTAAACTGTATTCGTGTAGTCGGAATGCCATTCACCTAATAATGTGCACCCAGACCTGAGCTATCTGGGGATATGTAACATGTCCATATTTAATGTGTAACAAGTGACTGTATATATTTTAAAGTATATTCTGTATTTAGGTCCCCACATGTGTAATGGAGGTTTGTCTTTGTCCTAGGAGATAATTGGATTACTTCACCAATTATCTCCAGGAAACCAGGATGCATTGTGGGGATGTTTTTTCCTCTGTTTGTCCTGAAATGCTAAATGTCTGTCTTTTGTTACAGTCTTCCATCTGGTCCCCTAGGGGAGTGTCCACCAGGTGGGAGACCTGCATAAATACAGGGGCAGGTAGCCCTGAATAAACAGACCACTGCTTGACCCTCAACACGGAGCCTTGTCTCGTTCTTGGGGGCATTCACTGTATGCTGATAGGGACAGACTGCCAGGAGTGTAAGCCGCTTGGGAGCTTTTCCTGTTCGTCTGCTAGCAGCAATTCGTGAGGTTCCAGTTCGGGAGTTTGGAGTGCTACCTTATTCCCTTGTATGCCGTTCGGGAGTTTGGTGCATTCACCTATATCCAATTTGTGAGTTTTGGTGCTTTTACAGTAGCTGTGCCTTTTTGTGAAAAGGGGATTATAGCCTAAACGGATTTTAACCCCTCATATGCTGAAACGGTCCGTTACACCACTAATCCCAAAAAATTGACAGGCAGAGGCAGGCCACCCCGCAGGGGCCGTCGTGGTCGTGGTGCTGTGATTCCCTTTTGCCCTAGAATAATGCCCAGTTTTCAGAGGCCGCGTACCCTGAACTTGAAAAGTTCTGAGGACATAGTTGACTGGCTAACACAGGACACCCAATCTTCTACAGCTTCCACTCGGAACCTTGACGCACCATCCTCCTCCAGCTTAGCTCCGGGCACCTCTCAAGATACCACTCACCCACCTGCCGCCACCACCAACACTAGCACCACAGCCGCTTCACTTTATCTGTCAGAGGAGTTATTTACACATCCGTTTGAAGAAATGAGTGATGCGCAACCATTATTGACAGAGGATGTAGATAACAGGGAAATATCTCAGTCAGGCAGCATTACACAAATGGACGTACGGTGTGATGATGATGATGATGTTGTACCCACTGATGCTTCCTTTGCTGAGTTGTCAGATACAAGTGAAGCGGTTGATGATGACGATGCGTCCATGGATGTCACGTGGGTGCCCGCTCGGCAAGAAGAAGAACAGGGAGAAAGTTCAGATGGGGAGGCAGAGAGGAAGAGGAGACGAGTTGGAAGCAGGGGGAGGTCGTCGCAAGGAGCTAGTGGCACATTCAGACAGCATGCATCGGCACCCGGGGTCAGCCCGACAGCACGCCAATCAACGCATGCTGTGTCCACCACCAGAATGCCGTCATTGCAGAGCTCAACAGTGTGGAATTTTTTTGTGTGTCTGCCTCTGACAACAGCGATGCCATTTGCAACCTGTGCCAAAAGAAACTGAGTCGTGGGAAGTCCAACACCCACCTAGGTACAACTGCTTTGCGCAGGCACATGATCGCACATCACAAACGCCTATGGGATCAACACACTGGTCCAGCATCTTCAGCCATGTCAACCACTGCTGTCCTCCTTGCCCCCTCTCAACCATCCGCCACTCCGTCTTTCGCCTTGAGCAGTTCCCGCTCATCTGCCCACAGTCAGGCCCACAGTCAAGGACATGTTTTAACGTAAGAAGCCAATGTCAGAAAGTCAACCCCTTGCCCAGCGTCTGACAGCTGGCTTATCTGAACTATTAGCCCGCCAGCTTTTACCATACAAGCTGGTGGAGTCTGAGGCGTTCAAAAAATTTGTGGCTTTTGGGATACCGCAGTGGAAGGTACCCAGCCGAAATTTCTTTGCACAAAAGGCAATCCCCAACCTGTACTCGATTGTGCAAAAGGAAGTCATGGCATGTCTGGCACACAGTGTTGGGGCAAGGGTCCATCTGACCACTGATACCTGGTCTGCAAAGCATGGTCAGGGCAGGTATATCAGCTACACTGCGCATTGGGTAAACCTGCTGGCGGCTGCCAAGCATGGAATGCGTGGCTCTGCAGAGGAGTTGGTGATACTGCCACGACTTGCAGGCAGGCCTGCTGCCACCTCCTCTACTCCTCCTACCCCATCCTTTTCCATAACCTCCTCGGCTGAGTCCTCTTCTGCTGCTGCGTCTTGCTCCACATCAACGGCACCCCCCCAGCTCCCCAGGTACTATTCCACATCCCGGATACGGCAGTGTCACGCCATCTTGGGTTTGACTTGCTTGAAAGCAGAGAGTCACACCGGACAAGCACTCCTGTCCGCCCTGAATGCACAGGTGGAAAAGTGGCTGACTCTGCAGCAACTGGAGATCGGCAAAGTGGTTTGTGACAACGGAACAAATTTGTTGGCGGCATTGAAGTTGGGCAAGTTGACACATGTGCCGTGCATGGCACATGTGTGTAATCTGATCGTACAATGCTTTGTGCATAAGTACACAGGCTTACAGGACGTCCTGAAGCAGGCCAGGAAGGTGTGTGGCCATTTCAGGCGTTCCTACATGGCCATGGCGCACTTTGCAGATATCCAGCGGCGAAACAACATGCCAGTGAGGCGCTTGATTTGCGACAGCCCGACACGTTGGAATTCAACACTCCTAATGTTCGACCGCCTGCTCCAACAAGAAAAAGCCGTTAATTAATATTTGTATGACCGGGGTGCTAGGACAGCCTCTGGGGAGCTGGGAATTTTTTTGCCACGTTACTGGACGCTCATGCGCAATGCCTGTAGGCTCATGCGTCCTTTTGAGGAGGTGACAAACCTAGTCAGTCGCACCAAAGGCACCATCAGCGACATCATACCATTTGTTTTCTTCTTGGAGCGTGCCCTGCGAAGAGTGCTGGATCAGGCTGTAGATGAGCGTGAAGAGGAAGAGTTGTGGTCACCATCACCACCAGAAACAGCCTTATCAGCATCGCTTGCTGGACCTGCGGCAATGCCGGAAGAGGATTGTGAGGAAGAGGAGTCAGAGGAGGAATGTGGCTTTGAGGAGGAGGAGGAAGACCAACCACCATCTGGTACCCGTGGTGTTGGGGCTAAGAACATACCTTCATTGAGATCACTGAGGAGGAGGAATGGGAAATGAATAGCTCAGCATCCAAACTTGTGCAAATGGGGTCTTTCATGCTGTCGTGCCTGTTGAGGGACCCTCGTATAAAAAGGCTGAAGGAGAACGACCTGTACTGGGTGTCCACGCTACTAGACCCCCGGTATAAGCAGAAAGTGGCTGAAATGTTACCAAATTACAACAAAGGATGCAGCATTTGCAAAATAAATTAAAAGGTATGCTTTACACAGCGTATAAGGGTGATGTCACAGCACAACGATAATCTAACAGGGGAAGAGTTGAAAGTAATCCTCCTCCTCCCATGACCACGCTGGCAAGGACAGGATGCTTTACAGACGTGTTGTTGATGGAGGACATGCAGAGCTTTTTAAGTCCTACGCATCGCCACAGCCCTTCGGGATTACCTTTACTGCACCATGGGCACTTAGACCCACTCTTTGTCTTGCACAGTGTTATTCCTAGCCAGCATCTGTGATGGGAAATCAGGCAGTCATCTAAACGTTTAGATTGAGCTTTAGCTTAAAACACCCTTGAAGGTGTTTAAGTAGATTAGGGCTAGTTTAGAGGATTCTTCTTAGACCTCTCTGAGTCTTTATAGCCCTTCTACCTATCCAGAATTTCTGGAAACTAGCTAAGAGAAAGGGTGGCTGTGTGCCTATACCCATCTATTTAGAGGGAATTTCCTTGCCCCTGGCAATATTATATAATAGGTAGTGATGTACCGAACTGTCTGCCGGTGAACAGTTCCCAGCGAAATTAGCGTGTTCGCGTTCGCCGCGGCGGGCGGACACATGCGCAGTTCGATCCGCCCCCTATTCGTCATCATTGGGCAAACTTTGACCCTGTGCCTCTCGGTCAGCAGACACATTACAGCCAATCAGCAGCACTCCCTCCCTTCCACACCCTCCAACCTCCCTCCCAGCATCCATTTTCGATTCATTCGGAAGATGCATGCTTAGTGAGAGGAGAGAAAGTTTAGCTGCTGCTGATTACATAGGGAAATTGATAGCTAGGCTAGGGTATTCAGTGTCCACTACAATCCTGAAGGACTCATCTGATCTCTGCTGTAAGGACAGCACCCCAAAAAGCCCTTTTTAGGGCTATAACATCAGGCTGCTTTTTTTTTTTTTTCCTGTGTAATGTAATTGCAGGTGCCTGCCTGCCAGCTTCTGTGTGAGGTTCACATTGGATACTGTGCCTATTTGCCCAGTGCCACCACTCATATCTGTTTTAACAATAGGTTAAGCTTTACATTTAAAATAAATATTTTTTTTCCACTGTAATAGAAGAGCAGTTGCCTGCCTGCCAGCTTCTGTGTGAGGTTTACATTGGATACTGTGCCTATTTGCCCAGTGCCACCACTCATATCTGTTTTAACAATAGGTTAAGCTTTACATTTAAAATAAATATTTTTTTTTCACTGTAATAGAAGAGCAGTTGCCTGCCTTCCAGCTTCTGTGTGAGGTTCACATTGGATACTGTGCCTATTTGCCCAGTGCCACCACTCATATCTGTTTTAACAACAGGTTAAGCTTTACATTTAAAATAAATATTTTTTTTTCACTGTAATAGAAGAGCAGTTGCCTGCCTGCCAGCTTCTGTGTGAGGTTCACATTGGATACTGTGCCTATTTGCCCAGTGCCACCACTCATATCTGTTTTAACAATAGGTTAAGCTTTACATTTAAAATAAATTTTTTTTTTCACTGTAATAGAAGAGCAGTTAGTTGTCTGCAAGCGTCTGTGTTTCAGGCGTACTTCAGCGTGTGCTCTGCAGACCTGTGCCAGCGTGCTTTGACAGTTGCCAATCATATCTGGTGTCTCTATAGCGTGCTTTTACAACCAAAATTTTGTTTCCACTGTAATAGAAGAGCAGTTGCCTGCCTGCCAGCTTCTGTGTGAGGTTCACATTGGATACTGTGCCTATTTGCCCAGTGCCACCACTCATATCTGTTTTAACAATTGGTTAAGCTTTCGAATTAAAAGAAATAATTTTTTTTCACTGTAATAGAAGAGCAGTTAGTTGTCTGCAAGCGTCTGTGTTTCAGGCCTACTTCAGCGTGTGCTCTGCAGACCTGTGCCAGCGTGCTTTGACAGTTGCCAATCATATCTGGTGTCTCTTTAGCATGCTTTTACAACCAAAATTTTGTTTCCACTGTAACAGAAGAGCAGTTGCCTGCCTGCCAGCTTCTGTGTGAGGTTCACATTGGATACTGTGCCTATTTGCCCAGTGCCACCACTCATATCTGTTTTAACAATTGGTTAAGCTTTACATTTAAAAGAAATAATATTTTTTCACTGTAATAGAAGAGCAGTTAGTTGTCTGCAAGCGTCTGTGTTTCAGGCCTACTTCAGCGTGTGCTCTGCAGACCTGTGCCAGCGTGCTTTGACAGTTGCCAATCCTATCTGGTGTCTCTATAGCGTGCTTTTACAACCAAAATTTTGTTTCCACTGTAATAGAAGAGCAGTTGCCTGCCTACCAGCTTCTGTGTGAGGTTCACATTGGATACTGTGCCTATTTGCCCAGTGCCACCACTCATATCTGTTTTAACAATTGGTTAAGCTTTCGATTTAAAAGAAATATTTTTTTTTCACTGTAATAGAAGAGCAGTTAGTTGTCTGCAAGCGTCTGTGTTTCAGGCCTACTTCAGCGTGTGCTCTGCAGATCTGTGCCAGCGTGCTTTGACATTTGCCAATCATATCTGGTGTCTCTTTAGCATGCTTTTACAACCAAAATTTTGTTTCCACTGTAATAGAAGAGCAGTTGCCTGCCTGCCAGCTTCTGTGTGAGGTTCACATTGGATACTGTGCCTATTTGCCCAGTGCCACCACTCATATCTGTTTTAACAATTGGTTAAGCTTTAGATTTAAAAGAAATAATATTTTTTCACTGTAATAGAAGAGCAGTTAATTGTCTGCAAGCGTCTGTGTTTCAGGCCTACTTCAGCGTGTGCTCTGTAGACCTGTGCCAGCGTGCTTTGACAGTTGCCAATCATATCTGGTGTCTCTATAGCGTGCTTTTACAACCAAAATTTTGTTTCCACTGTAATAGAAGAGCAGTTGCCTGCCTGCCAGCTTCTGTGTGAGGTTCACATTGGATACTGTGCCTATTTGCCCAGTGCCACCACTCATATCTGTTTTAACAATTGGTTAAGCTTTCGATTTAAAAGAAATAATTTTTTTTCACTGTAATAGAAGAGCAGTTAGTTGTCTGCAAGCGTCTGTGTTTCAGGCCTACTTCAGCGTGTGCTCTGCAGACCTGTGCCAGCGTGCTTTGACAGTTGCCAATCATATCTGGTGTCTCTTTAGCATGCTTTTACAACCAAAATTTTGTTTCCACTGTAATAGAAGAGCAGTTGCCTGCCTGCCAGCTTCTGTGTGAGGTTCACATTGGATACTGTGCCTATTTGCCCAGTGCCACCACTCATATCTGTTTTAACAATTGGTTAAGCTTTACATTTAAAAGAAATAATATTTTTTCACTGTAATAGAAGAGCAGTTAGTTGTCTGCAAGCGTCTGTGTTTCAGGCCTACTTCAGCGTGTGCTCTGCAGACCTGTGCCAGCATGCTTTGACAGTTGCCAATCCTATCTGGTGTCTCTATAGCGTGCTTTTACAACCAACATTTTGTTTCCACTGTAATAGAAGAGCAGTTGCCTGCCTACCAGCTTCTGTGTGAGGTTCACATTGGATACTGTGCCTATTTGCCCAGTGCCACCACTCATATCTGTTTTAACAATTGGTTAAGCTTTCGATTTAAAAGAAATATTTTTTTTTCACTGTAATAGAAGAGCAGTTAGTTGTCTGCAAGCGTCTGTGTTTCAGGCCTACTTCAGCGTGTGCTCTGCAGACCTGTGCCAGCGTGCTTTGACAGTTGCCAATCATATCTGGTGTCTCTTTAGCGTGCTTTTACAACCAAAATTTTGTTTCCACTGTAATAGAAGAGCAGTTGCCTGCCTGCCAGCTTCTGTGTGAGGTTCACATTGGATACTGTGCCTATTTGCCCAGTGCCACCACTCATATCTGTTTTAACAATTGGTTAAGCTTTATATTTAAAAGAAATAATATTTTTTCACTGTAATAGAAGAGCAGTTAATTGTCTGCAAGCGTCTGTGTTTCAGGCCTACTTCAGCGTGTGCTCTGTAGACCTGTGCCAGCGTGCTTTGACAGTTGCCAATCATATCTGGTGTCTCTATAGCATGCTTTTACAACCAAAATTTTGTTTCCACTGTAATAGAAGAGCAGTTGCCTGCCTGCCAGCTTCTGTGTGAGGTTCACATTGGATACTGTGCCTATTTGCCCAGTGCCACCACTCATATCTGTTTTAACAATTGGTTAAGCTTTCGATTTAAAAGAAATATTTTTTTTTCACTGTAATAGAAGAGCAGTTAGTTATCTGCAAGCGTCTGTGTTTCAGGCCTACTTCAGCGTGTGCTCTGCAGACCTGTGCCAGCGTGCTTTGACAGTAGCCAATCATATCTGGTGTCTCTTTAGCATGCTTTTACAACCAAAATTTTGTTTCCACTGTAATAGAAGAGCAGTTGCCTGCCTGCCAGCTTCTGTGTGAGGTTCACATTGGATACTGTGCCTATTTGCCCAGTGCCACCACTCATATCTGTTTTAACAATTGGTTAAGCTTTCGATTTAAAAGAAATAATTTTTTTTCACTGTAATAGAAGAGCAGTTAGTTGTCTGCAAGCGTCTGTGTTTCAGGCCTACTTCAGCGTGTGCTCTGCAGACCTGTGCCAGCGTGCTTTGACAGTTGCCAATCATATCTGGTGTCTCTTTAGCATGCTTTTACAACCAAAATTTTGTTTCCACTGTAATAGAAGAGCAGTTGCCTGCCTGCCAGCTTCTGTGTGAGGTTCACATTGGATACTGTGCCTATTTGCCCAGTGCCACCACTCATATCTGTTTTAACAATTGGTTAAGCTTTCGATTTAAAAGAAATAATTTTTTTTCACTGTAATAGAAGATCAGTTAGTTGTCTGCAAGCATCTTGGTGTCAGGCCTACTTCAGCGTGTGCTCTGCAGACCTGTGCCAGCGTGCTTTGACAGTTGCCACTCATATCTTGTGTCTCTATAGCGTGCTTTTACAACCAAAATTTGTTTTTCACTGTTATAGATTGAATAGCAGTTACTTGTCTTCAAGCGGGTGTCTCAGGCCTACAGTGTGTGCTCTGCAGAACTGTTCCAGTGCACATTGCCAATCATATCTGGTCTCACAGTAGCTTGCACGCATAGTACCACAAATCCCCCAAAAAATGACAGGCAGAGGAAGGCCACCCCACAGGGGCCGTCGTGGTCGTGGTGCTGTGATTCCCTTTTGCCCTAGAATAATGCCCAGTTTTCAGAAGCCACGTACCCTGAACTTGAAAAGTTCTGAGGACTTAGTTGACTGGCTAACACAGGACACCCAATCTTGTACAGCCTCCGCTCGGAACCTTGATGCACCATCCTCCTCCAGCTTAGCTTCAGGCACCTCTCAAGATAGCACTCACCCGCCTGCCGCCACCACCAAAACTAGCACCACAGCCGCTTTACTTGGTATGTCAGAGGAGTTATTCACACACCCGTGCCAAAGGAAACTGAGTCGTGGGAGGTCCAACACCCACCTAGGTACAACTGCTTTGCGTAGGCACATGATCTCACATCACAAACGCCTATGGGATCAACACATGAGTACAAGCAGCACGCCTACTCTAAGCCGCCATCCTCCTCCTGGTCCAGCATCTTCAGCCACGTCAACCACTGCTGTCCTTCTTGCCCCCTCTCAACCATCCGCCACTCCGTCTCCCGCCTTGAGCAGTTCCCGCTCATCTGCCCACAGTCATGTGTCTGTCAAGGACATGTTTGAGCGTAAGAAGCCAATGTCACCAAGTCACCCCCTTGCCCAGCATCTGACAGCTGGCTTGTCCGAACTATTAGCCCGCCAGCTTTTACCATACACTCTGGTTGAGTCTGAGGCGTTCAAAAAATTTGTAGGTACCCGGCCGGAATTTCTTTTCACAAAAGGCAATCCCCAACTGGTACTCGATTGTGCAAAAGGAAGTCATGGCATGACTGGCACACAGTGTTGGGGCAAGGGTCCATCTGACCACTGATACCTGGTCTGCAAAGCATGGTCAGGGCAGGTATATCACCTACACTGCGCATTGGGTAAACCTGCTGACGGCTGACAAGCAAGGAATGCATGGCATTGCAGAGGAGTTGGTGACACCGCCACGAATTGCAGGCAGTCCTGCTGCCACCTCCTCTACTCCTCCTACTCCATCCTCTTCCATAACCTCCTCGGCTGAGTCCTCTTGTGCCGCTGCTTCTTGCTCCACATCAACGGCACCCCCCCAGCTCCCCAGGTACTATTCCACATCCCGGATACGGCAGTGTCACGCTGTCTTGGGTTTGACTTGCTTGAAAGCAGAGAGTCACACCGGACAAGCACTCCTGTCCGCCCTGAACGCACAGGTGGAAAAGTGGCTGATTCCGCAGCAACTGGATATCGGCAAAGTGGTGTGTGACAACGGAAAAAATTTGATAGCGGCATTGAAGTTGGGCAAGTTGACACATGTGCCGTGCATGGCACATGTGTGTAATCTGATCGTACAACGCTTTGTGCATAAGTACACAGGCTTACAGGACGTCCTGAAGCAGGCCAGGAAGGTGTGTGGCCATTTCAGGCGTTCCTACACGGCCATGGCTCACTTTGCCGATATCCAGCGGCGAAACAACATGCCAGTGAGGCGCTTGATTTGCGACAGCCCTACACGTTGGAATTCAACACTCCTAATGTTCGACCGCCTGCTCCAACAAGAAAAAGCTGTTAATGAATATTTGTATGACCGGGGTGCTAGGACAGCCTCTGGGGAGCTGGGAATTTTTTTGCCACGTTACTGGACGCTCATGCGCAATGCCTGTAGGCTCATGCGTCCTTTTGAGGAGGTGACAAACCTAGTCAGTCGCAATGAAGGCACCATCAGCGACATCATACCATTTGTTTTCTTCATGGAGCGTGCCCTGCGAAGAGTGCTGGATCAGGCTGTAGATGAGCGTGAAGAGGAAGAGGAAGAGTTGTGGTCACCATCACCACCAGAAACAGCCTTATCAGCATCGCTTGCTGGACCTGCGGCAACGCTGGAAGAGGATTGTGAGGAAGAGGAGTCAGAGGAGGATTGTAGCTTTGAGGAGGAGGAGAAGCAAGACCAAACACAACAGGCATCCCATGGTGCTCGTTGTCACCTATCTGGTACCCGTGGTGTTGTACGTGGCTGGGGGGAAGAACATACCTTCAATGACATCAGTGAGGAGGAGGAACGGGAAATGAGTAGCTCGGCATCCAACATTGTGCAAATGGGGTCTTTCATGCTGTCCTGCCTGTTGAGGGACCCTCGTATAAAAAGGCTGAAGGAGAACGACCTGTACTGGGTGTCCACGCTACTAGACCCCCGGTATAAGCAGAAAGTGGCGGAAATGTTACCGAATTACAACAAGTCGGAAAGGATGCAGCATTTGCAAAATAAATTAAAAAGTATGCTTTACACAGCGTATAAGGGTGATGTCACAGCACAACAGGAATCTAACAGGGGGAGAGGTGGAAGTCATCCTCCTCCTCCTCCTCCCACGACCACGCCGGCAAGGACAGGACGCTTTAAAGACGTGTTGTTGATGGAGGACATGCGGACCTTTTTAAGTCCTATGCATCGCCACAGCCCTTCAGGATCCACCCTCAGAGAGCGACTCGACCGACAGGTAGCAGACTACCTCGCCTTAACTGCAGATATCGACACTCTGAGGAGCGATGAACCCCTTGACTACTGGGTGTGCAGGCTTGACCTGTGGCCTGAGCTATCCCAATTTGCGATAGAACTTCTGGCCTGCCCCGCTTCAAGTGTCCTGTCAGAAAGGACCTTCAGTGCAGCAGGAGGTATTCTCACTGAGAAGAGAAGTCGCCTAGGTCAAAAAAGTCTAGATTACCTCACCTTTATTAAGATGAATGAGGGATGGATCCCGAAGGGACTGACACTGGGCGATACATTCGCTTAAAAAAGGCCTGATGAGATGAGCTGCCTTGGGCTAAAAATGGTCCACACGCTGCTGTATTTTAGCTCTGAATGACGTTTGACTTGCGTGACTTATCCGCCACCAACTAGGGTTCAAGCCGCCATGTTTTAGGGCACTTTCTGCCTGTGAAACAAACATCAATTTTTCTGGCCGCTGCTACAGCAGCGGCTGCAACAATACCAAATTTTTCAGGCATGTGTACATGCCTAATTTTTAGGCCCACTGGTGCAAGTGGACTGATTACAATTACAGGGCCTCTAAAGAGTCCTGTATTGTTATTTGTCGTCACTACCTTCCCGCGTCGGGAAGATTTCTTGCACAGGTTGCCCAAAGGCCTAAGGCTGGCCCTGCGCATGGGTCAGTGGCTCTGCACCAGACTTCCCTCCAATTGATCAAAGTTAAAGGATTTCAAGTGGACTGATTACAATTACAGGGCCTCTAAAGAGTCCTGTATTGTTATTTGTCGTCACTACCTTCCCGCGTCGGGAAGATTTCTTGCACAGGGCGCCCAAAGGCCTAAGGCTGGCCCTGCGCATGGGTCAGTGGCTCTGCACCAGACTTCCCTCCAATTGATCAAAGTTAAAGGATTTCAAGTGGACTGATTACAATTACAGGGACTCTAAAGAGACCTGTATTGTTATTTGTCGTCACTACCTTTCCGCGTCGGGAAGATTTCTTGCACAGGGCGCCCAAAGGCCTAAGGCTGGCCCTGCGCATGGGTCAGTGGCTCTGCACCAGACTTCCCTCCAATTGATCAAAGTTAAAGGATTTCAAGTGGACTGATTACAATTACAGGGCCTCTAAAGAGTCCTGTATTGTTATTTGTCGTCACTACCTTCCCGCGTCGGGAGTGGGTCATTTGCGCCCCTGCTGCCTTCCTTGCATGTGGTAGCTGTTTGTCAGGGATTTGTCAATCCATATCTGCCAAGTGACCCTATGTAGGGGTAACAGTCCCTATTCTGCTCTGTGTCAGTGTGTATCATGGTCTCTGTGGACAGGGAACAGTCTCTATTCTGCTCTGTGTCAGTGTGTATGAGGGGTTTTGAGGACAGGTGTCAATCCATATCTGCCAAGTGACCCTATATATATCTGCTGTCAGTACACAGGAAAAGTTTAAATATTTCTTGTTCTACGTTCTCTGCAACTCCACGCACCGACTCATCCAATACGTGAAGATCTGGGGTTTCTCTGACTCTCCTCAGTAGTGTATCAAACAGAGTCTGCACTGTGGTAACACGGACATCTTCAGGACCTAACTCAACTATTTGCTTATAGGCAGTCTGCAGCTTCTCTTTTTCACCTGTTCTCTTCTTTCTCTTATGCATATTCTTGTCTATATGCAGGTGGTCTCTTGCCTTTCTTTTAACCAATTCGTTCCTTCCATATGGTTTAAAAAGATCTCTGGCATCATTACTTTCAACGCAAATAACGTCATCATAGTTAGTCTCCTCATTATTCACCGGGAAGAGAGTGTTTGCACTGACTACCCACAGCATGCTCTTGCCATTGCCTACTCCACCTTCAACGACAGGGTGCAAGTCCCAAGGAGAAGGATCATTCACTTTATTATCTGTCTTTCTTTCACAAGTAGTGCCTGGAACATCCTCATGGGTCACAAGATGTAAATCTGGACTAATGTCAACCCCAGGGTCTTGAAAATCTAAAGAGTCCTGTATTGTTATTTGTCATCACTACCTTCCCGCGTCGGGAGTGGGTCATTTGCGCCCCTGCTGCCTTCCTTGCATGTGGTAGCTGTTTGTCAGGGATTTGTCAATCCATATCTGCCAAGTGACCCTATGTAGGGGGAACAGTCTCTATTCTGCTCTGTGTCTGTGTGTATCAGGGGTTTTGAGGACAGGTGTCAATCCATATCTGCCAAGTGACCCTATGTAGGGGGAACAGTCTCTATTCTGCTCTGTGTCAGTGTGTATCAGGGATCATTAGGATAGGTGTCAATCCATATCTGCCAAGTGACCCTATGTAGGAGGAACAGTCCCTATTCTGCTCTGTGTCACTGTGTATCAGGGATCATTAGGATAGGTGTCAATCCATATCTGCCAAGTGACCCTATGTAGGGGGAACAGTCCCTATTCTGCTCTGTGTCAGTGTGTATCAGGGGTTTTGAGGACAGGTGTCAATCCATATCTGCCAAATGACCCTATGCAGGGGGAACAGTCTCTATTCTGCTCTGTGTCAGTGTGTATCAGGGATCATTAGGATAGGTGTCAATCCATATCTGCCAAGTGACCCTATGTAGGGGGAACAGTCTCTATTCTGCTCTGTGTCAGTGTGTATCAGGGATCATTAGGATAGGTGTCAATCCATATCTGCCAAGTGACCCTATGTAGGAGGAACAGTCCCTATTCTGCTCTGTGTCAGTGTGTATCAGGGATCATTAGGATAGGTGTCAATCCATATCTGCCAAGTGACCATATGTAGGGGGAACAGTCCCTATTCTGCTCTGTGTCAGTGTGTATCAGGGGTTTTGAGGACAGGTGTCAATCCATATCTGCCAAGTGACCCTATGTAGGGGGAACAGTCCCTATTCTGCTCTGTGTCAGTGTGTATCAGGGGTTTTGAGGACAGGTGTCAATCCATATCTGCCAAGTGACCCTATGTAGGGGGAACAGTCTCTATTCTGCTCTGTGTCAGTGTGTATCATGGTCTCTGTGGACGGTGAACAGTCTCTATTCTGCTCTGTGTCAGTGTGTATCATGGTCTCTGTGGACAGGGAACAGTCTCTATTCTGCTCTGTGTCAGTGTGTATCAGGGGTTTTGAGGACAGGTGTCAATCCATATCTGCCAAGTGACCCTATGTAGGGGGAACAGTCTCTATTCTGCTCTGTGTCAGTGTGTATCAGGGGTTTTGAGGACAGGTGTCAATCCATATCTGCCAAGTGACCCTATGTAGGGGGAACAGTCTCTATTCTGCTCTGTGTCAGTGTGTATCAGGGCTGGGCTTTGAGGACAGGTGTCAATGTTAGGTGATTTCTGCCCTTTATGGATTAAAAGCAGACTCTGCATCAACTGTGCAATTTTCCATGGGAGTTTTGCCATGGATCCCCCTCTGGCATGCCACAGTCCAGGTGTTAGTCCCCTTGAAACAACTTTTCCATCACTATTGTGGCCAGAAAGAGTCCCTGTTGTTTTTAAAATTCGCCTGCCCATTGAAGTCAATGGCGGTTCGCGCGGTTCGCGAACATTTGCGGAAGTTCGCGTTCGCCGTTCGCGAACCGAAAATTCCGGGTTCGCGACAACACTACTAATAGGTAATAGTATTACCATTATTACACAATTAGCCACTATAGGGGAATGAGTATAGTATCCATTTGTCATTTATATATGATACAATAAAGACTTTTGTCCATTACTCAATTTACTTTAACAAAGGGTACTAACCATGGTATTAGGAAGCATTACTCTGCTTTCCCTTTCTCACTCTATTATACACCTATGCTCACTAGGATTTGTAGGTATCACTTTATTATAGTTGTCTAACCTTTTCCTATGCCAGTTTTAGATCTCCTTCTTGGGAGATTTTTTCTTTTTTCAGTTTATTAGCAAACCTGGGTACAAGCCCTCGGTGGGGCTGGCACCACCACCTGACCACATTTCCTCGTTTCTTCCACTCATACCGCTTTTACCATCTTTGAAGGGGTTTGGCCAAACAAGGAAATAGTCCTCTACTCGTAACAGGGATTAAACTGATAAGAATAGTACTACTTAACACACCTTATAATAACGCAGAGAGAGGCAACGCAGAGAGAGGAGTCTGAAGAAGAGGAGTCAGAGGAGGAAGGTGACTTTGAGGAGGTGGAAGACCAAATACAGTAGGTGTCCCAGGGGGCTTGTTGTCACCTTTTGGGGACCCTTGGTGTTGTACGTGGCTGGGTGGAGGATGAGACCTTCAATGACATCAGTGAGGACAAGGAACGGGACATGGCTAGCTTGGTATCCAACCTTGTGCAAATTGGGAGTTTGCGGTTGTGCAAATGGACTGTTTGCGGTTGTTTGCGGTGCGTTAAACGGGGAGTTTGGTCTGTCACTGTGAAGCGGGCGTAACCCTTACACTAGACAGAGCCTTGGGGGAGGAGATATCATTAGAAAAGGAGACACTGAATGGGCGTTGGGAGAGATAAGAGGAAAACCACGAGAGGACAGAGTCACAGAGATCGAGTGATTGAACAGTTTGAATAAGGAGTGCATGATCAACGGTGTCAAAGGCAGCAGAGAGGTCAAGAAGAATTAGTATGGAGTAGTGGCCTTTGGATTTAGTTGCAATTAGGTCATTAGTAACTTTGATAAGATCAGTCTCAGTAGAGTGGAGAGGGCAGAAGCCAGAACGAAGAGGGTCAAGAGAGAGTTGGAATTGAGGAAGTGAGACATATGGGTAAAGACAAGTCTTTCCAGAAGATTTGAGGAAAAAGGGAGCAGGGATATAGGACAATAGTTAGAGGGGGAGGACAGGTCAAGAGATGTTTTTTTCAGGATAGGTACTACAGTGGCATGTTTAAGGTCAGCAGGGACAAGGGACATGATATAATCA
Source organism: Pelobates fuscus (assembly GCF_036172605.1). Lineage (NCBI taxonomy): Eukaryota > Metazoa > Chordata > Amphibia > Anura > Pelobatidae > Pelobates > Pelobates fuscus. The sequence continues at coordinate 161,984,456 of NC_086322.1, read as the reverse complement.
ATGTTATTTGCTTCACCTATCTGAGGTTTTAATGTTGTGGCTGATCAGTGTAGGTTTCTAGACAGAAGACCCAGAAATCTAATTTTCAGACTTATCACTTTACTACTATAACCTCTCTTTGTTATTTCTGAATTCTGTGAGAGAGTGGACTTCCAACTTTAACACAGTCTCTTTTTTTATTCCTTGTTGTTCATGTAACTTTTCTTATTTTGCTTGTTCTGTTTTATCAGATATAGATGTTTCTTCTAGTGGTAATAAAATATTTTATTTATATCTTAAAAAACTGTTCTTTTGTGTGATATAGTTTTGTACGCAATATTGACTATATAAAACATTGAAAATAGAAAAAATATGTACAGAGAGTATCACCCTTAAACGACACAAGTACAGCCAGAGTGCTGTCCTAAAGAGACACTCTCCAGAGTGTCAACAATAATATAGTTAATAAACAAAAGGATGCACATCTAATTAATAGATGAACAATGATTATTGTATTGCTCAAAAAAACAAACAATATATCTAGCACAGTCAAGAATATCACAGTAGTAAAGTGACAGAGGCTTCAACAAAACAGAAGAAAAGTAGCTAGCAACAAGTTAGAGTAAAGCTGTAAGAGCTGGACACATGTCTACAAAACCCTTAATGTTTTGGCACCAAAACCATGCCTTTCTTAAGGGATAGTTTGCAACTCACCATCTCAGAATATAAATCACTCACACGGCGCTCTGGGCCGGGGGGCGCAAATATTCAGTTGACCGGCAGGAGAGAAGTGCACAGCATTCCTCTTCTGATGGTCATTTCCTGTAGTGTGGCCGAGCGCCAGTACCTACGCAGCCCGGTGCAGGAGGAGAGGGAGCGCGAGGGAGCTCTGATCAAGATCTGCATTTCCTGTGTACCTCTCTCACGCGCCCTGTAGAGGTCCTGGGAGCTGGAATGTAATGTCATATTCCAGTTCCAAGGACCTCTACAGGGCAAGCGAGGGAGCTATACAGGAAATGCGGATCTGGATCAGAGCTCACTCAGAGGAGCACTTTGGCAGCCCACTGGACCCCAGGCTGTGGATACACTCCATGTCTCCAAAAGGTAGGGAGACTGGGTGGATTGAAAAGTGTGTGTGTGACAATACTGCCCCTTTTCCCTTACCCCCATAATGCTGCCCAACCTCTGTTCCTAACCTCTGCTCAGTACCCCACAATGCTGCCCCCTACCCTCCACCCACCATAGCCCCTGTCCCCCACAATACTGTCCCTTCCCCCCACAATAGCCCCAGTCCCCCATAATGCTGCCCTGTCCCTCAAAATTGTTCCAATTCCCCCACCATTGCCTCAGTCCCCCACAATGCTGCTCTACTTCCCACAGTACCGCTCCTGTCCCCCATACTGTTTCTAACCCGTAACATAGCCCAAGTCCCCCACAATACTGCCCCTGCCCCCCCACTAAAGCTCCAAACCCCACAATACTGTTCCGATCCCCCCACCATAGCTCCAGATCCCAAAATACTGTTCCTATCTCCACCTCCACCATAGACTCAATCCTCCACAATACTGTTCCATACCCTTACTAATGCCCCTGTCCCACACAATACTGTCCATATCCCACCACACTTAAGCCCCATACCCCACAATACTGTTCCTAACCCTACCGCTAATGCGCCAATTCCCTATAATACTGCCCCTTCCCCCACACTCTAAAGAATCAATCCCCACAATATGGGCCCTGTCCCCATACTAAAGAATCAATCTGCAACAATACGGCCCCTGCCCCCATCACAATAAGACCCGAATCCCCCACAATATTGCCCCTATTCCCCCCTCACTAAAGTCCCTATCCCCCCACAATACTGCCTCTACTCCCCAATACTGCTCCTAGTTCCCCTTGACTAAAGCCCTAGTCCCACACACAATACTAAAGCCCTATTGTACAGCACTAGAGAATTTATTGGTGCTATATATATTATAATAATAATAAAGTCCCTCTCCCACACTATTCTGCCCCTATCCCCCACACTAAAGCACAGTGACTCAGAAAGGGGCTGGTGGGCAAGTAAGAGACATAAGGGGGTAGTAAGACACCAAAGGGGGATATAATACACTAAAGGGGGTGTAGCACACACATGGGTAACACAATCAAGAGGGGATATGTAACACTAAAGGGGGTAAGAAATTTAAAAGTGGGGTTACAATGCACACAGGTATAGATACTTTTTGGGGGTGGGGAGGGCAGCAAAATGCATATCCGCCTATGTAGCCAAAAATCCTTGCACCAGCCCTGTATACAGGGCATTTCCATAATAGAACTAGGGGTTCATGCGCAAGCGCGAGTGCTAGTGCAAATAGGGACAAAGTCATCAGTAGCATAATAAAACGTATAGAACCAATGCCCATATCTAAACCTCAAAACAATTATCAAACCCATATCCTATGTGCTAAAACCATTAATACATATAAAATAGATACAACAAGGGCAAAGAAACACATTCCTGGCTGACTCCACTTAAGAGTATGTGCTGGTGTGGATGCAATGGAGTGAATGTAGGGCACAGGTTCTATCACAAGCAGGACATACTCTATTCTGGATTTCTGTAATTGTCAATCGGAATATGTTGTCTACATGTTGAAGTGCCTATGTGATTTGGCCTATATGAGTGAAAAGGATTACAAGGTGTCTAAATTGAGGTACACAATTATTGAAACTGTAAAATGCCTAAGACATAGTGGCTCCAGGGAACTAATCCTGAAGAAAAGAGAAAAGGGAACTGTTTTAGATGTGTGAGCTCCAGACACTTTTCCTGAAATGGTTAATTATAAAGTATGTCTACAATGCTCACAGTTTAGGGAAAAGAATCCATGAACTTGTGGCAATAATGGCAACTGATATTGTAGATTTAGTCGCTGTTACTGAGACATAGTATAATGAGAAAAATAACTGGGACATAGCAATACCAGGGTACTCTTTATATAGAAAAGACAGGGAAGGCAAGAAAGGGGGAGGGGTGGCCCTGTATGTGAAGGATAGCATAAAATCTAGCCTAATAAAGGTTAGTGAGGCGAACATAGAGCCCCTTTGGGTTACGTTAGAATTTGGTAATCACACAGTAACTCATGTAGGTGTGATTTATAGGCCCTAGGACAAATAGAAAGGTTAGATAATCTACTAGTTGAGGAAATAGCTAAAATGACAATGAAGGGGGAAGTTAATATCATGGGTGACTTTAATCTTCCTGATGTGAACTGGAAAACCAAAATAGCTGCTTCTGCCAGGAGCACACATATTCTAAACTCCCTACTGGGATGTAGTTAGTGAGGAGGAGTCGGGCAACTACAGGCCAGTAAGCCAGTAAGCCTTACTTCAGTAGTAGGGAAAGTAATTGAAACCATGTTAAAAGATAGGATTGTTGAACATCTAAAATCACATAGATTTCAAGATCAGAGACAACAGGGAGATCATGCCAAACTAATCTTACTGATTTTTTTTTTATTGGATAACTAAAATAATAGATCAGGGTGGTGCAGTAGACATTTCTTACCTAGATTTCAGTAATGCTTTTGACACTGTTGCACCTAGAAGGCTTATCAATAAACTGCAATCTTTAAGTTTGGATTCCAATATTGTTGAATGGGTTAGGCAGTGGCTGAGTGACAGGCAACAGAGGGTTATAGTCAATGGAGTATATTTGAAGCATGGACTTGTCACCAGTTGGGTACCTCAGGAATCTGTACTTGGACCCATTCTCTTTAATATTCTTATTAGTGATATTGCAGAAGGACTTGATGGTAAGGTATGTCATTTTGCTGATGATACTAAGATATGTAACAGGGTTGATGTTCCAGGAGAGATAATTCAAATGGAAAATGATTTAGGTAAACTAGAAAAATAGAGTTGTGGCAACTGACATATAATGTGGATAAGTGCAAGATAATGCATCTTGGACGTAAAAACCCAAGGGCAGAGTACAGAATATTTGATCTGAGGAAAGGGATTTAGGGGTGATTATTTCTGATAACTTAAAGGTAGGCAGACAATGTAATAGAGCAGCAGGAAATGCTAGCAGGATGCTTGGTTTTATAGGCAGAGGTATTAGCAGTAGAAAGAGGGAAGTGCTCATGCCATTGTACCAGACACTGGTGAGACCTCACTTGGAGTATTGTACGCAGTACTGGAGACCGTATCTCCATAAGGTACTTTAGATAGAGTTCAGAGAAGGGCTACTAAACTGGTTCATGGATTGCAAGGAAAGGTTAAAGAAACTTAACATGAATAGCTTGGAAAAAAGACAAGACAGGGAGGATATGATAGAAACATTTGATTACATAAAGGGAATCAACACAGTAAAGGAGGAGACTATATTTAAAAGAAGAAAAGCTACCACAACAAGAGGACATAGTCTTAAATTAAAGGGACAAAGGTTTAAAAATAATATCAGGAAGTATTAATTTACTGAGAGGGTAATGGATGCATGGAATAGCCTTCCAGCTTAAGTGTTAGAGGTTAATCACGAGAATAACTACAGCTTAATGAATTTGTTCTGGTGAGTAGAATCATTACCTTCAGGCTTTTTACTGTAAACATGGTCTTTTCAGAGAAAATGCAGTGTTTACATTACAGCCTAGTGATAACTTCACTGGCCACTCCTCAAATAGCTGTTCCTTCATGGGTCATAGCTGCCTAAAATGCATCCAAACATTCACTATCTCCTCCCTCTGCATGCAGACACTGAACTTTCCTCAGAGAGATTCATTGATTCCATTCATCTCTATGATGAGATGCTAAATGGCCAGGGCTGTGTTTGAATCATGCTTGCTCTGCCCCTGATCTGCCTCCTTGTCAGTCACAGCCAATCCTATGGGGATGCATCAGGCTACCACTTCTGATGCTGTCAGCAGACTGCTTGTTTTTCTGAGTCTAACAGCATGCAGAGTTACAGCTTCAGGCTTGAATACAGTAAGATTTTTACTATATTTATGGAGGCATGAGGGGCCCAGGGGGGCTAGATGGTGGTTTTAACACTATAGGGTAAGGAATACATGTTTGTGTTCCTTACCCTATAGTGATTCTTTAACACAGTAAATAAGTCTAAGCATGCGTGGGATAGGCATAAGGCTATCCTAACTATAAGATAAGGACAGGGACTAATGAAAGTATTTAGAAAATTGGGCAGACTAGATGGTTCTTATCTGCCTTCACATTCTACGTTTCTTTGTTAGTTTTCTATGTTTCTATGTTAAGCATTCTGTGAAAGCTCAGGCACTTCACCTACTATATAGCTATATCCTTACAGATTATACCTCCATCAATGACCCTCGACGTCCCTGCGGTGCTCTGAACCAAGTATAGATGTTCTGGAGCATGTTGTGATGTACTCAGGTGTCGACGCTGCCGTACAGACATGAGCAGGTGGCCTAGAGTGACCGGGGGAGTGGATAAATGGCCGATTTCCATTTCTGAGCCAAACTGCTGTTTGGTGCCACGTCATTCCCCTCCTTTGGAGTGGTGGGGGTGATCACGATATACCCCCTGGAGGCTCCCTTGTTGAACTTAGGGCAAGTGACACCACCGCTATTGCCCCTTTATCTTAAAAAAAGATATGACCATTGCTTTATCGTGGTGGATAACAGACTGACGTCCAAAAAACAGTACTTCCAGCAAGCGTTTATTTTATTTAGCTTCCATAAAGACTCTTTCTTTGGGGTATTTATTTCATCCTTATTTAGGTTATTGGACTTAAGTATAAAAATTTAAAAATATTGTATGTTCATATACAGTCTAACTTGTTTATTTTACCATGCTATTTGGCGCAGTCTGTTTCTTCTCTTCTTGTTTTTTTCCTTGGATTTTAGGGTATCCAAGTTACAGATTTTATCTTGCTGCCTTTGGAGTTAGTGCTGCCGGGTTTCCACATAATTTGTCCGTTTAATATATATATTTTTGGTGCTATTTTGAAATGTAACCCTTCCACTGCTGTTGTTAAACTTGTAGAAATGTCATGGGACTTCATTATATGTTATATTACCTTTCATACAGCTAAATGTATATGTTAAACATTAAATATTAATGATCCATTCTCCACAAGTGCTCTATCTTTTTCTTATATATTACTTTGGTACATATTTGCTCACCTTGTCAGTTATGATCATATAGACCCATCATATGGTCTATGTTGATTATTGTCTTTTTTGCACATTTGTTACCATTGCTTGTCAGTTGCCTTTATATATGGATATATTTATATTTGATAGTTACCTTACAGTTAGTAATCTAATACGGTTTACTTTGCTATCATATGTTATCATAATGTGGTGGCTAGATAGTATCCACATCATGGGGCACCAAATGTTTTCCTCTTATATTTATAGTCCTTTTTTGCAATATATTGTTTATTTGTCCATTGTGAAAACTTGACAATTGTATTATTAGGAGAGTATTTCCAGTTATTAGATTCCATGTAAGATAAATAGCATTATTCATGTTAAGCAGTATATTTTGCTTGTTAGATTGCTAATGCAACAAGGATCATAAACCAATTAATGTTATTTATGATTTTGATAAATACCAATTGTATTTTAATTGGTATCTTATTGTTTCTGACTGACCCATTACTTTTTCACAATAGTGTGTTACATATTATTTATAATATTTTTTTATATATATTCCAGAGGATGATGATACTGATTATGTATATATTGTAAGATATTATTACTTATGGTCAACAGTATACTATACTTTTAAAATTGATTTTGTATTTAATAGCATTTAAGTGAATTTATTTATGTGTATCGTGATTGTCATTGTCTTGTTATGTGACCTTTCATTGACCCAGTATTGTTTATCGGTAGTGAACAACAGACTGTTTTGCAACAATGACTTCTCTCCTGCAGACAATGTTGTTACACATATGATGTGTCTTTTGGCACGGACATGTTTTTTCATGCATGGGCTATTTTATTATATGTGGCATGTCAAGACATGTTTTCTTGGCCCTTTTTGTATCTATTTTCTTGTACTAGTGGGTTTGGCATATAGGATATGGGTCAGATATTTTGTTTTGAGGTTTAGATGTGTATTGATTTTATCACGCTACTGTGGTTATATAGAAAAAAAAGGGGGGCGGGGTGAATCAGCGCTATCAACTCCATAAACAATATAGGCAGCAATCCTTTAGGAAGGGGAGTCCCTCCTAACCCTTCAGAATACAAGACAAAAATACATTGTACTTTTGTTAAGGTTTAGTGATGTCCCGAATGGTTCGCTGGCGAATAGTTCCTGGCGAACATAGCTTGTTCGTGTTCGCCACGGACGGCGATCATATGAGATGTTCGATCCGCCCCCTATTCGTCATCATTGAGTAAACTTTGACCCTGTACCTCACAGTCAGCAGACACATTCCAGCCAATCAGCAGAAGACTATCCCTCCCAGACCCTCCCACCTCCTAGACAGCATACAATTTAGATTAATTCTAAAGCTGCATTCTTTTTTTTTATTATTCTTTTTTTTAGTGTTTAGTATACATTATCCTCCATAGCCAGTAACCTGTGTTTTTTTATACATTATCCCCCCATAGCCAGTGACCTGTGTTTATTATACATTATCCTCCCATAGCCAGTAACCTGTGTTTATTATACATTATCCTCCCATAGCCAGTAACCTGTGTTTATTATACATTATCCTCCCATAGCCAGTAACCTGTGTTTATTATACATTATCCCCCTATAGCCAGTAGCCTGTGCTTATTATACGTTATCTCCCCCATAGCCAGTAACCTGTGTTTATTATACATTATCCCCCCACAACCAGTAACCTGTGTTTATTATACATTATCCTCCCCATAGCCAGTAACCTGTGTTTATTATACATTATCCCTCCATAGCCAGTAACCTGTGTTTATTATACATTATCCCCCATAGCCAGTAACCTGTGTTTATTATACATTATCCCCCCATAGCCAGTAACCTGTGTTTATTATACATTATCCCCCCATAGCCAGTAACCTGTGTTTATTATACATTATCCCCCCATAGCCAGTAACCTGTGTTTATTATACATTATCCCCCCATAGCCAGTAACCTGTGTTTATTATACATTATCCCTCCCATAGCCAGTAACCTGTGTTTATTATACATTATCCCCCCACAGCTAGTAACCTGTGTTTATGATACATTATCCCCCCCATAGCCAGTAACCTGTGTTTATTATACATACGTGTAACCTGTGTAGCCAGTTACCTGTGTTTATTATACATTATCCCTCCCATAGCCAGTAACCTGTGTTTATTATACATTATCCCCCCATAGCCAGTAACCTGTGTTTATTATACATTATCCCTCCCATAGCCAGTAACCTGTGTTTATTATACATTATCCCCCCATAGCTAGTAACCTGTGTTTATTATACATACGTGTGGCATGACTGAGTGTGGGTAAGTAAGAGTCAAGTATTTTAACTGGGCACTAGTTCTAGGTAGGATAAAGTGGTATAGCGGATGGATGAGTAGTTTGGTTCGTTTTAGAGGTTTGTAGAGAAAGTATATTTTTAGCGATATCCAATATTTTTAAGGTGGTCTCAAACAAACATAAAATGCTATATCAAATTTGTGGGAATATCGAATAGTCGTGTACAGTAAATCAGAGAGGGATCAGAATATCGAACCATCGATCAGTAACCTGGATGAAGTAGGGGGTCTGTTTTATTAAATACGCGGTAATATGCTTTTAATGGGATAGGACGTTAGGAAAGGTGTGTGATTGGGATAAGTGGTTGTGGCTGTATTTCCCTTATCCTGGGACCGACCTGGCTCCTAAGCTTGAGCCGCGTGTGGCTGGATCACTCCTGCCTCCACACGAGCCGCATGCGGCTTGATCTCCTCTTCTGACTTAGCCGCATGCACTGACCGCAGTGATCGGTCACGTGGCCCACCTGGCACTAGGAGCACGGCTCGAGTCACGAGCTCGCTCTTAAAGGGGCAGTGGGAGCCTTCACACGTGTGCGTTTCAGGGCCTGCCAGGGTACAGTGTCACACCAGTGCAACTCATATCTGGTGTAACAGTAGTGTACATTAAAAAAAAAAATAGAAATTTGACTGTGAAATAATAGCAGTCAGTTTCCTTCACACGTGTGCGTTTCAGGGCCTGCCAGGGCACAGTTTCAAACCAGTGCAACTCATATCTGGTGTAACAGTAGTGTACATTTAAAAAGAAAATACAGGGGGCTTGTTGTCACCTTTCGGGGACCCTTGGTGTTGTACGTGGCTGGGTGGAGGAAGAGACTTTCAATGACATCAGTGAGGACAAGGAATGGGACATGGCTAGCTTGGTATCCAACCTTGTGCAAATGGGGAGTTTGCGGTTGTGCAAATGGACTGTTTGCGGTTGTTTGCGGTGCGTTAAACGGGGAGTTTGGTCTGTCACTGTGAAGCGTGCATAACCCTTACACTACCTGATCGATACAACATCATACCTGATGTTTTAAAGCATGTTATTCCAAACAATTTAGGAATGTTAGGTGATTTATGCCCTTTATGGATTAAAACCAGACTCTGCATCAACTATGTAATGTTCCATGGGAGTTTTGCCATGGATCCCCCTCCGGCATGCCACAGTCCAGGTGTTAATCCCCTTGAAACAACTTTTCCATCACTATTGTGGCCAGAAAGAGTCCCTGTGGGTTTTAAAATTCGCTTGCCTATTGAAGTCTATGGCGGTTTGCCGGGTTCGCCCGTTCGCGAACATTTGTGGAAGTTCGCGTTCGCTGTTCGCGAACAGAAAATTTTATGTTCGCGACATCACTATTAAGGTTATATAGAGTGCAGGGGAGAACTGCCCAATCTATATTGCATTGGGCGTGTTCCCTGATAGGTGGATGGAGGGAATACAAAGCTAAATAAAGCTCAAACTGGATCAGGATTCCCAGTCCTGAGCAAAAGAATAGTTACATATAGTTACATAGTTAGATAGCTGAAAAGAGACTTGCGTCCATCAAGTTCAGCCTTCCTCACACCTGTTTTTTGCTGCTGATCCAAAAGGCAAAAAAAAAACCCCAGTTTGAAGCACAATTTTGCAACAAGCTAGGACAAAAAATTCCTTCTTGACCCCAGAATGGCAGTCAGATTTATCCTTGAATCAAGCAGTTATTACCCTACATTGAAAGATTATATCCTTGAATATTCTGTCTTTGCAAGTATGCATCTAGTAGCTGTTTGAACATCTGTATGGACTCTGATAAAACCACTTCTTCAGGCAGAGAATTCCACATCCTGATTGTTCTTACAGTAAAAAAACCTTTCCTTTGCCTTAGACGAAATCTTCTTTCTTCCAGTCTAAACGCATGGCCTCGTGTCCTATGTAAAGTCCGGTTTGTGAATAGATTTCCACACAATGGTTTGTATTGGCCCCGAATATATTTGTATAATGTTATCATATCCCCTCTCAGGCGACGTTTTTCTAAACTAAATAGGTTTAAATTTGTTAACCTTTCTTCATAGCTAATATGTTCCATTCCTTTTATTAATTTTGTAGCCCGCCTCTGCACTTTTTCTAGTGCCATGATATCCTTCTTTAGAACAGGTGCCCAAAATTGCACAGCATATTCAATATGTGGTCTTACCAGTGATTTATAGAGAGGCAAAATTATATTCTCGTCCCGAGAATGAATGCCCTTTTTCATGCATGACAATACCTTACTGGCCTTGGCCACTGCTGATTGACATTGCACATTGTTGCATAGTTTGTTGTCTATAACAATAAACTTAAAAGTCCCTATAAGAATTAGTGAGGTATCAGGAGCTTATATTTAAGGTATAAAATTTGTACAAAAAAGATACAATAAAATGGAATAATTTTTTTAAAATAAAATATTAAGATATGTCAAGTATGTAAACTAAAGGCCTATGGTATAGTAAACTTGAATACAATACAATAGTGCAATTCATAGGTTGAAATACAATAATGAAAAAAAATAGAATGACCAAAGTAAAGTGCATAAAAATAGGAAATATTTAAGTGTCAAAAAGAGTCATGTAGAGTACATATATAGTCAACGAAAAACAGGTAAGTACATATAACCTATAATCTAGATAAATAGCAAAAATAACCATATGCAGTAATAAAAGTAAAACCAGAAAGAAATTAATAAACCACCAAGAAGATATCCTCAAAGTGCAATTGGTGCATTAATATAAACATGGACCACTAGGAGTATTCCTATTATGCTAATGGAGAACAAGACAAATAATAGTGCAATATATTTTGACAATGTGAAGATTCCAGTGAGATTTAAGCAGATAACTCACTCACATTTTAAAGAGCTAACTTAGAGCACTACTGAATTGTGCACTGATAGAATAATCCCTGTCTAAAGATAACTGTATGCCCAGATGGTAGGAGTTCTCCAGTTTAAATAATGCAATATGTTAAACATATACAGTATGTGTAAACAGAAGCAAAATAAACCCCAAAAGTGTAGTAAATCCGTATAATTCTATTGAAAGAGTATTGTACTTACAATTACGAGGGTAGGAATAGCTCTAGTGGTAGAAGACTTGGGTGGTATAAACCCTACCTTGGGATATTGCTGTATCCAGGAAGGAGGATGCTTTAAAGAATACTCTATTAAGTATACTCAAGTAGGAGTTAAAAAAAACAGGAGTTTAAACTAACAAGGGGTTTAAAATATCAAGGTAATTGATTTACTGTCCTGTATTTGGGAAAATGAGTGTTAGCAAGATTGCTGGTTTGACTCAAAGCGCATCTTGTTGCATGTATTCATGCCTGGATGTACCCGTCCAGGATCAATATCTCTGTGACAGGTGTGTAAGAGTGGCTTCTCTGGAAACTCGGATTGGAGATCTGGAGAGGCAAATTGCAACACTGAGGGAGATTGACAATCTTGAGAGGAGTCTGCTGCTCACTAAGCAGAGTTTAGTGGGAGCAGGTAGTGGAGTGGAGGAGATAAGACAAATGGGGAACAGGCACATAACTGGTTGACAGTGGGGCGTGGTAGCGGGGGATGGTGGGGAGGGAAGAGGAAAGGGCTAGCTAGTCTTTAGTTTGTGCAACCTAGCAGATTCCCCTGTTTGAGTGAAGATGTTGGGAGCATCAGCTCAGGAGTAGTTGTACTAGAGGAAGCTGTTCCTTCTAACAGCCAAGGGAACAGCCCCTCTAGTATGGGTGGGGATGAAAGCTAGAGGGCTAGACAGGTTGTAGTTGTAGGGGACTCTGATAGGGTAATCTACCTCTCTGATCAGCTTAACCAGACTGTCTGCTGGATTATTGGGAGGGGCTGGGGATGACCCAGCGATCATGGTCCATGTTGGTACCAATGAGAAAGTTAGAGGAAGATGGAAGGTCCTAAAGAATGATTTCATGCAATTAGGTAGCAAACTTAAGAAAAGGACCTCCAAGGTGGTGTTCTCTAAGGTATTACCTGTGCCACGTGCTACAGTGGAAAGGCAGCAGGAGATTAGAGAGGTCAATGCGTGGCTGAAGTCTTTGTACAGGAAGAAGGGTTTGTGGTTTTTTGAGCACTGGGCCAACTTTGCGCTTGGGTAGAACCTTTATAGATGGGGACTATATAGTGCTGGGGACAGGATGGCTCGAAGGTTGGAGGAGATTTTAAACTAGTAGTAGGGAGGATAATAGCAATGAGGGAGGGTCATAGCAATCTAGAAATTGGAGATAGGACAAAAAGGAGATGGGCTTTAGCTCAAGGGAGTGGAGGTGGGGGGAGGGGCAAATTAAGAACAGAGGAAGGTAATATTGATCAAAATTCCCCCAAAATACTAGTGACTCATGATAATATTAAATGTATGATAACTAATGCAAGGAGCCTAAATAATAAAATGAGGCAATAGCATACACTAAACAATATGACATAATAGGCATAACTGAAACATGGTGGGATGAGGTACAAGACTGGGCAGTTAACTTAAATGGGTACACACTATTTAGGGAGGATAGAAAAAGCAGGAAAGGTGGTGGGGTATGTTTGTATGTCAACCATAAGTTAAAGCCAAATCTTAAGCAAATGGAAGGTGATGAGGAAAATGTGGAATCTTTATGAGTAAATATCTGCTTGGGGCAAAAGAAGGCAAATCAGTTATTGGTTGGGATATGTTATAAATCCCCTAATGTTAATATTGATGAAGAACAACAGCAGTTTGAGCAAATTGAGAATGCTGCAAATCTGGGTTACGTGTTAATTATTGGAGATTTTAATTACCTGGATATAAACTGGGACAAAGGGACTAGTAGTTCAGCAAAGGAAATTAGGTTTTTGAACTTGTTAAATTACACCTTCATTTTGAGGGGCGGGGCCTGACCTGCAAGCTGAGCAGTCGCATGGTGGAAGAGCTCCCACCACACAGGCTGTTTGTAGGGAAATACTCATGGATTTCATGACTCAAATGTTACCGGGGTAAGCTACCCAAGCCTGGGGCACCCTGGAGATTCACCCGATACAAGACTCGAGTGTTTCCCGCAACCGTGAACCCAAGACGGCGGGCAGCGGCCTGCGGTGGACAAAAATGGGGTGGAGACGGCCGCTTTCCTTGCTCCTACATTGGAGGTACCGAGCCACTGACTACCCACTCCCCCCACCCCAGGACTGGTGGGGGTGATCCCGGTCCAACCTCTCCAGGCACCAGGGCTATGACGAGAACAGATGGCGGAGCCTCACAGGCAGCCCCTCGCTACACAGGCCCACACAATGGCGGACGCCACGTGGGACTTCAATTTCCACACAGCAAGGCTCAACACAATGACAAAGCTCAACGCCACACTCAATGCCTTCTGGGAGAGACTAGCGTGCAGAGAACGGCAGACCAAAGCAGGGGCACCCTCACCCTGTGAAAAACCCACACATCCCCGCCAAAGCCGCGTGGGCCTGCGCTTAACAAGGTCTAAAAGATGGTGCCGAAGTCGGAGAACTCTCCCGCTTGCGCGGAAACAGACAAGGCGTAACAAAATAAAGACGCCAGCTCAAAGGGACCTACAGGCTCCCCCAGGATCCTGCGGGAAACCGAGACTCACAACGCAACCACCGTCAAGCAAGCTTACCGCACGACACCGAATCCTGCCCACGCCGCAGGAAGCACCAAAGCACCAGACAGGGACCCTTATTACCTGCCACATCCACGCAAACCCCCACAGCGACAAGCGGACAAGACTGCCACCGGAACTCGCAATGCTGCATCTGGTTATGCCCCAGCAGGACCCCCTCGCAGACATAACGCCCTTCCATGCGCTGGGCATTGGTTAAAAGGAACTCCACAAGCCAGGAAACACATAGGTCTGTGCCTTGCTCCTCTGCCATAACAGACGCTGTCCAGACCATTACGCAGCCTCCCTAACCAAGACTCACGAACAGTGGGAGAGAACTTTACAGTAACCCTCAAGGCTTGTTAAGCATTCTCATAGTAATCTCTCATTGCTCGAATAATAGCTTACAACTCACACCAGTCACACTCTCAGATGGCCCGTCACCTGCTTAGTTCATGCTGACTAGCCTGCCTGCCTGGCAAATTATATGGTTAATTTTCCTTTCTATATCTCGTGTTTCATAAGCTTGTACTATACCTACGCTCCCATACAACCGCACATGAATGAGTAACTAACTAAATGCACAGAACATGCAGGATTAACCTGAGCCCTAATCACTTTGCATAATATGTGTGTGGTTGTCCCAAAATGTACACTAATCTTAATATAAAAATGTGCAAAGTCCGCGTAATGAAACTAAGCTATAGCCTTAACAACCCAATATCTCATGTAACATGTTTCATTGTGACTTTTCTATGTACCTGCATTTGTCATTGCGACCGTGCAGGATGTTTTGTCTATCTAAGCACAACCAAAATAAAGAATTTAAAAAACAAAGAAATTACACCTTCATTTCACAACTTGTACATGCACCAACTAGAAAGGATGCTTGCCTGGAGATGGTTCTAACAAACAACGTTGATCTTTTGATCAACATTCAAGTAGGTGAACACTTGGGAAATAGTGATCACAATATAGTGTCCTTTGAAATAAACTCAAAAAAACAAAAGCACATGGGGTATACTAAAACATCTAATTTTAAAAAGGTTATTTTTTACTAAGATAAGGGGAGCTTTACAACATATTGATTGGCATAAACTCTTTAGTGTAAAGAATACTGAGTATAAATGGAATATCTTCCAACAAATATTAGAAAGGTAAATTTCTCAGTATATACCATTGGGTAATAAATATAAAAGAAACAAATTGAAACCAATGTGGCTTAGTGGGAAAGTGAATCAAGAAATTAAAAATAAGAAAAGGGCATTCAAATCGGACTAATCAGAGGCATTTTCTAAAAGTTATAAGGAAGTCAGTAATGTGGGCAAAAAGTCGATTAGATTCTCTAAACTTCCAAATGAAAACATAATAGCCAAAGAGAGCAAACCCCTAAGCATTTTTTAAGTTTAAGTACATACATTCTAAAAAAAAAAAAATGAAAGTGTAGGTACACTAAAAATCGAGATGGGTGTTAGTTACTGAAGACCAGGAAAAGGCAGAAATTTTAAATAACTTTTTCTCCTCCGTATATGTTAAGGAAGAACCTATGACAATAGATTGCTGCTCAAATGATTGCTGCAAAAAACGTGAAGAAAAATTGTAATTGCAAATACAAAGAAACAAGTCCTGCGCTCAAACTCCCATTAATCCTGGGCGGCAGCAACGGCCATAGTACACATCAGTCAAAATACATATAGTAAAAACCAAAGAAAAAAAGTTACCTGCACTCTTTCCACATCCATATGTATTTTTAAACAAATAGAGGTTTTTAGTTACCTCCAATGGCCATGAGAGGGTATGCCCACCTGCCACGTCAAGGCAGACCTCTTAGGTGAGTCCTAACTCTAACCATTCACCTTGCTTCCTTGAGCTTCTGGCAAAAATATATTTAAAGAGACAGAAAGGGGTATTTTTATATACATCCGTACATGCTTATTAACCCTTAATAGGGAACACATGGGATGGGCAGCAGCATTGGCAGTTTGAGCGGGCGCAGGTAAAAGTTGTAATTGGCTAACTCAAGACAAGGTGCTGCAGCAACGAAAGAAAGTGAATACAAACCAAGCTCCAGGGCCTGATGGTAATCATCCACGAGTACTTAAGGAACTAAATGTGGAAATAAATGAAAGTTTTTACTCTTTCAAGATTATTTTCTTTCAGGAAGTATTCTGGAAGATTGGAGAAAGGCGGATATGGTTCCTATAGGATTCAAAATACTTGCCTGGAAACTATTAACCATTGAGCTTAACTTCTGTGGCTGGGAAAATATTTGAAAAGTTATTAAGGGAAAATATTCAAGAATTCCTTGAAAAGTTAATGGTTTAATCTTTTTTTTCTGTTTCATATTGATTCTACAATATTTAAAATATGCGCTTCATGCTTTCGAAATATACATGCGTGTAATCTTTGTCAAGATATATTTTATGGTTGATCTACTTGTTTATCTTGAACAAATCTGAAGAACAAAAGATTAATCCACTAAAAAATTAATTGTAGTGCATTGAAACCAACTTGCAAATTTAAAGGAACACTCCAACCACTATAACAACTTAACTACAGCACACTGTAGAGGTTATGGCATCAGAAGTAAAGCAAGTAGTAATGAAACTACTTGCTCATGATATGTTTACTTACTTGGGGTCCATGGGTGATGGTCAGTGGTTCTGGTGTGTTCCTTTAAGGCTAAAATAGAAAATTTGCAAACATTCCTTAACTGTTTTATATGGAAAATAAGGCTATTTTAGTCTAATTTTGGCCATCAGGTTTCAAGTCATTCCAATTCAATGTTTACTTTTTGCAATCTACTTATTATACAAGCATAACCTTTTCCTTCTTTTCTGAACATACAGGCTTTCTCCTGGGCCATGAATGTGACACTACCAGGGTCTACTTATAAGTACCCTTATCAGAATCTGCATTACCATCAAGTCTCAAAATCTCAAATTGAAATTGTTCTCTACTCAAACATGTGTGCCGAAGAAACTGCAGTTTAAAATATAATAATTACATAGAATTATATAGAACTACATACATTATAAAAACATGCTAAGCAGCCATAATTAGTTATTTTAGTCTTTTTTTTCCAGTTTTTAAATATCATTGATTTACTTTTATGAATAATTTGTTTCACAGCATATTGACACTTAGGAGTACCACCTAGGGTCAGGATTAAAACTTTAGATATGTGCTGTGTCATAGAAATGTGAGCTACTGCTTTGCATGGGAGATTGAGATATACTTCTTTATTATTCTTCAATTGCATCTGTACTCAGAAAGAACCCACTGCACTGAGATAATGAGGTTGTCCTTTGCATTCAATAACCACAGAAAAAAAGATCTAAGGAACAGTTCAATTATATTAGATAAGAAAAAAAGCAAGCATGACAGCAAATATCAGTATTTGAGATTATTAAGCAGTTTTTATGCAGTGGCTGCATGTATATTTAGTGCTGAGGTCATTAGAATTGATAACTAGGTAACCTCGGTAATTAAAATAATAATATGATACAACTTAAATTACAGTATATTTAATTAAACATGTTTAAGGATTTCAATATAATTGGCAATAGCCCCTTTGGAAATCAATTACATTAGAATATTAAAAATTGCACAAAGTTTTGACATATTTATAGAAAACAACAGTAAAGGAAGTGGTGTAGGCATCCTTCTCTCCCCTTAATGTACTTTTCAACCAATCTCTCATGCCCTATCCTTTACTTCCATTGAAGTTCACACTGTTTGCCTATTTAAACCCATTCCTTTAAGATTGCAATCATCTACTGCCCATCTCTCCTCTCCCCCCTGCCCGGTCATCCTAAGCTATTCATTGAGCACTTTTCTTCCTGGCTTCCTCACTTCCTCTCCTATAGCACTCCTTTCCCTATACTTGGGTATTTCAATATCCCAATCAACAACCCCAACTGCACTAATGCCTCTCATCTGTTTTCTGTAACCTCCTCCTTTGGCCTCACGCAATGGTCTAATTCAGCAACCCATACTGCGGGAAACACCCTTGGTCTCGCCTTTACCAATCTCTGTACCACCTCTAATCTCTCCAATATTAATTTTCCTCTATCTGACCACCATCTGCTGACTTTTGACATCAGCACACCCAGGACCCAACTGACACCACCCTCGGCTCATCAGTCTCATAGAAACCTCCAATGTCTTGACCTAGAGCAGTTCTCCACTAACCTCCAAACTCTCCTTTTACCTATCTCAAACCTCACCTGCCTTAGCTCTGCAATCTCCTTCTACAATTTCACACTCTCCTCTCAACTAGATATCATGGCACCTTTAAAACCTGCCCAGAGTAATAATTTGTATCTAGTCCTTTTAAGTCTTAAGTAAAACTATATTTCACTAGTTGAGAACATTTTTCACTATATAAACCTGGTCATTTCAAGTGCACTGTCACTTAAAATGACTGACGTTTTGAACAAATCATGGCCCTCTGAACTCTTCTCAATCATTTGAACTCTGGCTTTAGCCTAACAATTATTTTCACAAGACTCCAGTGAAGTCAAAATAATCTCTCTCATACAATACTCAGTAACCTGGCCAACTCTTTCTCAAGGTCTGTTTTTTTCACATAGTAAATTAAGTAAGCTCAGCAGCAGTGCAATGTGTGTGTTCTCTGATGTCCAAGCATAATACAGTATGTCTTCCTCTCCCTCTCTTTAATTTCTTTGTTCATCTTTCTGGATATTTTCAGCAGTTATGTCTGCAAGACCCGTTTCACACCATTTTGTATATTTAAACCGTAATTTCAAGCGAAATGAAATCTGTCCTTATTTATTATCTATCTCTATGCTCTGGAAAGTGCAAGTGTGTCCCATGCGCAGCCTCTGTGCAAAAGAATCCAGATTGTCTGCCAGTATTTTCTAACATGCTGCATTCATTTTGCAATCAATTCCTTGTGCCTTTAGAGCTCACACACCCTCAAAACATCAGTGAGGCACCACCATGCTTTACAGTGGAGATGGTATTCTTTTCACTATAGGCCTTGTTGACCCCTCTCCAAACATAGTGCTTATGGTTGTGACCATAAAGCTCTAATTTGGTCTCGTAACTCCAAATTTCAGTGTGCTAGAAGCTGTGAGGCGTGTCAATGTGTTGTCGGGCTTATTGTAACCGGACTTTTTTGTGGCATTGGAGCAGTAAAGGCTTCTTTCTGGAAATTCGACAATGCAGCTTAATTTTGTTCAAGTATCTTTGTATTATGCTCCTTGAAACGACCCCACCGTCTTTTTCAAGAGTAGACTGTGTTTTTCCTGAGGTCACCTGTGGGTTTTTCTTTGTATCTCAAACATCCCGTTGTGGCTGAAATCTTTCTTGGTTTACCTGACCATGGCTTGGTACGAAGAGATCCCGCATTTTCTACTTATTAATAATGATTGAACAGTACTGACTGGCATTTTTTAAGGCTTTGGATATCTTTTTATATCCTTTTCTATCTTCATAAAGTCCCATTACCTTGTTATGCAGGTCATTGGACAGTTATTTTTTGCTCCCTATGGTTCAATATTAAGGCTGCACAGTGTATCCATGTGAGAGCTAACAAACATATTGACTATTTATACACAGACACTAAGAGCAATTTAAAAAGCCACAGGTGTGGGAAATTAACCTTTAATTGCCATTTTAACCTGTGTGTGTTACCTTGTGTGTCTGTAACAAGACGAAACATTCATGGTTATGTGAACTTGTGAGTGACTTATTAAGGCCAATGATATTTTATGTGGATATGGTAGACTTTTGCAAGGGATGATGAGATATATCATTGAGGGCAACATCAAGTCCTAAAAGATGACTGTGGGATAGGCATGTTTAGCTAGATATCACTGATGGACCTAAATAATAATACATCAGTTAAGTACTATAAACAACAACCTGGTATTGTTACTCTCATTTTACCTTTCCTAAGGTAAACTGTCCCCAGTGTATTTAATCCAGTGTATCGTGGCTAACTAGTAGCTGGTAGCCAGAGTAATGGATATAACACCTATGGAGGCGTGTACCTAGGGGGTGAGGTGGGAAATAGGAAAACGAATGGGGGAGGGTTGGGAGGACAAAAAGACACAAAGTGTAGCAGAAGATGTGTTGCCACGATAAGTGTGATCCACTACACCAATACTCCCATAATAGTTAAATCTCTCACTAAAATGGTAAGCTTGTAGTGACACCCATTCAAATAATTTGTCGGTTCCAGTACAGGTAGTCTGGATGGACCGGGATGAGGATATACCTCTGAGAATCCCTGTGGTCCAGACCTTCCTGTAGCGCTAGAGATTCACTAAGTGATTTCCTACTGAGGCTTGGACACTTCCTGTAGCGCTAGAGATTCACTAAGTGATTTCCTACTGAGGCTTTGACACTGGCTAATAGTTTGGCTATAAGGTCTGGACCACAGGGATTCTTAGAGGTATATCCTCATCCCGGTTCATCCAGACTACCTGTACTGGAACCGACAAATTATTTGAATGGTTGTCACTACAAGCTTACCATTTTAGTGAGAGATTTAACTATTATGGGAGTATTGGTGTAGTGGATCACACTTATCGTGGCAACACATCTTCTGCTACACTTTGCGTCTTTTTGTCCTCCCAACCCTCCCCCATTCGTTTTCCTGTTTCCCACCTCACCCCCTAGGTACACGCCTCCATAGGTGTTATATCCATTACTCTGGCTACCAGCTACTAGTTAGCCACGATACACTGGATTAAATACACTGGGGACAGTTTACCTTAGGAAAGGTAAAATGAGAGTAACAATACCAGGTTGTTGTTTATAGTACTTAACTGATGTATTATTATTTAGGTCCATCAGTGATATCTAGCTAAACATGCCTATCCCACAGTCATCTTTTAGGACTTGATGTTGCCCTCAATGATATATCTCATACATAAGTACATACATTCTAAAAAAAAAAAAATGAAAGTGTAGGTACACTAAAAATCGAGATGGGTGTTAGTTACTGAATACCAGGAAAAGGCAGAAATTTTAAATAACTTTTTCTCCTCCGTATATGTTAAGGAAGAACCTATGACAATAGATTGCTGCTCAAATGATTGCTGCAAAAAACGTGAAGAAAAATTGTAATTGCAAATACAAAGAAACAAGTCCTGCGCTCAAACTCCCATTAATCCTGGGCGGCAGCAACGGCCATAGTACACATCAGTCAAAATACATATAGTAAAAACCAAAGAAAAAAAGTTACCTGCACTCTTTCCACATCCATATGTATTTTTAAACAAATAGAGGTTTTTAGTTACCTCCAATGGCCATGAGAGGGTATGCCCACCTGCCACGTCAAGGCAGACCTCTTAGGTGAGTCCTAACTCTAACCATTCACCTTGCTTCCTTGAGCTTCTGGCAAAAATATATTTAAAGAGACAGAAAGGGGTATTTTTATATACATCCGTACATGCTTATTAACCCTTAATAGGGAACACATGGGATGGGCAGCAGCATTGGCAGTTTGAGCGGGCGCAGGTAAAAGTTGTAATTGGCTAACTCAAGACAAGGTGCTGCAGCAACGAAAGAAAGTGAATACAAACCAAGCTCCAGGGCCTGATGGTAATCATCCACGAGTACTTAAGGAACTAAATGTGGAAATAAATGAAAGTTTTTACTCTTTCAAGATTATTTTCTTTCAGGAAGTATTCTGGAAGATTGGAGAAAGGCGGATATGGTTCCTATAGGATTCAAAATACTTGCCTGGAAACTATTAACCATTGAGCTTAACTTCTGTGGCTGGGAAAATATTTGAAAAGTTATTAAGGGAAAATATTCAAGAATTCCTTGAAAAGTTAATGGTTTAATCTTTTTTTTCTGTTTCATATTGATTCTACAATATTTAAAATATGCGCTTCATGCTTTCGAAATATACATGCGTGTAATCTTTGTCAAGATATATTTTATGGTTGATCTACTTGTTTATCTTGAACAAATCTGAAGAACAAAAGATTAATCCACTAAAAAATTAATTGTAGTGCATTGAAACCAACTTGCAAATTTAAAGGAACACTCCAACCACTATAACAACTTAACTACAGCACACTGTAGAGGTTATGGCATCAGAAGTAAAGCAAGTAGTAATGAAACTACTTGCTCATGATATGTTTACTTACTTGGGGTCCATGGGTGATGGTCAGTGGTTCTGGTGTGTTCCTTTAAGGCTAAAATAGAAAATTTGCAAACATTCCTTAACTGTTTTATATGGAAAATAAGGCTATTTTAGTCTAATTTTGGCCATCAGGTTTCAAGTCATTCCAATTCAATGTTTACTTTTTGCAATCTACTTATTATACAAGCATAACCTTTTCCTTCATTTCTGAACATACAGGCTTTCTCCTGGGCCATGAATGTGACACTACCAGGGTCTACTTATAAGTACCCTTATCAGAATCTGCATTACCATCAAGTCTCAAAATCTCAAATTGAAATTGTTCTCTACTCAAACATGTGTGCCGAAGAAACTGCAGTTTAAAATATAATAATTACATAGAATTATATAGAACTACATACATTATAAAAACATGCTAAGCAGCCATAATTAGTTATTTTAGTCTTTTTTTTCCAGTTTTTAAATATCATTGATTTACTTTTATGAATAATTTGTTTCACAGCATATTGACACTTAGGAGTACCACCTAGGGTCAGGATTAAAACTTTAGATATGTGCTGTGTCATAGAAATGTGAGCTACTGCTTTGCATGGGAGATTGAGATATACTTCTTTATTATTCTTCAATTGCATCTGTACTCAGAAAGAACCCACTGCACTGAGATAATGAGGTTGTCCTTTGCATTCAATAACCACAGAAAAAAAGATCTAAGGAACAGTTCAATTATATTAGATAAGAAAAAAAGCAAGCATGACAGCAAATATCAGTATTTGAGATTATTAAGCAGTTTTTATGCAGTGGCTGCATGTATATTTAGTGCTGAGGTCATTAGAATTGATAACTAGGTAACCTCGGTAATTAAAATAATAATATGATACAACTTAAATTACAGTATATTTAATTAAACATGTTTAAGGATTTCAATATAATTGGCAATAGCCCCTTTGGAAATCAATTACATTAGAATATTAAAAATTGCACAAAGTTTTGACATATTTATAGAAAACAACAGTAAAGGAAGTGGTGTAGGCATCCTTCTCTCCCCTTAATGTACTTTTCAACCAATCTCTCATGCCCTATCCTTTACTTCCATTGAAGTTCACACTGTTTGCCTATTTAAACCCATTCCTTTAAGATTGCAATCATCTACTGCCCATCTCTCCTCTCCCCCCTGCCCGGTCATCCTAAGCTATTCATTGAGCACTTTTCTTCCTGGCTTCCTCACTTCCTCTCCTATAGCACTCCTTTCCCTATACTTGGGTATTTCAATATCCCAATCAACAACCCCAACTGCACTAATGCCTCTCATCTGTTTTCTGTAACCTCCTCCTTTGGCCTCACGCAATGGTCTAATTCAGCAACCCATACTGCGGGAAACACCCTTGGTCTCGCCTTTACCAATCTCTGTACCACCTCTAATCTCTCCAATATTAATTTTCCTCTATCTGACCACCATCTGCTGACTTTTGACATCAGCACACCCAGGACCCAACTGACACCACCCTCGGCTCATCAGTCTCATAGAAACCTCCAATGTCTTGACCTAGAGCAGTTCTCCACTAACCTCCAAACTCTCCTTTTACCTATCTCAAACCTCACCTGCCTTAGCTCTGCAATCTCCTTCTACAATTTCACACTCTCCTCTCAACTAGATATCATGGCACCTTTAAAACCTGCCCAGAGTAATAATTTGTATCTAGTCCTTTTAAGTCTTAAGTAAAACTATATTTCACTAGTTGAGAACATTTTTCACTATATAAACCTGGTCATTTCAAGTGCACTGTCACTTAAAATGACTGACGTTTTGAACAAATCATGGCCCTCTGAACTCTTCTCAATCATTTGAACTCTGGCTTTAGCCTAACAATTATTTTCACAAGACTCCAGTGAAGTCAAAATAATCTCTCTCATACAATACTCAGTAACCTGGCCAACTCTTTCTCAAGGTCTGTTTTTTTCACATAGTAAATTAAGTAAGCTCAGCAGCAGTGCAATGTGTGTGTTCTCTGATGTCCAAGCATAATACAGTATGTCTTCCTCTCCCTCTCTTTAATTTCTTTGTTCATCTTTCTGGATATTTTCAGCAGTTATGTCTGCAAGACCCGTTTCACACCATTTTGTATATTTAAACCGTAATTTCAAGCGAAATGAAATCTGTCCTTATTTATTATCTATCTCTATGCTCTGGAAAGTGCAAGTGTGTCCCATGCGCAGCCTCTGTGCAAAAGAATCCAGATTGTCTGCCAGTATTTTCTAACATGCTGCATTCATTTTGCAATCAATTCCTTGTGCCTTTAGAGCTCACACACCCTCAAAACATCAGTGAGGCACCACCATGCTTTACAGTGGAGATGGTATTCTTTTCACTATAGGCCTTGTTGACCCCTCTCCAAACATAGTGCTTATGGTTGTGACCATAAAGCTCTAATTTGGTCTCGTAACTCCAAATTTCAGTGTGCTAGAAGCTGTGAGGCGTGTCAATGTGTTGTCGGGCTTATTGTAACCGGACTTTTTTGTGGCATTGGAGCAGTAAAGGCTTCTTTCTGGAAATTCGACAATGCAGCTTAATTTTGTTCAAGTATCTTTGTATTATGCTCCTTGAAACGACCCCACCGTCTTTTTCAAGAGTAGACTGTGTTTTTCCTGAGGTCACCTGTGGGTTTTTCTTTGTATCTCAAACATCCCGTTGTGGCTGAAATCTTTCTTGGTTTACCTGACCATGGCTTGGTACGAAGAGATCCCGCATTTTCTACTTATTAATAATGATTGAACAGTACTGACTGGCATTTTTTAAGGCTTTGGATATCTTTTTATATCCTTTTCTATCTTCATAAAGTCCCATTACCTTGTTATGCAGGTCATTGGACAGTTATTTTTTGCTCCCTATGGTTCAATATTAAGGCTGCACAGTGTATCCATGTGAGAGCTAACAAACATATTGACTATTTATACACAGACACTAAGAGCAATTTAAAAAGCCACAGGTGTGGGAAATTAACCTTTAATTGCCATTTTAACCTGTGTGTGTTACCTTGTGTGTCTGTAACAAGACGAAACATTCATGGTTATGTGAACTTGTGAGTGACTTATTAAGGCCAATGATATTTTATGTGGATATGGTAGACTTTTGCAAGGGATGATGAGATATATCATTGAGGGCAACATCAAGTCCTAAAAGATGACTGTGGGATAGGCATGTTTAGCTAGATATCACTGATGGACCTAAATAATAATACATCAGTTAAGTACTATAAACAACAACCTGGTATTGTTACTCTCATTTTACCTTCTATTACTCCCATAATAGTTAAATCTCTCACTAAAATGGTAAGCTTGTAGTGACACCCATTCAAATAATTTGTCGGTTCCAGTACAGGTAGTCTGGATGGACCGGGATGAGGATATACCTCTGAGAATCCCTGTGGTCCAGACCTTCCTGTAGCGCTAGAGATTCACTAAGTGATTTCCTACTGAGGCTTGGACACTTCCTGTAGCGCTAGAGATTCACTAAGTGATTTCCTACTGAGGCTTTGACACTGGCTAATAGTTTGGCTATAAGGTCTGGACCACAGGGATTCTTAGAGGTATATCCTCATCCCGGTTCATCCAGACTACCTGTACTGGAACCGACAAATTATTTGAATGGTTGTCACTACAAGCTTACCATTTTAGTGAGAGATTTAACTATTATGGGAGTATTGGTGTAGTGGATCACACTTATCGTGGCAACACATCTTCTGCTACACTTTGTGTCTTTTTGTCCTCCCAACCCTCCCCCATTCGTTTTCCTGTTTCCCACCTCACCCCCTAGGTACACGCCTCCATAGGTGTTATATCCATTACTCTGGCTACCAGCTACT
Organism: Pelobates fuscus; assembly: GCF_036172605.1. Classification (NCBI taxonomy): domain Eukaryota; kingdom Metazoa; phylum Chordata; class Amphibia; order Anura; family Pelobatidae; genus Pelobates; species Pelobates fuscus. The sequence goes on along the minus strand of NC_086322.1, from coordinate 161,958,440 downwards.
AGTTAGCCACGATACACTGGATTAAATACACTGGGGACAGTTTACCTTAGGAACGTTTTTCTGTTACTCATTAAAATGTTGATTTTTAAACGTTTTATATTCTAGAGCACATTATTTTGAATAATTGTGACACTTGACGTTGGGAACGTCCCTTGTGATACCAATATTCACTATTGTGTTTTCATTCTTTAGGACAGTGTTCTCTCTCTTTGTTCTTGTTCAAACTTTTGAGGGTTACCCCCTCTCTGTCCAGTTACATTATAATTATCGTATGGGCCAACCCATTTTCCTATCTCATTTTACCTTTATTTAACTCCATTTCCTCTCTTGATGTCTCCGATTATTGTTTTTTTTTACAGGGTTATTAACTAAAGTGAATTGAAAATGAATTTCTAACTTAAAACCCAAATAGCTGAATTGGAAAATTCAGTTGCAGTTTAACTATTTAGTCCTTAAATTTGAAATTTACTTTGAATTCACTTTGAATTCTAACTTTAGTGAATTAATCTGTTAGCTTTATGGCAAGTGCTCTAAAATTTAGCTGTGTGATTCTTCACTGTTATTTACTAAAAACAGAAAATCTAAAAGTATTAGTAGTGTTCTGCACCAGATGACTTGTGGAATAAGAAAACATGCCTAATTGTTGAAATTTGAGCTAATTATGCATTCAGTCAAAAATGCATCATTATGCTCGAGTTCTCAGCCTGGAAAAAAAAGTGATTACTTCAAATTAGTCTCCTTGAATACAGTACTGTTCTACTTGAAATTATCAATGTGCACAAGGTCATATGTTTAGTTCAGATAAACAAAACTGTCTACATTCTGTAATTAACTTCCACTTCAAACTCAATTATCATCATCCGTTTAGGTAGGGGTCTTGTTTCTGTTTTGTATATAATAATCCATTTGTTTTATATTTGTTGCAATGAACCTTGTCTAGGAAGCACTGCACTGAGACTTTTAGATGTGTAAGTAAATGTGTAATTGTTTTATGCAACAAAAAATATAACAATGAAATATTTTCCTGTGCTATCTTCTAGTTTATATAATATCTTGAAAAAGAAGAACAAAATGTTCTTTTATATTCAAACAATGCAATTTGTTTGTACAGAACCTATACAATACACTAGATGAGTTATTCAAATGTGAAGTATAAAAACAAAGTGAAAACATTCCAAGAACATGGATATAAATATAGGTTGTTAAAAAATAAGCAAATAAATAATATTTGTGTATAAAATTGTTTGTTGCATTATAAATAAATACATATATATATATATATTGCAAAACACAAATACACACACCAGTCAAGCCATAAAACTTGCTTTTCCCACAGAAATCTCACTTTAACAGCGCTCTCACTACTGCAAGGGATTCTGGGTAGACATATGCAAATGAGCTCAACAAAGAACCACATTTTTGGCTCATAATTCCACTTTATACATGGATTCCTTGGAGTTTGTGTCTGCTGTATACAACAATTTTGAAATACAACTCAGGAACAGGAGCAAAGCCAGTGAGCCACTCATGGACAGCAGTTTCATTGTTTATGCAACTCATCAGCATGAGGTTGGTTACTGGCTTGCTATGGAGGCTAAAGTGAGATTTCTGTGGGAAAAGCAAGTCTTATGGCTTGACTGGTGTGTGTATTTGTGTTTAGCAATGTATTAACTTTCCACTTACCTCAGGTGGAAGGGGTTTTCATCCACACTTTTTTCCCCACCACTACTCTTTGGAATGTACTTTACAAGTAACTCCAAGCCTCCATAGCAAGCCAGTAACCAACCTCATGCTGATGAGTTGCATAAAAAACAAAACAGCTGTCCACACCTGATGCAACTACTCAAGGCTTCCTTAGTTGCACCAGGTATTCTTGAGCTAGAACACTTAAAATACCTGAACTGGCTATGGTTTTGTTGAGTGTCACATTTGACTGCATGTTAGAAATATGTCAAAAGAAATGTTCACTGGAAGCATAGTTCGATAGTTCAATTTTGAAGGAATAGTGTTTACACTACCTGGACAGGGCAGAAAAATAAAGCTATCAAATGGCTGCAACCAGATTTCTGGGAAGGCAGGTTGTGAAAAACCCGCGAGTGAAATGTTCAAAATCATATTAATATGCTACAGAAATTTAGAGATTCTGTTCTGTGGAGCAATGAAACAAAACTTGAAGTCTTCAGGAGGAAGGCAAATGAAGCATAGACTGAAAACAACACTGTGCCTAAAATTAAGCATGGTGGTAGCTCAGTGATGATCTGGGGCTGCTTTGCATCATCTGGCACTGTAAACCTGCAGTGTGTGGAAGGCAAGATGGATTCATTGAAATATAAGGGAATCCTAGGAGAAAACATCACTCCATCTGTGAGGAAACTGAACTTTAGGTGTCATTAGACCCTCCAATAGGACAATGATCCCAAGCATACCTCAAATTCCACCAAGGTCTGGTTGCAGAAGAAGAAAAAAAGTCCTGGAAAATTCTACAGTGGCCGTTACCTGACCTGAACCTCACAGAAAATCTCTGGTGGGATTTGAAGTAGGTGGCTGCAGCAAGCAAACCAATTAATATTATTGAACTGGATCCCATTGCTCATAAGCAATGGGCTAAGATTCCTCAGGAACACTGCACGATGCTGGTCTGGCTATGTAGCAAAAGGCTGCTCTACCTGATTGCCATGAAGGGGTTGAATAATTTTGAGACTGGAGAAGTCATTATAAGTTGCATTTTTGAATTTGGGGAAACCACTTGTAGGATTCGTTGTGTTAAGCTATTTAATTGCTTTTATTTATTTATTTATACATTGAGATTTCTCTCATTGTCATGCAAACACATGAAAGTCTGTGAATGTTGACAATAAATCTGATTTTCAATGGAGGTTGAATAAGTTTGATTATAACTATATATATATATATATATATATATATATATATATATATATATATATATATATATATATATATATATATATACATATATATATATATATATATATATATATATTTGTGTCCGAGATATTTTGAAGCCGTATAATTAAAATGTATGTAATTCGATAAGAACATAAGTCAGTTGAGGTGTGCCGAAACCGACAAGAGATTAGACCTGCAATAAAGTGGGCCAACCTGGATATATTAATATGAATAATAAAAGGTGAGGTGGGAGGGGACTTCCGAAATCGGCGACAACAGGTAAGCGGGGGTTACCAGGACTTAAGTAGGTTAACTAGCCCATCCCACAATTTCAGGCTTACGACTTCCACATATATATATATATACATATATATATATATATATATATATATATATATATATATATATACCTGTGTAGCAGTCATGCACGCCAACTTCATTGCATAAAAAGCTCTGCCCAGCTGCTCAGCAACACTTCATATAAGAGTCTAAATTTATGCTAGCACTTAAGGTCATTAAAAAAATCTTCCTTTTCATACATGAATCCAAAAAACAATGGTCAATGTTTCAGTTCATCTATGCGAACTTTCATCATGACATATAGGACTGCACGGTGGGTATGTGTAATCCATGCAATATTCTCTGAAATGCACTGTTTGACAGACATCATGCAGTATGTGGTGCACCTTATCTCAAGTCAGTGTCCGGGATATTATTAAGCTGTATAATTAAAATGTATGTAATTCAATAAGAATGTAAGTCGGTTGAGGTGTGCCAAAACCGACAGGTGGAAGGGGTTTTCATCCACAGTTAGACCTACTCCAAGAGTGTGCGTGACATAGTTGTGGTGGTGAAAGGGTTAAAGTTCACTATTTTTCTACACTAGACCGGAAATAATGACAAAATATCTCTTTTAACACCACCAACACTTAAACATAATAATGTAACTATTACTATTTTAACGCTGCCACTACCAAGACAATTTATAAATGGTCCCCCAGGTAAATCAATAATAAAACCCACCAAATATTACTCAGCACAATATTTAAAGAATTGCAAAAATACTAGTTAGTCTCTTCAGGTAACATGATTCTTAACCAGACAAAGGCATAACTTAATAAATGAATGTTTATTATGAGCAAAAATAGTTACAGTGCATATAAAAATATATGATAAACAAATTATTTACACCAACAAGAGATAAAAACAAAAAGGATAAAATACAGAAGTCCTAGTTACTCACTTAGGTTTTCAAAGTACAACTTCTGCCCAGGAGGTCTCTGGCAAGGAAAGATGGTGACTTAGAATTAGATTCTGACCCCCAAGCAAGTACACTCACACCCCTCCAAATCATTGGATATACACCCTGTGGATTATAAAATCTTGCCCAGGGGTGGAGTTAAAGCGTACCTACAGAAATAATAAGTGACCACCTCCTTTGTTCTAGACCACCATCAATCCAAATGGAAGCATTTGGCTCTATCTTCTTTTATGTACCTGCCACCAAAATAATAATTGCATCTACAAATTTGTTATTATTTTCCCATTCCATAGACATGTTGCACGCCCCACCCATGATCCAATAGGACGGACATCACAATTCCTGCCACACGGTTTAAGTTGTGCAACTCATGTTTAGGCTTAATTAAGAGATTGGGCTTGTCCCATTCCAAATATAATAAAAATGAGGCTTAAAAGCTGCGGGTGAGTATTAATGTTTCTCTTGGATATGATACTGGAACACAAGGAAGGGTCTTCATGAAACTAATACCATTACCATATCAAAGGATTGAACTATCAATTGAGAGTTTCCAGCCATATGGTCAAAGTCTGTTAGTTTACATTGAAACTAGTCATGCAGACGACTTAAGTGTAAAATGTCTCACATTGCAGAACCTTGATAGATCAAAAATACGTTTCACACCATGCAGAAGCCCCTTTTGATCAAAAGAGCAAATTCTCTCTGCCATTTGTCCTCTAGCCAGGGGTCCAATTATTGATGCACTGCACAAGTTATAATAAATAGCAAAATTTCATATATATTGCACCCTTGAGTGACAGTTAGACTTGCAATAAAGATGGCAAAAATATGAAAACGAGTTTATCTATTCTCTCCACAAATAACAATTATTTAATCATATTATAGAGAGCAAGTCTAATTTCTTTGTCTGGGTTTGGAATGTACCTGTTGTATGCAGAGGATTTACAGTGTCCCATATTTTTAAATGTGTGTGTAGGAATATGGTTGCTAGAAGCTGTTGTGGTTGCCCCAATATGGAATGAATGACCTGAGAATGAGGCAGGATTGAGGCCTAATCTGAGCATTATTGTGCAAATATATAGCATGAATTGTTTAGTGGTAAGTGGTTTCCTTGTAGAGATAGTAAGGGGTAATCAAGGTTTTTGATAACCTGATTTTTTTTTTTAAGTGTCCAAAACTTGTACTAGGCACCATTTAGAAAAAGTAGGATAGTATGGAAATTCTACTGGGGGTCTGGTCTGGCACGTTTTAGTATGAGGGATCGACAGTAAATAATGGTTGCTCACTTTCTTTAAAAATTTCGCTTAAGGCATGACTTAAAGTCGGATATTTTTTCAACAGAAAATTCTTTTGGTGTCAAGAAACCGTAGAATGCTAAATACGTGGCGAACTTAATTACTAAATTGGTAGGGTTATCGAAAGGTCTTTTAATAGTCTCAAATAAATCTCAAATAGTTCAGAGATTTTACTGAAGAAGTTAATGTTTATGGGGAGTCTTTTAGGTGGTTTTTGAATGTTTAATCTCTGAATACCTTTTATCACACTTTTAACCAGATAAAAAGATACAATTGGATTTTTATTGGGGTATAGTGTTAACATGTAATGTTGTATTCCTGTTAAGTATAGTTTGATTGTATTATATGCTAAATTCAAAGAGATTTGGTAAAACGTTGTGAAAGCTACCATGGTTTCAACTGAAAATACATTTATTACATTGAAGTCACACACACATTTCTTAAACACACAATATGTCCTAGCGTAAGCTTTTTTGTGGTAGTGGACAAACCTGTCAGATATACTCTGACTTAATAACAAAGTTAAAGCATTTAGGTCTTTGAACTGTGGAGGAAAAATTCCTGTAAATTAGAATGTGATAAAGCGTCAGCTGCATTGTTCAGAACACCTGGTATATGGATGCTGCTAACCAGGTAAGTTTCCTTAATAAATTCATTATAGTAAGCAGCTGCTTTTCCTTTCCATTCATTGCCTAATGTGTGAGCAGCTACTACAATGGGAAAAATTTCAAACAGTGCTGAGGTTTTATTAACATTTTCTAGAATGGAGGTTTCTGGTGGCCAAGTATCTTGTACACAATTGTCACCGAATATAGCGACATAACCTATGGCTCCTGCTGCGTCAGTCCATATTGCTGGGGAGTTGTCTGATATAGGTGAAACAAATAATGACTTGCCGTTCCATTAGGATAAAAAAAAATGCCACATTTTTAGCCCTAGCTGGTTCGTCTAAATTAGTTCTAGAGTCGTCATCTGGTAGTCCGTGTAGAAGTGAAAGTATTCTAGAGATAAAAGCCCTTGAAGAATAATCCTCATTGCAAAGTCAAGTGAACCTAATAGTGTCTGCAATTACTTTCTAGTGCAAGACCCACAAGTGATGAAGGCATCAATATATGTCATCAATATATGGGCGGTATATTAATCCCTAAACATAATATGGTTGGAGGAAAAAAAAAAGCAGGACAACATATTTTAATATTCTTTAGCTTTTGTTATGAACTTGTAACCTACCTATTTATGTTTATCTGAACTCTAAGATTTATAAACTGGACCGCGTGGTACCAAAACACCTATAATCATTTTATTTTGGAGAGAAGAGAGGTAGAGAAGAAAGGAAAAGAGAGAGAGAAAGGAAAAAAACCGGAGCTAACATTTATGCGAGTATTTAATACACTGTGAGCAGGAAGAGGAAAAAAAATAATAATCAACAAATGACATGTACATAAGCTTAGAAATTGCACGAACAGTTTAAAACAGTCATTTAATTACCTGAACAGAACAAACTCATACTAATGATTTATGCGACCGTTTAAGTCACTGATGGAAAACTGAAACCGTAACTAAGTATGAATGGGATATAATGAACACTTATGCAGTTAATTTAAATCCCACGAACGCTGGGAACAAACTGACATTCGTAAGTGTACGAAAGCCACATGAGGGGTTTCATCAGCCGAACGAAGGACTTACGCACGAAACACATTATTTCAAATGAACTTCTAATTACATACAAATGAATTGCAAATTAACTAAACATACGAATGAAATAAGTAGTCTTCATATTACCGAACTGCTTGTAGTTTTAGTTGCGACTTGCCGAAGGGACCGCATACATATCTTTAATACTCACAAAATAAAACCAAAATATTTTTTAAGAATGCTCGATTTGTGTAGGTTTGTTGGAGAGTGGAATGACGTCAGAGGTCTGAGCGAAGGAAACTGGAACTTCCGAAATAGGTGACGACAGGTAAGAAGGGGTTAGCAGGGTTTAAGTAGGTTAACTAACCCCTCCCACAATTTCTGGCTTATGCCTTCCATATATATACATATATATATATACCTGTGTAGCAGTCATGCACGCCAACTTCATTGCATAAAAAGGTCTGCTCAGCTGCTCAGCAACACTTCATATAAGAATCTAAATTTATGCTAGCACTTAAGGTCATTAAAAAACATCTTCATTTTCATACATGAATCCAAAAAACAATGGTCAATGTTTCAGTTCATCTATGCAAACTTTCATCATGACATATAGGACTGCACGGTGGGTATGTGTAATCCATGCAATATTCTCTAAAATGCACAGTTTGACATACATCATGCAGTATGTGGTGCACCTTATCTCAAGTCAGTCCTGGTACAAACATGCAGCTGTAATAATCTAACAAAACAACACGGACACCCGTGGAAAAGTGATAAAAACCACAAAAAACTTTAACTTAACTGATAGGTACACGGCCTCCCAGGGTTATCTCCCAGCTGATAACCAAATTGCAGGACTATATAGTTGATGGGATATTTTGGGATATTGCTAGTGTACCTAAAATAGAGGACAAAACATAGTGCAAATATTGCTAATAAAATATAGTGAAAATTGCCAGTGATCAGAATGCACTCACATATTCCAGAATAATAAAGCGTATTATAGGTGCCTCCCCTTGGTGGAAATGGGGGGTGTGTTCCTTTAAAATTCCCTCCTCAAGTGATAGCCGATAGGGTATCCAGGTCAGCATAAAATCTCACAAACAGCAACCAAAGGAATACTTAAAGGTGATTTATTCACTTGAAAAAGGTTATATTGAATAAAATATAATAAAAACAAATAAGAAAGAGATGCTGGTCCTACGTGTTTCGTCCTTCTACAGCAAGGACTTCCTCAGGGACCTCTTTCAGTAAATCAAATTTTACAGGTACAAAAAACAGCATCCTAAAAACGCTAACAATCAAAAGCTATTATATAGGGCTAAGCCCTCCAAGTCATTGGTGGAATAGTGGGTGTCTTCTCCATGCCTGCTTCCGATTCGCCGAAATCTTCTTCTCAGGTGTAGCTGTTTAGCCGCAATGAAAAAGCCGGGTCCGTTCGGAACTCCAGCCACTTCCGCATTCGTCATGCGCCACGTCGTACGTCATACGTCACGTGTATAATTGCCGATCACGTGATCTTTATGCGTTCCATGCTCGGGAAGCAAAAATGGCTGTGCGTTCCACAGCATTTATAACGGCTTAAAGAAGCATCTAATGTATAACTCAGGCACTAGGAATAAAAAACTATTAGAATGTTTTCTTTGATCACATTAGAAAAATATCTTAATCTAAATAATACGTCCTCTAAGTGAAATGATAGCTTTAACCAGTTAAAATGAATGAAAAAACTTCCAATCCAAGTCAATCATTCATTATATCAATTGTAATTTTACTTAGTCATTAATGATACTAATAGTGGATTTATGCAATACCAATAACATTAATTTTAATTATAATTTTACTTGATAACTAATAATACTGAAAATGAATTCATACATTAGCAACAACATTTCTTTATCATATTAACCGTCAACCATAATTAATTTGTCAATAATAATAGTGGATTCGTATGTTAGTGACAATATTGTTATCATAATATCTATTAAAGTGACATTGTAGAATGAATTCACATTCTCAATTGTGAATTCATTTGAAAAAAGTGACATAAAATGTCCATTTTCCTATATTCAATTGCACATCCATATTGTATAGGATAATTAATCCTATACAATATGGATGTGCAATTGAATATAGGAAAATGGACATTTTATGTCACTTTTTTCAAATGAATTCACAATTGAGAATGTGAATTCATTCTACAATGTCACTTTAATAGATATTATGATAACAATATTGTCACTAACATACGAATCCACTATTATTATTGACAAATTAATTATGGTTGACGGTTAATATGATAAAGAAATGTTGTTGCTAATGTATGAATTCATTTTCAGTATTATTAGTTATCAAGTAAAATTATAATTAAAATTAATATTATTGGTATTGCATAAATCCACTATTAGTATCATTAATGACTAAGTAAAATTACAATTGATATAATGAATGATTGACTTGGATGGGAAGTTTTTTCATTCATTTTAACTGGTTAAAGCTATCATTTCACTGAGAGGACGTATTATTTAGATTAAGATATTTTTCTAATGTGATCAAAGAAAACATTCTAATAGTTTTTTATTCCTAGTGCCTGAGTTATACATTAGATGCTTCTTTAAGCCGTTATAAATGCTGTGGAACGCACAGCCATTTTTGCTTCCCGAGCATGGAACGCATAAAGATCACGTGATCGGCAATTATACACGTGACGTATGACGTACGACGTGGCACATGACGAATGCGGAAGTGGCTGGAGTTCCGAACGGACCCGGCTTTTTCATTGCGGCTAAACAGCTACACCTGAGAAGAAGATTTCGGCGAATCGGAAGCAGGCATGGAGAAGACACCCACTATTCCACCAATGACTTGGAGGGCTTAGCCCTATATAATAGCTTTTGATTGTTAGCGTTTTTAGGATGCTGTTTTTTGTACCTGTAAAATTTGATTTACTGAAAGAGGTCCCTGAGGAAGTCCTTGCTGTAGAAGGACGAAACGCGTAGGACCAGCATCTCTTTCTTATTTGTTTTTATTATATTTTATTCAATATAACCTTTTTCAAGTGAATAAATCGCCTTTAAGTATTCCTTTGGTTGCTGTTTGTGAGATTTTATGCTGACCTGGATACCCTATCGGCTATCACTTGAGGAGGGAATTTTAAAGGAACACACCCCCCATTTCCACCAAGGGGAGGCACCTATAATATGCTTTATTATTCTGGAATATGTGAGTGCATTCTGATCACTGGCAATTTTCACTATATTTTATTAGCAATATTTGCACTATATTTTGTCCTCTATTTTAGGTACACTAGCAATATCCCAAAATATCCCATCAACTATATAGCTGTAATAATCTGTATGGGTGAATAGAAGAAGGGACATGTTAAATGCCTCTAAAAGTGATGCTATAAGCACCAAAACCACTACATCTTAATATAGTATTTCCGATGCATGATCCTTTTCTCAGACAAATGAAAACATTGCCATTTTACAGAAATGACAATGGTTACATTTGGTTAAAAATGTGCATTTACTGGGTTCCAGGCAGGCAGACTCTAGAAGAACTTTTTCCTTAATCCTTATAAGAAATCGAAGAGGCTAATTTTTTTTAACTTCCATTTTTTTTCCCACAAATTGTGATGTATATGAAAAAAGAAACCCATGAAATGAAAAAAATATTGATTTATTTTTAACTTTACAGTGTTTTTTTAATAGATGAGTTTTCCAAAGCTGTGGAGTTTGAGGGAGAGTCTGACAGAATGAGATAGGATAGGTGAATCATGGGAAAAGTCCTGAAAATATGGGTGGGTGGAAGAATGGCCTGGGCAGAATGTAGAGGGTTAAAGACAAACTATTACAAATGTTGTCAGGAAGAATAGGTTGGTGACAACCCTTCTCATATAAACTTGTTACATAGAGGAGATGGAGTATAATGACACAATCGAAAGGGAAACTTGAAGGATAGTAACAGACAGGGTGGAAAAGTAACAGAATTGGAAGGTGAGAGTGGAGTATAGAATACTACCACTACATTAAGACTTACTCTGACACCCTTTCGAGTAACCTAGTACTGCTATGAACTGTAGAGGTACTTTTAAGTGGAAAATAGAACATTGGTTCTTGGCTGGAATTTTTCATTCATCCTAGTGTCAGACTGTTTACCAATATACAGTTGTTAAAAAATATTTGTTTTAAGTGTTTGCAGGATAGACAGTCCGTTCTTTGGAGATCATGGTCTGGAAAAGGACCAGCTTAACGATATACAGTTTTCAAAGTTTTTGTTTTGTTAAGTGTTTGGCATCTGGACCTGGGGCATCATACCAACTACCTACGGGGCCTGGCTCTGCACATCAAGGATTTAGACAATAGAGGACGGCGGAATAATCTGCGGCTGCTGGGCCTCCCTGAGATCCAAAATGACCCGGCTCACCTGCAATTCATCCTTCAGGAGATCTTCAACAACCTGCTACAAAGGGACGCCACCTCGCCCATAACATTCCTCTGGGCCCACCACGCTCTCCGCCCGATGGATCCCCCTAAAGCACTGCCACAGGATGTGGTATGTTGCTTGGAGGAATTCCAGGTCAAGGAATTCATCCTGCGGGCTGCAAGGGAGGCCGACACGCTTAGGTACAAGCAGGCCGACCTCCAGCTGTACCCGGAACTGTTCCCGGCCACGTTGCACTATAGACGAATGCTCCGGCCTGTAACCGGCACCCTGCAGTCTAAAGACATCAGGTACCTGGGGCTGTTCCCAACAGGCTTCTCCGTGAACACTCAGGAGGGTCCGGTGGTGGTCTGGAATTGGTATCATGCTGCCCCCATTGCATCTCTGCTGGCGAGACCCGATCTAATTTTACCTGCCTAATCCAGCAAGACCACCAGCCTTACCTCAGAGATGCTGGACCAGCATCTTAATGGGACATGTGGGTAGTCTCTGCATAGCTGCCCCAGCCGACTGATTGATACCGGCTGTCCTGCTCCTGCATGCCACTAGGTAGCACTGGATCCATCCCCTGACTCTCTCTCTAACTTTCTTGTCCCCTTCTTTCCCCCCTCTTCCCCTTCCACTCCCCCTTCCACTCCCCCCTCCTCACCCCCCCTTTATTTTTTTTCTTCCCCTCCCCACACTATACTCATGTGACTTCATGCTACCCATGGGCAGAATTCCACCCTTGCTCAAATTTGATCTACTTTTCACTCATGGACCACTTACGCCTTTTTGTTCCGAGACGTTGATATCTGTTGGCTCTATGGTTTATTTTGCACTGCAACACTGGGCACTCAAAGACACCCTCTATCTCAGAATAATGTCAGTGGATCTGCCCAACCTTATCTGGCCTTAGCACCTTCCAAGTGCCTCACAGGGCCCCATAGCCTACATGCAGAAGGCTTTCTCTCTCCCTCACCACACTCAAAGCATTCTGTGACTTTCTATTTGGCTTACAGTCGAACTGACTCTACCTCATTAATCTATATATGTTTAGTTATTATATTGTTATTATTATTTTATTATTTCTAGTTTATGTTTAATGGGATTATTAATCAGGTTCACCTGATCTTATATACCGAGGTGGAAACAGTGGAGAATTCAGAATACATATCGACATTTCCACAGTTTTCTGGTCTGTTGTCGACTTCCTTTCCTCCTCCTTTTATAGGGCTTAGGTGACAGCTCTCGAGCAGGTGTGTTTCCTCCCACTCAGATGGCCTGGGCCAGAGGCCTGATCTGCTCAGTCACTCTTGCCAGCATAATCATTACACCCACACAGCTGATCCACATTCCACCACATTACCGCTGTACTGCCTAGATTGCGGCTTACTTAACTAACCTTTTCTGTTAGTTCATAGATAATGGTGGGAGTTCAGCTAACACTAACTTGCTGCTTTTGCATGTAGCTTGCTAGACTGAGGTGTCCGGTGACTCGGGACCCTTTAGGGAAACAGGACCGCATTACTTCAGAGGGAATTCGAGATAATGGCATCCAGTAATACCCCCTTCACTTCGGTGAATCTGAAATTTCTGACCATCAACATAAAAGGCCTCTACACCCCAGAGAAAAGTTTACTTGCTCTGAGAGAATTTAAGACACAAAACGCACACATAGTCTTTGCCCAAAAATCTCACTTTAGGGAGGGCAACACCCCGAAACTGACCAATCATGTTTACACAAAAGGTTTTATGGGAATAACCCCAAGAGCAAGTCTAAGGGGACCGCGATACTCATACATAAGTCAATCCCATTTCACCACAGGGAAACGCTAATGGGCAGGGAGGGCCTTTACGTGTTTGTAAAAGGGTCAATACTGGGGCAGACATATACGCTGGCAAACATTTACGCATCGAACTCCAGACAAGGGACATTCTTACAGTGCACCGTATGTGTTTGTAAAAGGGTCAATAATGGGGCAGACATATACACTGGCCAACATTTACGCACCTAACTCCAGACAAGGGACATTCTTACAGCGCATCACTAAACAATTAATGACGGTTACCCATGGCAATGCTGTGACGACCAAGTGACTTGTGTGAGTTAGAGAGAGAAGAGCTGCTGTAAAGTGATGGCAGAGTGTGCTAGGCCCCCTCTGCAGTATACAGGTCAAGGGTTCCCAAGGGTCTGGATCCCATAGAGCCACATCTCCCCTGGCCCGAGTCTCCTCGAGCAGTCCATGCCCCCTAGAACCACAGGGTCCATTACAATCACAATTGTCATGCCCTGATGGTGGCCTGCCTACCACCATGATCACTTCAAATCACTGAAATAAGGGACCATTTTGTTATATGATTAATGTGTCAAAAGCTCATGACATGAAACAGGTTTGAAGCAACCCAACCAAACAGATTGCTCATTAGCACTAAGCAGGAGAACTTATTTGTAACACTGCCTGGGTTTCTGTGATGTATGGACTGTTGGGCTGTGTATGCATGTATGTGTGTAAGTTCATGGGTGGTTGAGCTGTTGTTGGCTGTGGACGATGCACTCCCTTTTTTTGGTTCCTCACTTCCTGTTCCTGTCTGTTGTAAGTTTGTAGAACATTCTAGGGATTTGAAATTGTGGCTGCAGAAACTCTGTGTAATAAGGCAGCAACATGAGGAACCAGTTTATGGATTAATAAAGTTAGTACTTGGTTATACAGAAGTAATTGACTGTTTTGTACAAGGCATCGAGAACATTAATGCATTTTACTAAACATCACAGTTTCCTTTTTTTGTAGCATGTTCCTTTTCATTATTTTTGAAGTTTGCTTCAGGTTTTGGGATCTTTATGGTTGTCTATTATAATGGACAGAAGATAATGTTTGAGTCAAAGAGCTGTAATTTCTTTTCCCCATGACTGTGTATATAATTTCAGTTTTTAATTATAGGTTAACAAAATAAGAAAAATATTCCTTCTCCACATATGTTTAAGGTTTATATGTTGCAAAAGCTTCCTGTGCAAAGTTAATAATTAGGTGGCACAACTTGTTTCTGGGAGACTTGTGCTTATTCTGGTGTTTGAGGTGTGGATGTTACCATTTAGTATCAAAGGGATAGGTATTCTACTACCCTTGTTCAGACCCATGGAGCCATCATTTAATAAATGTTAACCTCTTGAGCCTCAGTACAGTTACAGGTTTAGAGAGGAATGTTGGCAACTGGAACCAAAATGCATGTAAACCTGCTGATCAGGGCCGGCCCGTCCATAGACCGCAGTGGAGCCATGTGAAGGCATAATCTAAAACAGGAGGGGCGGTGTAGGTGAAAGTGCCCACCAGCCCGGGTGCCATGTGAAGGGGGGCCCTGCCGGCAGACAGTATCTCTGGCTCTGATTGGGCTCCCCTTCCTCGAGCCGGCAGGGAGATCAATGGACCTCCGTGTCAGCTCTTACAAACGGTCTCCCTGGTGGTCCAGTGTGTTCCTGGGGCTGCCGCACTCCTGCGAGGTCCCGGTGCTCTGTGAGTGTCAGAGCACAGGCGCCGGGTTCACAGCCTGTGCTCTGACGACATCACAGAGTGCTGGGACCGCGCGGGAGTGTGACAGCCCCAGCAATACACTGGACCACCAGGGAGACACTAAGAACACACTGGACCACCAGGAAGACCACTAGGAGCACACTGGTCCACCAGGGAGAACACTAGGAGCACACTGGACCACCAGTGAGACCCCTAGGAGCACCCTGGACCACCAGGGAGTGAACCAGCTGCCCACCAGACCACTAGGAACCCACTGGACCACCATTGGAGGAATTATTGTCCCCCAGTCTGCACAGAAGGTAAGCAAGAGGGGGCAAAGAACTATATAGTAAATGTTTTACTGTCATTTTCCCTTTGTGACACTTCTGACACTGTCACTTACCATCCCTCTCCCTGTCACACACTCTACCACATTCCCCTCACTCTGTCACACTAACCCAGTCACTAACCCTGTCACACTAAGCCCCCTAACCCTATCAACCTACCCCACCTTAAGAGAGTCACACTAACCTCCCTAACCCTGTCACTCTAACCCCCCTAGCACTGTCACACTAACCTCCCTAACCCTGTCACACTAACCCTCTCCCCCTAGCACTGTCACATTAACCCCACCAACACTGTCACACTAACACTGTTATACTAATCCCCCTAAACCTATCACAATAGCACTGTTCTACTAATCCCCCTAACCCTGTCACACTCACCACCCTCCCGCAAACACTTACGACCCCTCACCCTGCCATACTCACCCCCCTAACTCTGTCACGCTTACTCCTTAACTGTGGCATGTTTACCCACCCTCACACCTACTCCCCAAACCCTATTATAATTACCAAACGGATGTCTGTGTGCATATCTGTCTGTATGTGCCAGTGTGTGTATGTGCCATTGTGCGTATCTCTGTGCATGTGCCAGTGTGCGTATGGGTGAGTGTCTGCATATCTGTATGTGTATCAGTGCTTATGTGTGTATTTGTGTATTAGTAGTGTGTGTATCTGTGTATTAGTGTGTGTATCTGTATGTAGTGTGGGTATCTTTGTGTTTGCATTTGTGTAGTGTGTGTACCTGTGTGTTTGTATGTGTGTATCTGTATATGTGTAGTGTGTGTATCTATGTGTGGTATGTGTGTAATATGTGTATATCTGTATGTAGTGTAGGTATATGTGTGTTTGTATGTGTGTAATGTTTGTCGTGTGTTTGCAGAGGTGTAACTAGAAACACAAGTATACTCACAGACACATACACTTACAGACACACACACACACTCACAGACACACACATACACACACTGAGACACACATGCACTTACAGAGACACACACAATCAGACACACATACACTTACAGACACATACACATTCAGACACACACATACAGACACAAATTATTAATATTAAATGTCCACCCAGCCTCCATACCTGGAGAGCTGGCGTGGATCTGTCCCTGGGGTCCAGTGGGGCTTCAGTGCAGCGGACGGCAGAGTTCCTGTCAGACGCGGCAAGGGAGCTGTGTTCACTCGGCTCTGCTCCCTCGCAGGCTGTCTACTGATTCCGGGAGCCGGAATATGACATCATATTCCGGCTCCCGGCATCAGCAAATGGCACGCAAGGGAGCAGAGCAGAGAGAACAAAGCTCGCTCGCCGCGTCTGACAGGAACTCTGCCGCCCGCCGCACTGAAGCCCCACTGGAACTCTGCCACACGTGAGGGGGTCCATTAGGTGGCCAGAGCGCTTGACAGGGGGAACACGGAGGGGGCGGCATCTAGGCAGCCTACGGTTGCAGGGGTCGTGGTTGCGGCCGGGCCCCCTGCAGTGAGGGGCCCAGTCGCAGCTGTGACCCCTGTGACCGTGGTAGGTATGCCACTGTGTGTATGTGTGTCTCTGTGTATGTGTAGTGTATGTGTGTAGTTTGTGTAGACTGTATGTGTGTAATGTTTATCTGTGTGTGTAGTGTGTGTATTTGTATGTCTGTTTATCTGCATGTGTGGCAGTGTGTGTATGTGTCTGTGTGTATGTCAGTATGTTTGTGTATCTGCAGGCGTATCAGTGGGTCTGTACATTTTTTTTTCATACTTTCATACTTAAATCCAGGCAGCACAATGTATTGGATCCAGGCAGCACAATGCTGGCCCTGCTGCTGGTATAGATGCAGGTAGACATTACTATATATCGTTTTTAAAGAGAGAAGGATTTATAGGTGACATTTATTTTAAATTTTTTTATAATATTCTAATATAAAAAGCAATTATGTAGATATGGACTAGCGCTTATTTCCAGATGTATAATGTACTTACATGTGTGAAATAATCTTATACAGTGAGCAGCTAAACATTCATGTGACTCCTTACAATATCACCAACAAGGTATACAACAGAAAAAAGAGAATCTAGCGCTTTTACAATAAGTAAATTAATTACTGATCCGGTTGAAGAAGCCATGTTACAGTGGCGAAACGCGTCCTGGTTTTATTTGGACATTGTGCCATTTTTATTTTATAGATTGTATTAATACATTTATTTTATTTTGACATTCTTCATCCTGGTTCCCAAATTTGTCATTCTGCATATGGGAGTGCAGTCCCTAACCTGCACAACGCTCAGATACTGAGTCACTTTAGACTCCCTGCTTGTAAGTACCCACTTGGGAATTCTGTTCTAAATTCTATTATTACAAGCAATACTGCACAATTTTTTGTGTATCTATTTTCCTTCAGGACAAGATATACATCCATAGTAGGGGTGGGTCGCCTACACGGACCCAGAAGCGATTTAAACCAGAGCTGAGTCCACAGCTCTCTGATTGGGAGTGTGTATATACTACATATATGTATACCCCCTTTGTTATGTACTATCTACACTATGTTTGACTATCTTTTATATCGACCTGTCTGACACTAAAGTGAGATTTTTCCTCCTAACCAAACCAAAAGGTGATAATTCATTTACTTATTATAAAAGCGCTACATTCTCTTTTTTATGTTTGTATAAAAAGCAATTAGCCACTACCGAGAAAGTGTAGAAATATGCTATTTAAAATATATCTTAACAGATTACATTGGTAAAGGAAATCTCTCATTACCCAACATAAACTATAAATATTAATTTAGGATTCCAAGTTAATGAAACAGATTGCACATGAATCCCCAGGTTCCTTGCACTCAATTAAGCTCAAAGGTCACATTTTGATAAATTCCCTTAATATGATCCAGTTCAGTAGCTGTAACCAAACAAAAAATTCAATGTTTCTTGCTACCAGTTCTCTCTAAATTCGTATTCTTTTTTCAATATTATTTAGTTATTTGCAGAGACTACTCAAAAAGTAGATGCACAAATGGTATTTATTTATGAGAATCTTAGGATCAATATTTTTTTAACATTTCAAGGCACACAAGCGGGGAATGCCATTAGAAACAGCTATTTTAGGTATTTATTGCAGCACAGGGAATGTAACATAGGTACAATATATAATCAAGCCATTCATTAATTTTAATATTAATGCCTGTATTTCACTTAAATGTGCTAAAATATTTTTATTTCATGTCATATTGTAGCAGTGTTTTAAGGGATGCAAAACATTACCTTAGTCCTATTAATACTTAAAGTAATGAACAAAAATAAATAAAAAAAACAATGACTTTTAAGATAATAAAAAAAAATATTAATACTACATTTATTGATATTTCTTTGGCAGATAATGTTATTATAATTAGCTTTCATAAAATAAAACCCAGTCTTGCCAGGACTTAATATGACCAATTAAAACTCTTTTGTTTTCCTAGTTTTCATTTTATAATGGTAATGGAACTGAGAAGACAATAATAATACTTACAAAGACAAATAAAATGGGAGAAAGATCAGGATCAATAGAGAGTGGAATATAAAATAATTAATTATATTTGGAAATAAATTAATGTTAGTTGATTACTCCTGCAAAAGTAAAAAAAAAAAAAATAGTGAACTGGCAAGAAAGTAATTGTATTGTGTGAATTATATCTGGTCTTTAGAGCAGCATTAGCACAAATAAATATCCAAACACAGATAGGGTTTACTGGAGATTTTTTCTGTTTTTAAAGAAAAATATTTCTGTTGCTCTAAATGTGTGTACCAATGTGCTTAACTAATGGATGATATAAACGGATTCAGAAACTGATTTGATGGATTGATACTTCATTTTTGTATAGTAAATTTAATCAATTAGGGGCTTCTAAGAAAATCAGCAAGACTTTGCTTAGAAAGAACAAAAGAGCAATATTATTATTAGGCCACTGCATGGAAGTAATTTAGCAATTCTCTAATGTCAAAGTAAAGGGAAAAGTATTACATTCTAGGTAATCAAAATTAATTATTATAACCGAATATGAATATAAATATACATATTGGTAATATTTAGTTATAAGTAAACAATTATACAAAAGTGCTAAATGTGTATGTAAGAAGACAAATGCACTTCAAAGGTAAGGGTCAAGGTTGAAGTCCTAGAGAAAACTTGTAAGACAACCAGTTAGTAGTTAAAGTAGGACTTCTGCCTGTTGCTGGCAGCATACTTAAAAAAAGAAATCAGTTTTTCAATTATCGTAGTTCCCTTACATGTATGTCATCAACCTTCACAGATTTACTGTCAGTTCTAAGTGAAGATAATGTTATGGATGATTTATTGAACATTAATGCATTCATGTTTTAGAATATGTGTACTACCAAATGACATGTTCTTGGCCAGGCACCTGGTTGCTTAAATTAGTTGTGTCAATACAAGAAGAAAAAGGAAAGGAGGGAAGCACGTCAATCAATTGTGCAACAAGTGCTACCACATTTATTGAATGCATCTTTCTCAATGCATCTATAACCTCTGGGTGGCATTGTACCAGAAAGTAGGTCTGTGACACAGTTGTTAGGTCTGTGAGGTGGTAACATCTCAGCATGAGTTTTGTTGAACACTTTTTTCACCTTATTACACTGTTGTGGTACAACTGTGGGCAAGGTTTTTGTAGTAGGTACATTAATACTTCCTAAAGGCTTGAAAGAGTGAAAGCACCTCTCATTGCAATCAATTTCCCAAGCACATAATTCCCTTTAACCCAATACAAGAAAGAATTATGCTGCACCAGCCATGGAAAACCAAGGACTTAATGGTGATGCAATTTATCCTATTTTCTATGTTTATAGGCTTTGGTTTTTATTATTGTCTATATGGATAACCCCTCTAACCTATATTTTATAAGAGTATGCACTTTTATTTTGTTTTTTATTTTAAAGTAAATTATACCTCCCCACCTATGACGCTGATGACGTCATTGTGGCGGGAAATTCAAACCTCTAATGTAATTATATGTTCCCTATACAAACAGTGTCTGTCAGGTCTTATTTTCCTATGAGTTTCTACTTGATGAAGCCAGCAGTGGCGAAACGCGTCTAGAAACCTTTTAATATTTATTGTTGAGTGTTAATAAAGGAATTGTTTGGCTACTTTCCATATTGTTGCCATATTCTTTTTTTCACCATATTTTACACCATTATTTTTTATTATCATTTTTTATGTTTTTCTGGTATTTTATTACTACGTTTATCCTGACCTGACACCATTGTTCTACTATTCATAAGAAGCATCAAGAATCCCTAGGTGGGGATTGTACCACCCACATGCATCGAGCAGTGCGCTTGCTCAATATACCGTGAGTATATTTTATCCTACTGTTTACCACTTTCAACAGCTATACAGGGAGCACTATATATTTTATTTTCTCTTATCCCGAGCTGGACTATCCTACTAGACTGTTCTACTGAAGAGCACTAGAGATACTCTGCATATCCTTGAGTGGGGATTGTTCCACTTCACGCCATTCAAACCAGAGCTGGACTTAAGCTCTGGATATTGTGAGTAGTTTTTTTTTTATTTATCAAATACCTTATATATATTAAGACATACTGTACCATTGGAGTCTTTTGTCTTCTGCTTCTCCCATATATATACATGTGGACAACGAGTCTTCACCTGTGACCATATACCCTATTCGCTGTCCCATAAGGATCTTCTCCTGCCAACATGGATCACTCCAATTTTGGACTTTTGAATATCTATATAAGCATTATTTTCACTTGTTATTAACCCCTTAAGGACACATGACATGTGTGACATGTCATGATTCCCTTTTATTCGAGAGGTTTGGTCCTTAAGGGGTTACAGGACCACTATAGTGCCAGGAAAACATACTCGTTTTCCTGGCACTATAGTGCCCTAAGGGTGCCCCCACCCTCAGGGTCCCCCTCCTGCCGGGCTGGATGGAGAGGAAGGGGTTAAAACGTACCTTTCTCCAGCGCCGGGCGGGGAGCTCTCCTCCTCCGATCCTCCTCCTCTCCTCCCATTCGGCTGAATGCGCACGCGCGGCAAGAGCTGCGTGCGCATTCAGTCGGTCTCATAGGAAAGCATTATCAATGCTTTCCTATGGATGCTTGCATGCTCTCACTGTGATTTTCACAGTGAGAATCACGCAAGCGCCTCTAGCGGCTGTCAGTGAGACAGCCACTAGAGGATTTGAGGGCTGGATTAACCCATTTATAAACATAGCAGTTTCTATGAAACTGCTATGTTTATAAAAAAAAGGGTTAACCCTAGCTGGACCTGGCACCCAGACCACTTCATTAAGCTGAAGTGGTCTGGGTGCCTATAGTGGTCCTTTAAACCCTTAAGGACCAAACTTCTGGAATAAAAGGGAATCATGACATGTCACACATGTCATGTGTCCTTAAGGGGTTAAGGTGCACCCTTTCTCTTTCTCTTTTTTTCTTGAACATTTTGTTCTAGTTCCGGTTTTCTCTTTCTCTCACTGATTCTGTTGTCTATGTGCAACATATAGAAATTATAGTACTTCAATTGATCAGGTAGATCGCTAGCAACTGTTTCATCTAGTAGTGAATGAAAGAGACTCTCAGAAAAAGCAGAAACCAAGGTACTGTTAGTCCAATCAACATTAAGGCATTTTTCTCTTTGCCCAGTGGTTCGAAAAGTACTTTTGAATTCAGTAACAAATTCATCATAATCATAAGCAATAGTCCTCCTACTCTCCCATGAAGGGTCAGCCCATGCTAGAGCCTAGAACCACAAGCAGAAATGGGATACGGCTGTACAGTCTATGGGGGGAACATATAAAGAAAAAACAATAGTGTGATACAGTATATACAGTGAAAATGTGCGCTTAAATGGATGCACTCACAAGATAGTAGAGATAAAAGAGCATTCAAGGTGCCTCCCCAGGAAATATGGGGGGATACTGGTATCCTTTGATAATGTCGAGCAGCCAATGGGACACAGGACTCCAGGTGAGTAGTAGTAGAAAATATTCGTAATTTTATTCTCTTTAAAAGGTGATACAACACCATAAAGATAAAATATAAAAGTGCAGCAATAGGTCAAACGCGTTTAATTCAACACAGGAACTTCATCAGGGACCGCACAATAAAAGAAATCAACAGCAATATTGCAGATTGTAAAAAATACACATCCTACTCACCCTAACAATAATCACTATAAATAGGGCTAATCCCAATGTCCCATTGGTCCTAAGTGTGGGGGTGTCCTCTGGGCAGCTCTCCATTGGTCCAGGGATGGTGTCATCCAGCTGATTCTATTTTCGGCATTTCGGTGTCCAGAAAACGAGCGTGTTTTTTTCAAACGCCGGAACCGGAAGTAGACGTTTTCTTTCACTTCCGCGTTCCACTTGCGTTCCACGTGCGTTCCACATGCGTTCCAAGGGCAGTCCGCACATGCTCAGTGAATATTACACAGCTATCTTAATCGGAAACATCCTAATACATTTAAAACAATCACTAAAGGCTCAAAAAACATAACTAAAGGTGCAATTAATCTCTAGAAAAAGAGAAAGATGAGTTAATATATAATATACAAATGTAATTAATTACTTTGATAAACTTAAACTTGTAATGTGACTAGATTAAACACCATACATATGGTATCTGCAGATCTGTGAAAATAACAAACACCTTCTCTGCAAATCTATTTAAAGTGACAGACTCTTCATGAATCTCTGTAAACCTCTTCTCTGTTAAAACTATTATCATGATAAACCCCTCTGTAGGTCTATTTAAAGTGACAAGCACCTTATCTCCAAATCTGTTTAAAGTAATAGATTCCTCTGTGAATCTATGAGGGTGACAGACACCTATTACAAAATTATCCAAGTGACTAACACCTATTGGACTAGAAAGGTGAAAAACATAACCAATAAACTTTAAAAGTGTTCCCTCAATATTATTAGTTATGAATGTTATAGATACCTGATTAGTACACATAACTGTATAGTGTGAACTACATTAATTATTATTATTTCATATGTATTTTCTTAATCTGTTTTTTATCTTATTTATATTTTTTTTTATATGATTTTATAAGTATATACCAAAATTGGATTTTATCATTGTCTTATATCCTCAAAAGAAAGGGAGAAAAAAGTGTCCCTAGTATCCTCTATCATTAATCTAATGGTACTCCTTATTCGAAAAGAAATTATAAAGAAGAGAGTAATCGTAACGATTATTCCAAAAAGCACACCAGATCAATCCCAATGTTTAAGCCTTTTGGTTCCAAGGTCTTTAACTTGTGTATCCAGAAGGTTTCCCTCTGGGATAACTTCTTAACTCTATCTCCTCCCCGCCAGTAGGGCAGAACATGCTCAATCCCCATACATCGAAAATCTTTAAATGAAAAAGAAGGACAACTGGAGCAGTGGGCGGGAACTGAATGGGTTACAAGTCCCTTACGTATGTTGTTTAGGTGTTCCAAGATTCTAACTTTTAAAATACGTTGTGTACGTCCCACATACTGTTTGCCACACGGACACCGCAGTAAATATACTACATGGTCCGTGTGGCAACTAATCAGTGATTTAATCCCAAAAGATTCTCCAGTTACAAAACTGCTGAATTCCTTGGTTCTTCCCATATGGGCAGTGGTGCAGGCTTTACAGCTATTACATCCTCTAAAGCAACCTAAATCGGAGGGTCCATTAGATCTATTGGTTCTAATAGCATAGCTAGGGGCTAGCATGTTCTTTAGATTCTTATTTCGTTTAAAAATCACCGTTGGGCGTTCAGATAGAGAACTACCCAAAATGGGGTCCTGTTGTAAGATGGGCCAGATTCCCCTTAAACTTCTTTTTATCTTGAGGTGATCGGTGTTGTATTGTGTTACAAAAGAGGACCTGAAATTGCCATTCCCATTGATATTGAGGGAAGGGACTTTAAAGAGAGGGATGAAATTTTGCAAACTAACATTAAAAAACTTGATGAGAATATTGCTGAAACAAAAACAGGAAGTATAGTAGGGATAAGGAGGATAAATTGACGAATAATTTTTCTACTCGTAATAAATTAACAAGAAAAAAATCACGTTATATTCCTCTTAGAAATACCCATATTACTCCATCAAGTAGAACACGAAGTAATTCGAGATCTAGAGCCCATTACAGGGCTAGCAATGCACCGAGGGATGGCCGGTCTGCTAACCACCCCTACTCGAGGAGTGGACAGAGACCCACCCCCCCTCGGAGGCATACACCAGATAGAGTGGTGAATACTAGATTCCAGACCCGGCCTCTATATAACCAATCGGACAAACTGAGGGCCTCAAAACAAGTTAATGAACAGGAGATACATTTTCAGGGGAGACCGAGAGGTCCAAAAGAGAAAACCATCACAAATTATTTTCGCCCCAGAACCGAAACTTGGGAGCATCCCAACAGGTTCACTCCCCTGTATCAAGACTCCCCTCACAAGAGGGTGAGAACAGAGGACTAGATTCAAGTTCCAACTCTTTTCCTTCCCGCGATGTGGAAGAAAGAGGTAAAGGTATTTTTAATTTAACTGGTATTCCCCTCACATTAGAGGAAATAGATTTACTTTCAAAAGGGATGAAATTTGCCCCTAACAAAATGGCAAATGATTTCAATCTGTATATAGACCTTAAAAAGTTTATCCGCTCCTTAACTATTAAAAGGCACTTTCTCCTACACCCACCTATTATTGAGGGCGATGTAAATAGTGTAGATACAAAAGAGAATTATAGGTTTCAACCTAGGTCCCATTTTTTTCCCGTTCAGAGTAAGGGTCCATTCTTAGAGACCTTTGAGCATATGGTGGACCAGGCTTTTCAATCCATTACTCATGAAAGAAAGAGAGGTTCATCCCCTTTTAATTTGACAAAGAAGGAGAAAGACACTTTACAACATCTTATGGAAAGAGAGGACCTGGTGATCAGGGAGGCCGATAACGGAGGAGGAATAGTGTTGATGACAGCCTCCTATTATCTGAAGGAGTCCCTTAACATCTTGGGGGATAGGAAGACCTACATTAAATTACAAAATAACCCCACGCTGATGTATAACTTAGAACTTAAAGAAATTTTGATCAAAGCCAGGGATAGCGGAATTATATCGCAAAAGAATTTTGATTTCCTATTTCAGAAGAACCCAGTAATTCCAATATTCTATTTTCTTCCTAAAACCCACAAACGCCTCCCTGATCCGCCAGGTCGTCCTATCATTAGTGGAGTGAACTCTCTTACTGCTAATCTATCAGCATATATGGATTCGTTTCTCCAAAAATACGCCCAGGGGGCCCCTTCCTATATACGTGACACTAAGTCCTTTCTTCAAGAATTGGAGAGTATAGAATGGGAATCCGACTACAGTTGGGCCACGCTGGACGTGACGTCTCTATATACGGTAATCAATCACCGTTTGTGGCTGGAAGCTCTTGATCACTATGTGTCCCAGGATTTAGACTTGTCCTCAGGCCAGAGGGAATTTATATTGACTTCGGTGAAGTTTATATTAGAACATAATTTTTTTTTTTTTTAACGATCAACATTATCTCCAGATAACAGGCACCGCCATGGGCACCAGGTTCGCCCCCAGTTATGCCAACACCTACATGCGGAGATGGGAGGAACTTTTCGTGTGGTCAGGGCATGACTGGAGGGAGAGCCTGGTGCTCTGGCGGCGTTATATTGACGATGTGGTCGTCATCTGGAAAGGGTCTTCTACCAGCTTTTCGGATTACGTTCATTATCTAAATTCTAATTTGTTTAATCTTGTGTTTACTCCTGAGTGGAATAAGAGCAGAATCCATTTTTTGGACCTCGAAATTTTTTGTGATCAGGGCCAAATCCACACTAAATGTTTCTTTAAGCCAACGGATGGCAATGGTTTTGTTCACCAACGAAGCTGCCACCACAAACCGTGGCTTAAAGGCATAGCGCGTAGCCAGTTTACCAGACTAAAGCGCAATTGTTCTCGTCCACATGATTTTCAAACCCAGTCTACACATATAAAGAACAAATTATGTGTGAGGGGTTACAATAAAAATACCCTAGAGAAAGAGATCCGTTCCATAGGCTCTTTAGAACGAAGCCGCCTTTTGGAGGATAAACCGCCGGGGACAGGAGGGAATGGCAATTTCAGGTCCTCTTTTGTAACACAATACAACACCGATCACCTCAAGATAAAAAGAAGTTTAAGTGAATTCTGGCCCATCTTACAACAGGACCCCATTTTGGGTAGTTCTCTATCTGAACGCCCAACGGTGATTTTTAAGCGAAATAAGAATCTAAAGAACATGCTAGCCCCTAGCTATGCTATTAGAACCAATAGATCTAATGGACCCTCCGATTTAGGTTGCTTTAGAGGATGTAATAGCTGTAAAGCCTGCACCACTGCCCATATGGGAAGAACCAAGGAATTCAGCAGTTTTGTAACTGGAGAATCTTTTGGGATTAAATCACCGATTAGTTGCCACACGGACCATGTAGTATATTTACTGCGGTGTCCGTGTGGCAAACAGTATGTGGGACGTACACAACGTATTTTAAAAGTTAGAATCTTGGAACACCTAAACAACATACGTAAGGGACTTGTAACCCATTCAGTTCCCGCCCACTGCTCCAGTTGTCCTTCTTTTTCATTTAAAGATTTTCGATGTATGGGGATTGAGCATGTTCTGCCCTACTGGCGGGGAGGAGATAGAGTTAAGAAGTTATCCCAGAGGGAAACCTTCTGGATACACAAGTTAAAGACCTTGGAACCAAAAGGCTTAAACATTGGGATTGATCTGGTGTGCTTTTTGGAATAATCGTTACGATTACTCTCTTCTTTATAATTTCTTTTCGAATAAGGAGTACCATTAGATTAATGATAGAGGATACTAGGGACACTTTTTTCTCCCTTTCTTTTGAGGATATAAGACAATGATAAAATCCAATTTTGGTATATACTTATAAAATCATATAAAAAAAAATATATATAAATAAGATAAAAAACAGATTAAGAAAATACATATGAAATAAAAATAATAATTAATGTAGTTCACACTATACAGTTATGTGTACTAATCAGGTATCTATAACATTCATAACTAATAATATTGAGGGAACACTTTTAAAGTTTATTGGTTATGTTTTTCACCTTTCTAGTCCAATAGGTGTTAGTCACTTGGATAATTTTGTAATAGGTGTCTGTCACCCTCATAGATTCACAGAGGAATCTATTACTTTAAACAGATTTGGAGATAAGGTGCTTGTCACTTTAAATAGACCTACAGAGGGGTTTATCATGATAATAGTTTTAACAGAGAAGAGGTTTACAGAGATTCATGAAGAGTCTGTCACTTTAAATAGATTTGCAGAGAAGGTGTTTGTTATTTTCACAGATCTGCAGATACCATATGTATGGTGTTTAATCTAGTCACATTACAAGTTTAAGTTTATCAAAGTAATTAATTACGTTTGTATATTATATATTAACTCATCTTTCTCTTTTTCTAGAGATTAATTGCACCTTTAGTTATGTTTTTTGAGCCTTTAGTGATTGTTTTAAATGTATTAGGATGTTTCCGATTAAGATAGCTGTGTAATATTCACTGAGCATGTGCGGACTGCCCTTGGAACGCATGTGGAACGCACGTGGAACGCAAGTGGAACGCGGAAGACAAAGAAAACGTCTACTTCCGGTTCCGGCGTTTGAAAAAAACGCGCTCGTTTTCTGGACACCGAAATGCCGAAAATAGAATCAGCTGGATGACACCATCCCTGGACCAATGGAGAGCTGCCCAGAGGACACCCCCACACTTAGGACCAATGGGACATTGGGATTAGCCCTATTTATAGTGATTATTGTTAGGGTGAGTAGGATGTGTATTTTTTTACAATCTGCAATATTGCTGTTGATTTCTTTTATTGTGCGGTCCCTGATAAAGTTCCTGTGTTGAACGAAACGCGTTGGACCTATTGCTGCACTAATAAAATTACGAATATTTTCTACTACTACTCACCTGGAGTCCTGTGTCCCATTGGCTGCTCGACATTATCAAAGGATACCAGTATCCCCCCATATTTCCTGGGGAGGCACCTTGAATGCTCTTTTATCTCTACTATCTTGTGAGTGCATCCATTTAAGCGCACATTTTCACTGTATATACTGTATCACACTATTGTTTTTTCTTTGTATGTTCCCCCCATAGACTGTACAGCCGTATCCCATTTCTGCTTGTGGTTCTATACATATATACGATCGTTTTGGGTGGATAACGATCTTGGGAGGCTACAGACTGATTGGAGTTAAGTAATTTGATATTTAACACTTAACAACGTAGTTGTTTTGTTTTGTTGCATGCTAGAGCCTAACCAGATAGTTGGTTCATTAGGTATCCAATGTTAGCTCTATAAAATGGAAAAGAAACAGGGGATGACTCAAAGTGAAACTCTATCTGATTGAGGCAGCTCCTACATTCATGGGAATCGCCACTAAATCTGGGAAGAGGAGATAGACTTATGGACGGAACACTGTAGGATATTGTATTTGTGGAGCAGGAGGTCATGGGAACAGAAGGTACGTAAATGGCAGACAAGTCAAAAGTCAATGGATACACAAGTCAAAATAGTCAAAGAACCAGCCATGGTCAAAATACATAAGAATTAATAGAAATAATGAGCTTTTGGATAACCTAACTGGAAATCATAACAGAGCACTGAGACATATTTTAAATGAGTTTAAATACCAAAAGAAGATCTCTGATTTGTCATTAGCGGTTGTGTGATGCTGGGTAAGATGTTGAGCATAGTGCCATTAGGCAACATGGTCAGGGACTGGTAGATTCCCAGTCCTCATCCTCCTAGGGACATGTCTGCAGGCCCAATTTTAAACATTTTGTTGGATTTAATACTATTGTATTACACTATGATCCATTTAATTGCCCAGCTGGTTGCTGTATGCAGAGTTTATTTGCCCATGGTAAAAGGAGAGCCCTTAAAGCAGCTTGCTCTAAAATATATCCTTTTCTCATAATTCACTCCAGTATTATGGAGGAACATACTTCCATCATGTACCATTCCTGCATGCTGTTATTAAAGGAGCAGTTTTCTAAGGGTGTAGGTCACTCAGTGCACCTCACCACATACTTCTGGAATGCTCCTCCTTAGTTTGAACAATAGAGGGTTTTTCACTTAATTTGCAACCCTACAATATGGCTAAAATAGCTAACAAAAGATAAGAGGTAAAGCGACTAAAGGATCATTTAGCAATATAGTGATGTCATCTTTAGGGTATGTGTGCCAATTTTGAGACCAGGGAAGTAAAATTAAGACTGTAAGGTCATTCAAGGGGATCTATTGCCAGGTCATAATATACAGGGATAAAGAACAGACTTGCCACACTCAGTGTCTACTAGAAAATAATAGATTATACACTGTTTGTGGTCACAAGGGAATGAGGAGATGATTGTAAAATGTTGGTAAAATAAACAAAAGTTTGTCTGAAGTAATGCAGCACCAGCAGTACAGATTAAATTTTATATATATATATATATATATATATATATATATATATATATATATATATATATATATATATATATATATATATATATATATATATATATATATATATAAATGTACTAAGGAGAGAAAAAGAGTAGGATTAATAGATTAATTAATTAATCTGATGATGTATTAAAATATAAAGCTAAAATAGAAGCTAAAATTTTAACTCAATATCTTAAAATCAAAATGTAAACACTGGTTGGGATAGAAACATGTGACAGCAGATAAGAATCATTTGGCCCATCTAGTCTGCCCAATTTTTTAAATACTTTCATTAGTCCCTGGCCTTATCTTATAGCTAGCATAGCCTTCACTGTGTTAACCTCTACCACTTCAGCTGGAAGACCACTCCATGCATCCACTACCCCCTCAGTAAAGTAATAATTCCAGATATTATTTTTAAACCTTTGTCCCTCTAATTTAAAACTATGTACTCTTGTTGTGGTACTTTTTCTTCTTTTAAATATAGTCTCCTCCTTTACTGTGTTGATTCCCTTTATGTATCTAAATGTTTCTATCATATCCCCCTTGTCTCATCTTTCCTCCAAACTATACATGTTAAGATCCTTTAACCTTTCCTTGTAAGTTTTATCCTACAATCCATGAACCAGTTTAGTAGCCTTTCTCTGAACTCTCTCTAAAGTATCAATATCCTTCTGAAGATATGGTCTCCAGTACTGCGTACAATACTCCAAGTGAGGTCTCACCAGTGTTCTGTACAATGGCATGAGCACTTCCCTCTTTCTACTGCTAATACCTCTCCCTATACAACCAAGCATTCTGCTAGCATTTCCTGCTGCCCTATTACATTGTCTGCCTACCTTTACGTCATCAGAAATAATTACCCCTAAATCCCTTTCCTCGGATGTTGAGGTTAGGACTCTATCTAGGGAAAAACACATGAAATGCTCGGATGTTATCCCATAAAAAAGAGAGGGAAACTACCAAGCCAGCTGGTAAACAATGCAATTAGGCGTGCACATTAAATGTTATGCCAAATGAATCTTAGAGTCTGGAGTCCAGTAGATAGGAAAAAAGTGGGGATGAGAGGCAGAGAGATGCTAAATGTGATGAATACAGTGCGTGATAGGTATCTCTAAATCCACAAAAATATTCAGACTTTAATGTTCTATTAAGACACAAGAGATACTATAGCAACTGTGTATCAATGCAAACTCTCTGATTCCTCTAAATACCTATAAAGTTAACCCTTGGTGCGGAAAAAAGCCAAATCAGTGGTTTGGAGTGCTATTACCAAGGGGGTTATAGGTGATAGTCCCCTAAACAGCGTACTACCTTTAAACAAATCTGAAGTATAATACATCCATAGCGAGATAAGTAACTCGATATATACACAGTGCAGAGTTATGAAGGGTATTAAACCAAAAGTTTGGATATAGCAGAGGGACAAATAGAGGTAGCAAGTGTCTAAATAGATGAGGGAGACAGCTAAGTCGAAAAATAAAAGACTGACATGAAGTCAGAATATCACAGACAGAACGAACAATAAACAGTCTCTTATGCTATTGCTATTTCCCTTACTTCTGCTAATAAACACCTTCGTGGGTGTTCTAAACTAGATGGTTGTACTAAATGCTGTTGTACCTATCAAACAGAATAGGACTCCAGAGGGAGTAATAATGAGAAAACGGAAAGTTAGAAAAAATAATAATAAGTCATAATCAAAAAGTGAACAGAAGAGGGGAGGATTCCCTCAGTGCGTCGTGAGTGGTGCATAGTGCGATGTCCGAGTGCTGTGACTCGGGAATCCCCCCAGAGATACGATCCGACGCGCGTTTCGGAGTAAGCAACTCCTTCGTCAGGGATCAGAATTGCCGCCCAGAAGTTCCCGGTATTTAAATCACTGTTGGCCAATCAGGGAGAGGTGCCTGACGTCATCATCACTGACGTAGCGCTATGATCCTGTCGACTCTATAGGGGAGGAGTTGATTTCCGTAACGTCAGAAGATTGACAGGCTGGGGGTCCCTTGTGTAAAAGGGAAGAAATCTTCTAAGGTTAGAACTGTTCGAAGCCTCAGTCATAGTATGCTGTATTATTGTACTTATGTCCATATATATTGGACCATAGGTAGATATGTAACGTTATGTCTACAGATGTAAAGTTAGATAGAGGACTATATTGATCTAAGCAGACAGCGAAGATACGGGAAGTGGGGAAGGACGTATACTTAGTGTGGAAGTACAGACCCACTAGTAATGATAAATCATAATGCTGAAGTAGACATAATTTAAATGAGAATATCTGTGTAGATAAAGTTACAGAACATCTTGTCCAGTGTGAAGTAACCACTCCTAGTATAGGAGTGGAGAGTCGTATTATGATTTATGTGTTGTATTTGAAGTATACTATCCTTGAAACCCACAATAATAAGTGATGTTAGGAAATGTCCTTAGTGGGTAGTTACATTTGTCAAGTTCTGAGCCCCTATATGGGTAAAGGACATAGCAGAAAGGCAGAAAGGCAGGAAAGGTGGGGATTTTTGGTCGGGCGGCAGTATTGGGGACAGTAAGATGTCCCTCTGTGTGAAGACATAATAAAGTGAAGAGAATTCTCAAACAAAAAGTATATACACTTAGCTAAGATAAACAGGGAGGCTATTTACAAGTGCACTGAAGATCTATATTTTTATGGAGACTTCTAAATAAATGGGGAGTATGAAAAACCCTCATTAAGACCTTTGGGGGACAGGGTTTTGAGGCGGTAAATCCAGTAACATTCACGTCTCCTTAGACGTTGGTCCCAATTGCCCTTCCTCTGGTCCTGTTTAATTAATTCGATGCCCTGAAATTTAAGGACTTTTGGGTCCCCATTGTGAAAAGTTCTCACATGTCTGGAGACCGATGTTTCTATATGTCTGGCTGTTTTTATGGAATTTATATGTTCAAGGATGCGTTTCTTGAACGGTCTGAAAGTTTTGCCTACATACATGATGTGACATTGGCAGGTGATTAGGTAAATCGCTCCTTTCGAGTTGCAGTTAAAAAAGGAAAGTGATTTAAAATTTTCCGTATTGGAACTGTTGTTGAAGTCCTTTGATTTGGTGTTAATGTACCCACATGCTTTGCACCTGCTGCACTTGTAGGTGCCTTTAATTTTTTCCGATAGCCAATGTGTAGGTGGTTTTTGAGGCTGGAAGTGACTATGTACCAATAAATCTTTCAAATTGTTGCCCCTTCTAGCTGTGAGGGTTGCATGGGAGGGGAGGACGTCCCTGAGATGGATGTCTTGTTTTAGTAGAGGCCAGAAGCGATTCAGGATTGCCTTAACTTGGTCCCAGCCTGCGTCAAAGGTGGCGATACACCTAAGTTGTTTTGGTTCTGTATTTATTGGTGGGGTGGGGGAATTTGCCCTTTCTCTTAGTAAATCTTCCTGCTCAGATAGGAGAGCCCTGTGGTATGCCATCTTCAGGCATTTATTGGGGTAACCTTTGGACCTGAACATGTGGCGCAATTCTCTTGCCTGTGTTTTAAAGTCTTCCAAATCAGAGCAATTGCGTCTTAGACGTAGATATTGGCCCGTCGGTATTCCCCATTTTTGCTGCGTTGGATGGTAACTTTTCCAATTAAGGAGGTTGTTGGTGGCCGTGCTCTTTCTGAACAGGTTTGTTTTGATGATGCCTAGTTCTAGTGGGGACACCATCAAGTCGAGGAAGCTTAGGGACGGAGTGCCTATCTCAGCTGTAAATTTAAGGTTGAGTTCATTTATGTTCAGGCTAAGTGTGAATTGTCTGAACTGATCCCCTGACCCAGTCCAGATGATTATGATGTCATCTATATATCTTTTCCATAGGTATATGTACTGGGTCAGGGGATTTTTTGGGGGGGATGTGAATACAACTTGTTCCTCCCACCATCCCAGGTGCAGGTTGGCATATGAGGGCGCACAAGACGTCCCCATAGCAGTCCCCTGCACCTGGTGATAGTATACTCCGTCAAACAAAAAGAAATTATGTTTTAGAACAAAACTTAGAAGATCTAATACCAATACGCTATGTTT
Organism: Pelobates fuscus; assembly: GCF_036172605.1. NCBI lineage: Eukaryota > Metazoa > Chordata > Amphibia > Anura > Pelobatidae > Pelobates > Pelobates fuscus. The sequence continues at coordinate 161,924,486 of NC_086322.1, read as the reverse complement.
GTCTAGGGACGTTCCTCTCCTCCTTAGAAAGTGCTCTGTGTGTTTTAGACCCAGTGAGTGTGGAATAGAGCTGTATAATGATTCCACATCCAAGCTGCAGATAATGGAATTGGGTGGTAGTTTAGTTTTTGTCAGAACCGCTAAAGTTTGTTCGGTGTCTCTTAGATACGATGGGAGCTGTGTAACTAGTGGTTTTAAGATGTAGTCTAAGTAGACACTTACGTTCTGAGTCAAGTTATTATTGCCAGAGACAATGGGCCTGCCTGTCAGGATCTGCTGTTGCTTGTGAATTTTTGGCAGGCTATAGAAAGTCGAAATGCGGGGACTGTTGATGGCCATAAAGTTATATTCATCCTTAGAGATTAAGTTATCATCTAGGCCTTGTTGCAAGATGTTTTTTAGTTTATCGGCAAATGTTTTGGAGGGGTCTTGTTTTAGGATTTTGTAGGTCATTTGATCTGTAAGTATCTTTTTGTTAATCTCCACGTATTTCAAAGTATCCATTATAACTATATTACCTCCTTTATCCGAGGGTTTTATAGTTATTGTCTTATTTTCTCTTAGTGTCTTTACTGCCTGATATTCCGATGTAGTTAGATTTGAGTTTGGCTTGTGACTAATTTCATTAAGTGCAACTTTTTCAATTTCATCACATACTAACTCAACAAAAGTCTCTACGTATTTAGAATCTCCTAGTTTGGGGCAGTAGTGGCTTTTGTTTTTAAGGTTAGTTAGAGGGTAATTGGGTCCTTGGGTGTTATCGTTCTCTTCCAACAGTTCTGCCAAAATCATAGTCATACGATAATCTTTGAGATCAAGGCCTAGATTTTTAGCTTTTTTCTCTTCATTCAAAAGAAAGTTTTTGTGTAGAATGAGCTTTCTTGCGAAGAGGTGGACGTCCTTAACCCAAGTGAATTTATCAAAGCGTGGTGTGGGAATGAAGGACAGGCCTTTTGCCAACAGGTCTAATTCTGATTGTGTGAGCACATATTCAGATAAGTTGACAATTTGTCTGTTCTTCAAAACAGGTTTTTCCGGTTGTATTGTTTTTTGGATCTGGACCTCAGGAACGGGCGGTTGTCCCCCTGCGTATGGTCTAAAAAAGTGACCCCTCTCTTTAAAATCCCTCTGTTGTTCTCACTAGAGGTGGAGGGGTTTACTGTTATCTCTGTATCCGAGCTGCTAGACTCGTATTCTGAGGTTGATGCTTGATCGCTATCAACCCTCCTCTTATTGTTGAATCTTCTGTAGACGTTCCCGGTTTTAAAATCTTTATGATCCCTTAAGAATTTTTGGTGTTTTCTTTGTTTTATAGTGCTTTGATATTTTTCTAAATTAGTTTGTAACTTATTCTCACTCGGACTGAATGTAGGGTCAGTTTTATGTTGTTGAATTTTTTCTACTTCGCTCTCAATCTTTTTTTCAATTTCTACTAGTTTCTTTTTCTCAAATTTACATATGATTTGCATAAAGCGCATAGAACATTGGCCTGCAGCTTCCTCCCATTCTTTGACGAATTCTTCTTCGTCAATGTGTGAGCTGGGAGTTGTGGGTACTCTTAGTCCTCTCGGTATTAAACTTTTTTTTAAATAATTTTCAAGGGAGGCTATCTCCCAGCTCGACCTTATCTGTTGTTTATATAATTGTGTGAGGGAATTGAAGCCTGATGTCATAGAATAATTAAGGTCATCTGGTTGTAAGTCGGATTCTGAGAAGATTAAGTCAGCGTCTTGGCACCATTTGGTGGCATTGGGTTTGTTGGCTAGGAAGCCCGCCATAAGTCAATGGTTTAATTAGGAATATAAAGAAGTCTCCCTTCTGACCGTAAATATGGGTCTTGAACCCTTTATTAATAATCGAATATGGAAAAGAGAAGGTATTTTCTCCTAAGTCTAGAGATTCACACAGGGTCAAATCTCTGACTAGGAGAAAATTGGTCAGGGTGGGTGGTACCAGCTACACCCAAATGGGCATGAACCCTTTTGTTATATAAATGGAAAAACACATGAAATGCTCGGATGTTATCCCATAAAAAAGAGAGGGAAACTACCAAGCCAGCTGGTAAACAATGCAATTAGGCGTGCACATTAAATGTTATGCCAAATGAATCTTAGAGTCTGGAGTCCAGTAGATAGGAGAAAAGTGGGGATGAGAGGCAGAGAGATGCTAAATGTGATGAATACAGTGCGTGACAGGTATCTCTAAATCCACAAAAATATTCAGACTTTAATGTTCTATTAAGACACAAGAGATACTATAGCAACTGCGTATCAATGCAAACTCTCTGATTCCTCTAATTACCTATAAAGTTAACCCTTGGTGCGGAAAAAAGCCAAATCCGTGGTTCGGAGTGCTATTACCAAGGGGGTTATAGGTGATAGTCCCCTAAACAGCGTACTACCTTTAAACAAATCTGAAGTGTAATACATCCATAGCGAGATAAGTAACTCGATATATACACAGTGCAGAGTTATGAAGGGTATTAAACCAAAAGTTTGGATATAGCAGAGGGACAAATAGAGGTAGCAAGTGTCTAAATAGATGAGGGAGACAGCTAAGTCGAAAAATAAAAGACTGACATGAAGTCAGAATATCACAGACAGAACGAACAATAAACAGTCTCTTATGCTATTGCTATTTCCCTTACTTCTGCTAATAAACACCTTCGTGGGTGTTCTAAACTAGATGGTTGTACTAAATGCTGTTGTACCTATCAAACAGAATAGGACTCCAAAGGGAGTAATAATGAGAAAACGGAAAGTTAGAAAAAATAATAATAAGTCATAATCAAAAAGTGAACAGAAGAGGGGAGGATTCCCTCAGTGCGTCGTGAGTGGTGCATAGTGCGATGTCCGAGTGCTGTGACTCGGGAATCCCCCCAGAGATACGATCCGACGCGCGTTTCGGAGTAAGCAACTCCTTCGTCAGGGATCAGAATTGCCGCCCAGAAGTTCCCGGTATTTAAATCACTGTTGGCCAATCAGGGAGAGGTGCCTGACGTCATCATCACTGACGTAGCGCTATGATCCTGTCGACTCTATAGGGGAGGAGTTGATTTCCGTAACGTCAGAAGATTGACAGGCTGGGGGTCCCTTGTGTAAAAGGGAAGAAATCTTCTAAGGTTAGAACTGTTCGAAGCCTCAGTCATAGTATGCTGTATTATTGTACTTATGTCCATATATATTGGACCATAGGTAGATATGTAACGTTATGTCTACAGATGTAAAGTTAGATAGAGGACTATATTGATCTAAGCAGACAGCGAAGATACGGGAAGTGGGGAAGGACGTATACTTAGTGTGGAAGTACAGACCCACTAGTAACTCTATCTAATATTATATACTCATAATAAAAAGATTCCAAGGATGATCTGTCCATTTTTATTTTTAAATAATGGTGTCACAACTTTACTTCAAAATGGGGATTCAGATTGTTATAATATTTATCTGTAAGTACAGTTTATTATTTCCTATTTTGAGTAGCATTATTATTTTTTGGGAATTTTCAGTTTTAAAGATTTTAATAAATACTTTGTGCTTATTGGGAGATGCTATGGAAAGAAAACAAACACGTTCAATTAACTAACCATTTATTTTATTATGAGAATTGATTCTTTCACAAGAGGAAGAAAGACTGAGAAATACTTACTCTTAGTTTAATGTTCAGATTGGAAATCTAGATTAGCGTAGACTTTACCAGAAATGAAAGATTTCCTAAGGAATCTGCTAAAGGTGAATTAATTTTAAGGGTTAAAATTACCTATAGAAAAAAAAAATACATTTCCCATGAAGGATAAAACAAAAAGCTAAACAAAGAACATTTTCTTTATTTTAATTTCTTGAATCACTTATTTCACATAAATAGTACAATCTTACATTTTGTTTTATTTTGATTGCACACAATAAGAACTAAAAGTTCTTAGTTGTCTCAACATAAATGTTAAGTGGCCGCATACCCGATAATCTACTGTGAAAAAGTGCTTATCAACAAGAACATTAAGTGAGAACATACTCGATAGCCTACTAAGAAAAAGTACTTAAAAGTGAGAAAAATAAAAACAGACTAAAAATATAAAAAAAAAACAAGTTTGGTTTGCAATAATTGTTTGTTATTTTCCTGCTTACTAAAAACCTATTGTTAGCTATAACTGAATGTTATAGATATAACTCTATGTGAGCAGTTCGGGAGATCCACAGTATGAATACCTGTTTATTATTTCCTTGTCAGCAGTTATGACAAAAGTGTATTGACAAAGAAAACATTGTTTCCCTTAGGATTGTTGGCAATTGTTTTCTACCTCGCTGGTCACAATTGTACTTTTTTTTCCCACTCTCTCCTGTAGCGTATTTTCAATTTATTAGCCGTCCCTACTGTGTTTTTAGATACATTATTAACACTGTGTTACTGTCTGGTAACCTTTCCTTCCTGCTCGTGGATCTGTTATCCAGACATTAAGCTGACCTTTTGCTCTATTCTGCTTATGACGAAAATTAAGATTTGCAAGCATGAAGCCTATATTAGAGCCTCAAGTTCTACCTCCTATAAATAATTGTTATTGTATAGAACCCCTTTACATACAGTTTGCACAACTTACATAACCAAATAACCAATTATCTACTTCAGTTCTGAGTAGTTTTGCGTGAAATAAATAAATAAATAAATACAAAAAAAAAATATATATATATATATGTGTGTATGTGTATATATATTTGTAAGCAACATTTAGAAGAAAATGTTTGTGTGAGGCGAAGTGTGTAACTAACAAATAATATCAAGATTAAAGAATGATTTTGTTTATGGACTGCTGTTCAGGAAAACTTTAAATATATGCATTAATAGATGTTATATTAATTTATACATCCTTATCAGAAGTCCTAAAAAGGTATATATTAGAATTACAATATATTGTAAAATTATAAATTACGTTATTAGGGATCACAAGGTATCTTCTGTCTTGCAAGTTTCCAATATATGGTAGAAGACAAAATTATACATTTTGGGACAAGCTAAACAAATGCAAGTGGTCTAATACCCATTTTACAGCACTGCAAATGTGTTGGAGCTTTATAAATAATAATAATAAGCTGATGTCAGCTAAAGATTCATGGATAAAATTAGCCCATTTTGTATAAAAATATCAATCTGCTGACTCCCCCCGCAGCTTGGGAGACTAACGTCAAAACGTGTGTCAGACGTTTCTTTTGCCGATGTAATTTCTCTAATTTTAGTTTCTGGGCAGTTGATCCAGCATATTCATATTGTTAGGTGTTTAGTGGGTACTTACCAGGCAGGCTGCCTCGAAGCAGCGGGGGGAGTCAGCAGATTGATATGTTTATCCTATTTGGGGAGCACTGAGCTGATTTGTGCTACTAGTTAACCTCCGTGTTATATCACTTTGGAGTCAGTGCACTGGAAGTCAATGGAAGCCCATACCTATACGGCGATCATTCAGTGAGGCTGCCGGTCTACTTAATGGCGATAGACGCTTTTGAGTGTGTCTATCTGACAGCCCCATGGTATAGCAAGCCAGGAAGGTACTTCTGTATAGCCGCTCATGTGTTATCTGGTTTATCAATATACCCTTTGTGGTTGCTAGTTGATTTAGCTGATGACCTATTTCTAACGTTATTGCACTGCAGGGTCATAGCTTTCTCTCCCTTATCTATTTCAATAAGAGCCTTGTAACAGTGGAACATTTACTTACTCCGTACTGACTCCTTATATTCTTGATCGGATAAGAATTAGGTAGTGAGACTTCGTTATCCCTTTGAGTTGATACTGCCTATATGCTTCTTTTACTGGTAGCAATATAGCAAGGGTGTTTATCTATCTTATGTGTATTGTTACTTTGTTCCACTCCAATTGTGCTGACCTATAACTAAGTGGGATGCATTATAAGCCCTTGCCTCCCTCTATGTGTTACCTTTATTATAATCTCTGTAACCTTGGTACATAAATGACCTGATATACAGTCTTTATACCTTATACTACGAAATACCCATATACCGGTACTTTAAAGGTATCTATATACCTATTAACCCTTTTGAGGATACTTACTGAATAAACATATAGCCCTCTAAGTACATAATTTGGTTATTCAGGACAACTTTACCAAGAGTTTGAAAGGTGTATCATCACTTTATGTTTATTACTATTTTCTCACTTATGTTGGGTTTGCACATTATTATCATCATTTATTAATAATTTTAATATATAATGGGCTTAATAAAGGTTTATACCACTTTAATTAATTTTTACTCTAGGAGGTACCTTTGAGGGGAGTAGGAGTCTGCCCACTTTATGAGGGCGGACTCCCCACCCCACTTTAATTTAGCTTTCTTGGTTTAATGCACTAGTACACTTTTATAATCCACGCTCACTTTAAATAATTAATCCTATTATCTGATTTAAATAGTCATAGTAATGGAAAAAAAGAGAAACATATAATTTCACATTATTTATTTTGGAATAATTACATAATATGGCTCTAGCTGTTTCACTCTAGTCTGTAAGGTGAGGGTCGTGACAGAAAATATATCCGTGGTATTAACTACTTCTCTCTCCAGCAGATGTACTACTTGGTGATTCTGTTTCATTGTTAATTATCTTATACTTTATTATATTTCTGGCGACCACTAGAGGTCACAAATTACACTCTACATACTCTATGGTGAAGCACTCAGTCACTCCGATCTCTCTGATACACGGCATTCACTAGGTGGAACGCAGAAGTGATCAGTGGAACGTACTTCCGTTTCAGGTTTCCGACAGGGGTCTGAATACCAGCTGATACATGGATAAAATTCTGAAGATCTACAGGTGATCAGACAGGAGAGCAGAACCAATGGGACCACGGAGGATGGGTAACACCCTTAGAACAACCAATGGACTCAGGGATTAGCCCTATTTAAAGGGACTCTCGAGTGGGGATGTTTAGGCTGTTTTTGTACAACTACTTGTTATTTGTCTTGATTTTATGGTCTCTGAGGAAGTTCCAAGTGTGGAACGAAACGCATAAGACCAATACCATTGCTATCTTAATAGCATTATTCTAGGTGTTTATTCACCATTTTATTCAAATAAAACTGCCTTTTTTTTCAAACATTTCCATCTGGAATCCTGCTTTCCTGCTACACTGACAGACCAAGGAGAAGGGATTCGCAGCCCCCCAATAACATCGGGGGAGGCACCCATTGAGCGCATAATACACATACATTGTGTGACTGCATCTATTTACAGTGTACGTTTCACTGTGTACATTGTATTACACTATGTTATGTTTATGCTCCTTTTAGATTTACAGCTGTATCCCATATGTTTTTTGCTTGGACCCATCATAAATATCTGACACAGATTGCCTTCTGATTTTTTTTTTTTTTTTTACTACGGCATTTAACTTTCAACTGATTCTTTTTATTCTTCTTAAAACAAATCATAGGCAATTGTTGAAAAGTTTCTGGTAGTGTGAGATGTCAGTGGCCAATATTTTCCAATTTTTCCTTACTGAAGCCATCAGTTTGGGGGCTACAGAATAAAAAATCTTAGGGAACACTATATGTTGATTTTTATGCTTCTTTATCTGTGGTTAAACATTTTTTGCGTTGTTAATTTGTAATTGCCTTTTGTAAATATTTCTGATTGTACCCTCTATGTACAAATTTTTGGTACATATTCTATAGTTGGTTTTCATTTTTGGCTTCATATGAATTATTCCTGATTACTCTTAACTGCTAATATGCTAAAAATATTTTTAAATGTAGAGGATGTGCACTAGAGGCAAGTAGTATAGTGTCCCAGTTGGTCAGTTTTCGTATATGGACTAAATTCCATATTTTAATATATATTTTTTTTAATTCTTTGTTTTTACAAATTACGAGGTAATAAACCATTTCTGAAATAAAACATAAAACAGCATACAAAACAGGTGCAGATGCTTTCTCCTGTACTAGTGTTGTGTTCAAAACCATTTCAACAATAAAGAGTTAAACAACATGCAATACAAGTGCAAATGTTTTTTTTTTGTACCAGTGTTGTGTTCGTTATTATATTTATTATTTACATGATTGCTAAATTTGCTTGTTTGAAATTTGTTTATTTTAACATTTAGTATTTGCGAAATTAGCTACACATTGCATGCAAACTGAATTTTAGGGGAGGGATGAATTAGGGGGAGAAAAGATAAGAGGAAGAAGAGGAGGATGACTTCAAGGTAGGCAGACAATGTAATAGAGCAGCAGGAAATGCTAGCAGAATGCTTGGTTGCCTAGGGAGAGGTATTAGCAGTAGAAAGAGGGAAGTGCTCATGCCATTGTACAGAACACTGGTGAGACCTCACTTGGAGTATTGTACGCAGTACTGGAGACCATATCTTCAGAGGTATATTGATACTTTAGAGAGAGTTCAGAGAAGGGTTACTAAACTGGTTCATGGATTGCAGGATAAAACTTACCAGGAAAGGTTAAAGGATCTTAACATGTATAGCTTGGAGGAAAGACGAGATGGGGGATATGATAGAAACATTTAAATACATAAAGGAAATCAACACAGCAAAGGAGGAGACTATATTTAAAAGAAGAAAAGGACATATCAGAAAGTATTACTTTACTGAGAGGATAGTGGATGCATGGAATAGCCTTCCAGTTGCAGTGGTAGAGGTTAACACAGTAAAGCATGCGTGGGATAGGCATAAGGCTATCCTAACTATAAGATAAGGCCAGGGACTAATGAAAGTATTTAGAAAATTGGGCATACTAGATGGCCCGAATGATTCTTATCTGCCGTCACATTCTATGTTTCTATGTTTCTACTATTATTTCATTTTTTTGGATAGGATGCCTACTTGAGATGAAACTGGTCTTCTGAGTAAAGGATTGTCTTTTATACATACCATGGCACCAATCTGTTCACATGGAACATTGTACTAAATTGTTTTGGGGGAACATTGAGTTTAATAAATTCCTTTAGCCTTTCCTGGTAAGTTTTATCCTGCAATCCATGAACCAGTTTAGTAACCCTTCTCTGAACTCTCTCTCTAAGGTATCAATATCCTTCTGAAGATACGGTCTCCAGTACTGCGTACAATACTCCAAGTGAGGTCTCACCAGTGTTCTGTTCAATGGCATGAGCACTTCCCTCTTCTGCTAATACCTCTCCCTATACAACCAAGCATTCTGCTAGCATTTCCTGCTGCTCTATTACATTGTCTGCCTACCTTTAAGTCATCAGAAATAATCACCCCTAAATCCCTTTCCTCAGATGTTGAGGTTAGGACTCTATCAAATATTCTGTACTCTGCCTTTGGGTTTTTACATCCAAGATGCATTATCTTGCACTTCTCCACATTAAATGTCAGTTGCCACAACTCTGACCATTTTTCTAGTTTACCTAAATCATTAGCCATTTGGCTAATCCCTCCTGCAACATCATCCCTGTTACATATCTTAGTATCATCAGCAAAAAGACATACCTTACCATCAAGACCTTATGCAATATCACTAATAAAAATATTAAAGAGAATGGGTCCAAGTACAGATCCCCGAGGTACCCCACTGGTGACAAGCCCAAGCTTCGAATATACTCCATTGACTACAACCTGTCAGGGTACCTGTAGTCTCTACCCCTGAGACGGGTAGAGACTTAGACGTTTTTCCATCCAGACGGCATGATTCTTCCGTTCCTCGCGGTCCCCTCGCGCATGTAAACGCCGGCCGCGAGAGAACTATGCCTTTTTGTAACGTGACGCTCAATAGTCGACGTCATGACGCTATTCTAGCCCGACCTGTCAGTCAAATCCCGGACACGAATCAGGTCTCGGCGGAGGCGTGATTAGTCTCTAGAACCAGGGTATTTAAGGGAGCTCTCGGCATTTGCTCATTGCCCTGTCGTGGTTCTAGCCAGCCTAGTCACACAGTGCTCTTGTATTCTCTTGTCTTTTGGTTCTGACCCGGCTTTGTTATTACTTACCTGTCTTCTCTGTTATCCTTGACCCGGCTTGTCTCTCGCTTACCTGTCTTCTCGTTCCCTTGACCTCGGCTTGTCCCTGACCATTCTATACGTAGTATTACGTTAAGTCCGGCCATTCTAAGGTCCGGTATACGTATCTGCTACTCTTTGTACTCTGCGTGTTGGATCCCTGTCCCGATCCTGACATTACGACAGGGCCAATGGATCCTGCAGGTACAAACCGTCAGCTTGGTTCTCCTGATCCTAGGTTTGACGCCATGGATCATAGAATGGATCAGATGGCACTAGCACTACAGGCGTTACTATCACGTCCTAATAATCCACCTGAGGAGATGCGTAATACTTCTATTCCTCCTGTGATTCCTCCTCCTAGAGGTAGCCACTGTAGGTGCTTCTTCCCGAGTTACCCCACCTGTACGTTATGCTGGTTCTCCTGAAAGGTGTCGTGGCTTTTTGAACCAGATCAGTATCCATTTCGAGCTACAACCCCGTTCCTACCCTACTGATAGGGCAAAGGTGGGATTTATTATCACCTTACTCATTGAGAAAGCTCTGAGATGGGCTAATCCGTTGTGGGAGAATGATAATCCATTAGTCTATAACTATAATGCCTTTGTAGCTGCTTTTAGAAGAACTTTTGACCCCCCTGGCAGAAAGGTCAATGCAGCTAGATTACTGTTGCGCCTTAGACAAGAGAACCGAACACTTGTGGATTACGCACTAGAGTTCAGGTCTTTGGCGGCAGAGGTTAAGTGGAATGAACAGGCTTATATAGACGTATTTTTAAATGGATTATCCGATGTAATACTTGACGAGGTAGCGACGAGAGAGCTTCCCGAGAATTTGGAGGACTTAATTTCCTTTATCTCTCGCATTGACGAACGTCTAAGAGAGAGGCAGAACACTCGAGATTGTCAGGGTACCTGTGGTCTCTACCTCCGAAAGAGGTAGAGACTTAGCTGTTCCTCCATCCAGACGGTCTGTTGGCTCCCTTCCCCGCGGTTTATCCGGTCATGCTAGGCCGGCCGCGAGGGAGTGACTGCCTTTTACAGCATCTAGGCAGGAAGTAGTCATCAGGACACTCCCCCAGAACAACCTGTCAGTCAATGGCTGCAGGACCAATCAGGACGCCTTGGGGGCGTGGTTACTGCTCTGAACAGGGTATTTAACAGAGCTTCTTTCATTAGCTCATTGCCCTGTCGTGGTTCTAGCTTGTTCTAGTCACTCAGTGCTTGTGTATTCTATTATCCCTTTTGGTTTTGACCCGGCTTGTTTACCTTACTCTGCTTATCTCTGTTACCCTTGATTCGGCTTGTCTCTCGCTTACCTGTCTTCTGTTACCCTCGACCTCGGCTTGTCTTTGACCATTCTATACTGTACTACTTACGTTAGTCCGGCCATTCTAAGGTCCGGTATACGTATCTGGCTACTGTTTGTACTCTGCGTGTTGGATCCCTGTCCCGATCCTGACATTACGACAGGGCCAATGGATCCTGCAAGTACAAACAGTCAGCTGGCTGCTCCTGATCCTAGGTTTGAAGCCATGGATCACAGAATGGATCAGATGGCGCTTGCGCTACAGGCTCTATTAGCTTGTGCCAATAAACCACCAGAGGAGATACGTAATACCCCTGTTTCTCTTGTCGGTTCAGGTCTAGAGGTAGCCACAGTGGGTGCTTCTTCTCACATTACCCCCCCAGTACGCTATGGTGGGGCTCCTGAGAAGTGTCGTGGTTTTTTAAACCAAATTAGTATCCACTTTGAATTGCAACCTCGCTCTTATCCTACAGATAGGGCAAAAGTAGGATTTATTATCACCCTACTCATTGAGAAAGCTCTGAGATGGGCCAACCCACTATGGGAGAACGATAATCCATTAGTTTATAACTATAACGCATTTGTAGCTGCTTTTAGAAGAACATTTGACCCTCCAGGTAGAAAGGTTAATGCAGCCAGATTACTGTTGCGCCTGAGACAGGAGAACCGAACACTGGTGGATTATGCACTAGAGTTCAGGTCTCTGGCGGCAGAAATCAAGTGGAATGAGCAGGCGTATATGGATGTATTTTTGAATGGCCTATCTGATGTAATCCTTGATGAGGTTGCTACCAGAGAACTCCCTGAGAATTTAGAGGATTTAATTTCGTTCATCTCTCGTATAGATGAACGTCTAAGAGAGAGACAGAACACTCGAGAGGGGAACCAGAGACCTTCTTTTAGGTTAGCTCCCGCTGTTCCAAGTCCTGACTCCACGATATCTTTGCTTACTGAACCTATGCAGAAAGGGTATACCCGCCTCTCTGAGGAGGAAAGACAGCACAGGAGAAGAGAGGGTTTGTGTATGTATTGTGGAGCCAAGGGTCATTTACTCTCGAACTGTTCTAACCGCCCGGGAAACGCTCGCACCTAAGTCTCTCTAGAGGACAGGCCTTGGGTGTTTCTATTTTGTCCTCTACTCCTGATTATAAAGATCACAGGCTTCTGCTACCAGTTTCCTTAACTTGGGGGAAGGAAGTAGTAAGGGCTATGGCATTGATAGATTCCGGTGCTGCTGAGAATTTTATCGACCAAGCCTTTGCTAGTAAGAACAATTTCCCATCCCAGCTAAGGGAGACACCTTTGGCCGTTGAGGCCATAGATGGTAGACCACTACTAGACCCTGTTATCTTTCGTGAGACCATACCCATTAATTTAAATGTGGGTATCCTACACGTGGAGAATTTATCTCTTCTGCTCATTTCGTCTCCTTCCGTTCCCATAGTTCTGGGGTACCCATGGTTGAAAAAACATAACCCTATTATCGATTGGGAGTTAGGAGAGATACTCTCGTGGGGCCAGGGCTGCCAGGATCGGTGTTTGTGCAAGGTTTCTCCATTAGCTAATATTAACATACCGGAGAATCCTACTCAGTCCACAGAAAGACAAATACCAGACCTTTACCTAGACTTAAGGGCAGTGTTTGACAAGAAGAATGCCGATTCTTTGCCTCCACACAGGTCATTTGACTGTAAGATTAAGCTTCTACCCGGCACTATGCCTCCGAGGGGCCATGTATATCCTTTGTCTGTTCAGGAAAACTCGGTTCTAGAGGAGTATATTCGGGAGAATTTAGAAAAGGGATTCATCAGGAGGTCTTCTTCTCCGGCCGGGGCTGGGTTCTTTTTCATTAAGAAGAAGGATGGCACGCTGAGACCTTGTATCGATTACCGAGGCTTGAATAAAATAACTGTCAGAAATGCCTATCCTATCCCACTGATTACCGAGTTATTTGATCGTCTTAAGGGCTCCAAAATCTTCACCAAGTTAGATCTCAGAGGGGCTTACAATTTGGTGAGAATCCAGCAAGGTCACGAGTGGATGACGGCATTCAATACCCGGTATGGCCATTACGAATACACTGTTATGCCATTTGGACTATGCAATGCTCCTGCAGTATTTCAAGATTTGATTAATGAGGTACTTAGGGAGTTTCAGCATGATTGTGTTATTGTTTACCTGGACGACATACTAATACACTCTAAGGAGATTGAGACTCACCATAGACAGGTCAGAAAGGTATTACACAAGCTGCTGCAACATGGTCTATATTGCAAATTGGAGAAGTGCAGTTTTGATCAGTCTCAGGTAGACTTTCTTGGATACGTGATTTCTGGGGAGGGTTTTAAAATGGATCCTGTAAAACTTCAATCTATTTTAGACTGGCCCTTGCCCAAAGGACTCAAGGCTATCCAAAGGTTTATTGGTTTTTCCAACTACTATAGGCGCTTCATTAAAGGATACTCCTCTATCATTGCGCCTATTACCAATATGACCAAACAAGGGGCTGATACTAAGTTCTGGTCTAAGGAAGCTCTGGGTGCTTTCAAGACTCTCAAGGAACTTTTTGCCTCAGCTCCCATTCTAGTCCATCCTGATACGACTCTGCCTTTCTTGCTCGAGGTCGATGCCTCTGAGACAGCAGTTGGGGCTGTTCTGTCTCAAAGGTTAGGGGTGGATAAACCGTTACACCCTTGTGGTTTCTTCTCTAAGAAATTTTCTGGGCCTGAGAGCAGATATGACATCGGGGAAAGGGAACTGTTAGCAGTCATTAAAGCCTTAAAGGAGTGGAGACATTTGTTGGAGGGGACCCTACACCCTATTACGATTTTGACGGACCACAAAAACTTGTCCTATATTGGGGAGGCTAAGCGCTTATCCTCTAGACAAGCTCGTTGGTCCTTATTCCTGACTCACTTCAATTATGTACTGACTTACAGACCTGGTTCTAAAAACTCTAAAGCCGATGCATTATCTCGCCAATATGAACCTTCTACTGTACCTGAACCAGTTCTTTCTTCTATAGTTCCGAAATGCAATATCATTGCTAATACGAATCTCAGGATTCATTCTCCATTACTGGCCGAGATCATTAAGTTGCAACATCTAGCACCTAAACAGACTCCTGCGGGCCGTCATTTCGTTCCTCCTGCTCTTCAACTGGAACTTTTACAGTGTTTACATAATAGCAAGATGGCGGGACATCCTGGTATCCGCAAAACTTACGCGTTGATCTCTAAGGACTTCTGGTGGCCTGCTTTACGGAGGGACATTGAGGAGTTCATCGCTGCATGTGAAGTTTGTACTAAAACCAAACAACCCCATACGCTTCCATGTGGATTCCTGCAACCCTTGGAGGTTCCAGAAAAACCATGGTCCTGTTTGGCCATGGACTTTATTGTCGATCTACCTATCTCTAAAAGACAGACTGTTATCCTCACCGTGGTTGACAGGTTTACTAAGATGGCACACTTCATTCCCCTGCCTAAACTCCCGTCTTCTCCCGAATTGGCAGAGATATTCGCTAAGGAGATTTTTCGCCTACATGGGATACCCTCTCAAATTGTATCGGACAGAGGCTCCCAATTTGTTTCCCGCTTTTGGAGGTCCTTCTGCTCTCAACTTGGTATTAAATTAAACTTTTCTTCTGCCTATCATCCTCAGTCTAACGGAGCTGCTGAACGTACCAACCAGAAAATTGAACAATATTTACGATGCTTTGTTTCTGAACACCAGGATGATTGGGTCGGTTTGATTCCTTGGGCGGAGTTTGCACACAACAATCTCGTTTGCGATTCTACTCATTCAAGCCCCTTCTTCATGAATTATCCGTCTATTCTTCCTTCGGATTCCCCTTCCCAGGGGGTGCCGTCGGTTGATGTTCATGTTGCCACTTTGAGGAAGTTGTGGGATCAAACTCGACAAATCCTTGTGCACAACTCTATGTTGGTCAAGAAACACGCTGATAAACGTAGAAGGGCGGCTCCGGTCTTTTTTCCAGGTGATAGGGTATGGCTGAGCACGAGGAACATCCGTTTAAAAGTGCCCTCCATGAAGTTCGCTCCTCGTTATATTGGACCCTACAGGGTGCTGACCCGTATCAATCCAGTTGCGTATCGTTTAGCTCTTCCTAATACCTTACGCATCCCGAACTCGTTTCACGTTTCATTGCTGAAACCACTCATATGTAACAGATTTTCCTCCACAATAGCCCCTCCTCGCCCCGTTCAGGTGGAGGGTCAGGAGGAGTATGAGGTTAACTCTATTATTGATTCTCGAATCTCCCGGGGGAGAGTACAATATCTGGTTGATTGGAAGGGATATGGTCCTGAGGAGAGGAGTTGGGTACCTCAGGAGGATGTTCATGCTCCCCGTCTCCGCAGGGCGTATCACTCTCGCTTCCCATCTCGTCCCGGTTCATTCCGCCCGGTGGGCGTATCTGAGAGGGGGGGTACTGTCAGGGTACCTGTGGTCTCTACCTCCGAAAGAGGTAGAGACTTAGCTGTTCCTCCATCCAGACGGTCTGTTGGCTCCCTTCCCCGCGGTCTATCCGGTCATGCTAGGCCGGCCGCGAGGGAGTGACTGCCTTTTACAGCATCTAGGCAGGAAGTAGTCATCAGGACACTCCCCCAGAACAACCTGTCAGTCAATGGCTGCAGGACCAATCAGGACGCCTTGGGGGCGTGGTTACTGCTCTGAACAGGGTATTTAACAGAGCTTCTTTCATTAGCTCATTGCCCTGTCGTGGTTCTAGCTTGTTCTAGTCACTCAGTGCTTGTGTATTCTATTATCCCTTTTGGTTTTGACCCGGCTTGTTTACCTTACTCTGCTTATCTCTGTTACCCTTGATTCGGCTTGTCTCTCGCTTACCTGTCTTCTGTTACCCTCGACCTCGGCTTGTCTTTGACCATTCTATACTGTACTACTTACGTTAGTCCGGCCATTCTAAGGTCCGGTATACGTATCTGGCTACTGTTTGTACTCTGCGTGTTGGATCCCTGTCCCGATCCTGACAGAGATAGAACCGGTAGACCTTCCTTTAGACTAGCTCCTTCATTTCAAAGTCCTGAAACCAAAACTCCACAGTTTCCAGAACCTATGCAGATAGGCCTTACTCGCCTCTCAGAAGAGGAGAGACAGTACAGGAGAAGGGAGGGACTGTGTATGTATTGTGGAGCCAGAGGTCACTTACGTTTGAATTGTCCCAATCGCCCGGGAAACGCTCGCACCTAAGTTTCTCTAGAGGACAGGCCTTGGGTGTTTCTATTTTGTCCTCTACTCATAACTACAAAGAACACAGGCTTCTATTACCCGTCTCTTTAACTTGGGAGAAGGGAACTTTAGAGACTGTGGCATTGATAGACTCCGGAGCTGCTGAGAGCTTTATCGACCAAGTTTTTCTCACCAAACACGCTATCCCATCCCAGTTAAGGAGGACACCTTTGGCTGTTGAGGCCATAGATGGTAGACCTTTAGTTGAGCCTGTGATTTTCCGGGAGACCACACCTCTTAACTTAACTACTGGTATTCTACACAAGGAGGAGATATCTCTACTACTCATTTCATCTCCTTCTGTTCCCATAGTCCTGGGATACTCCTGGCTGAAGAGACATAACCCCATTATAGATTGGAAATCAGGGGAAATAGTCTCGTGGGGTCAGGGTTGTCAAGAGAGATGTTTAAAGAGAGTGTCACCCCTTTGTATTGTTAACACACTTAATAACTCTACCGACTCTACTAAAGTACAGATACCGTCCTTGTATCTAGATTTAAAGGCGGTATTTGACAAAGGAAAGGCTGATACCTTACCACCACACAGGCCTTTTGATTGCAAAATTAATTTACTTCCTGGTACTATGCCTCCCAGGGGCCATGTATACCCTTTGTCTACGAATGAGAACTTAGTCTTAGAGGAGTATATTCGTGAAAACCTAGACAAAGGGTTCATTAGGAGATCCTCCTCCCCTGCTGGGGCTGGATTTTTTTTTGTTAAAAAGAAGGATGGTTCTTTAAGACCTTGCATTGACTACCGAGGTTTGAACAAGATAACCATTAGAAATGCCTATCCGATCCCCTTGATCACCGAGCTTTTTGATCGATTAAAGGGTTCCAAGATTTTCACTAAGTTAGACCTCAGAGGTGCTTATAACTTGGTGAGAATTCAGCAGGGACACGAGTGGAAGACTGCGTTCAATACTCGTTATGGGCACTATGAGTATACTGTAATGCCTTTTGGTCTCTGTAATGCCCCGGCGGTATTTCAGGATCTTATTAATGAAGTTCTTAGGGAGTTTCAGCATGACTGTGTTATTGTATACCTCGATGATATACTTATACATTCCAGGGATATTGAGACTCACCACGGACAGGTCAGAAGGGTTTTGCACAAACTTCTTCAACATGGCTTGTACTGCAAATTAGAGAAATGTAGCTTTGACCAATCCCAGACTACCTTTCTTGGTTACGTGATTTCTGGAGAGGGGTTTGAAATGGATCCGGAGAAACTCCAATCCATTTTAGATTGGCCTTTACCTAAGGGTCTCAAGGCCATTCAGAGATTTATTGGTTTCTCTAATTATTACAGACGTTTCATTAAGGGTTACTCCTCTATTATCGCTCCTATCACCAATATGACCAGACAAGGGGCTGACACTAAGAATTGGTCTACTGAAGCACTTCTGGCTTTTAAGACTCTCAAGGAGCTGATTGCTTCCGCACCAATTTTAGTTCACCCTGATACTACTCTACCTTTCCTACTCGAAGTTGACGCTTCTGAGACGGGTATAGGTGCCATCCTGTCCCAAAGGTTGGGTGTGGATAAACCATTACATCCATGTGGGTATTTTTCCAAAAAATTATCGGGTACTGAGAGCAGATATGACATTGGTGACAGGGAACTCCTAGCGGTTATCATGGCTTTAAAGGAGTGGAGACATCTATTGGAGGGGACTTTGCATCCTGTTACCATTTTGACGGATCATAAAAACTTATCCTATATTGGGGAGGCTAAACGATTATCATCGAGACAGGCCCGTTGGTCTATATTCCTCACTCACTTCAATTACATACTCACATATAGGCCTGGTTCTAAGAATTCTGAAGCTGATGCCTTGTCTCGCCAACATGAACCTTCTGCCATATCTGAGCCGGTTTTATCCTCTATAGTACCTAAGTGTAATATCATCGCTAACACAACTCTCAAAATCCATTCTCCGCTTCTGGATCAGATCAGGAGCTTGCAGCATCTGGCACCTAGACTGACTCCTGCGTCTAGACACTTCGTTCCTCCTGAACTCCAACTGGAGCTCTTACAGTGTCTTCACGAAAGTAAGGTGGCTGGTCATCCGGGCGTTCGCAAAACATATTCCTTGATCTCTAAGGATTTCTGGTGGCCTTCTTTACGGAGGGATATTAAGGATTTTATCGGAGCCTGTGAGGTCTGTACTAAGACTAAACTACCTCATTCGCTTCCTTGTGGTCTCTTACATCCCCTAGAAGTTCCAGAAAAACCTTGGTCCTGTTTGGCGATGGATTTTATTGTGGATTTGCCTGTTTCGAAAAAGCACACTGTTATTCTCACAGTGGTGGATAGGTTTACCAAGATGGCTCATTTCGTCCCTTTACCTAAACTTCCGACTTCACCTGAATTAGCGGAGATTTTTGCTAAAGAGATCTTTCGCTTACATGGGATACCTTCCGAGATTACTTCTGATAGAGGTTCCCAGTTTGTTTCACGTTTCTGGAGATCATTCTGTTCTCAACTAGGCATTAAATTGAATTTTTCTTCTGCTTATCACCCTCAGTCTAACGGAGCCGCTGAACGTACCAATCAAAAGATTGAACAATATCTGCGTTGTTTTGTTTCTGAACACCAGGACGATTGGGTCGGTCTGATTCCTTGGGCAGAGTTCGCACACAATAATCTTGTTTGCGATTCAACTCGCTCTAGCCCCTTTTTCATGAATTATGGTTTTCATCCTTCCATTCTTCCGTCGGTTCCTTCTTCCCAGGGGGTACCGTCGGTTGATACTCATGTTGCCAATCTGAAGAAGTTGTGGGATCAGACTCGACAAATTCTCCTACATAATTCTATACTGTATAAAAAACACGCTGACAAACGCAGAAGGCCGGCTCCTAGTTTTGTCCCTGGTGATAGGGTATGGTTGAGTACTAGAAACATTTGTTTGAGAGTACCGTCTATGAAATTCGCTCTTCGCTACATTGGACCCTATAGGATCCTGAATCGAATTAATCCTGTTGCGTATCGCCTAGCGCTCCCCTCTGCCTTACGTATTCCTAATTCCTTTCATGTTTCCTTGCTAAAACCCCTGATCTGTAACAGATTCTCCTCCAAGGTCTCCTCTCCTCACTCTGTTCAGGTTGAGGGTCAGGAGGAGTACGAAATCAACTCCATCATCGATTCTCGAATCTCCCGGGGGAAAATTCAATACCTGGTTGACTGGAAGGGATATGGTCCAGAAGAGAGGACCTGGGTACCACAGGAGGATGTTCATGCTCCTCGTCTTCGCAGGGCTTTTCATTCCCGCTTTCCATCTCGTCCCGGTTCCTTCCGCCCGGTGGGCGTTTCTGAGAGGGGGGGTACTGTCAGGGTACCTGTAGTCTCTACCCCTGAGACGGGTAGAGACTTAGACGTTTTTCCATCCAGACGGCATGATTCTTCCGTTCCTCGCGGTCCCCTCGCGCATGTAAATGCCGGCCGCGAGAGAACTATGCCTTTTTGTAACGTGACGCTCAATAGTTCCTTCATTTTCCTTCCTTTCCTTTCCTTCATTTTCATCTGTAAATACCAAACAAAAATATTCATTGAGGCAGTCAGCTAGACCTTTATCCTCTTCTACATACTTTCCTTCTTTTGTTTTTAATCTAACTAATCCTTGTTTTACTTTTCTTTTCTCATTTATGGATCTAAAAAAAAGTTTTTTCCCCCTTTTTTACTTTCTGTGCTATTTTCTCTTCTGTGTTTGATTTGGAAGCTCTTATAACTTGCTTAGCCTCTTTCTGCCTAATCTTATAGATCATTCTGTCTTCCTCACTCTGTTTTTTTTTATAATTACTAAATGCTAACTTTTTGTTTTTTACTATTTTGGCCACATCTGTGGAGTACCACGGCGGTTTCTTGAATTTTTTGCTTTTACTGACAAGCCTAATGCAATTTTCTGTTGCCTTCAGTAGTGCAACTTTTAAATAATCCCATTTCTCCATTTAAATTGCTCCAGTCTGATAATAACTCCTTTATACATATTCTAATTTTATAAAAGTCTGTGTGGTGTGACTCAGTCACTGTTCTTATATTAAACCACACTGACTGATGATCACTGGATCCTAAACTTTCACCTACAAATCTCCATTTGTTAACTCTAAATGTAGTATGGCCTCTTTACGAGTTGGCTCCTCAACGACTTGTTTTAGAGACAATCCCAGTAGGGAGTTTAGAAAATGTGTGCTTCTGGCACAAGCAGCTATTTTGGTTTTCCAATTCACATCAGGAAGATTAAAGTCACTCATGATGATAACTTCCCCCTTTATTGTCATTTTAGCTGTTTCCTCCACTAGTAGATTATCTAACTCTTCAATTTGTCCTGGGGTCCTATAAATCACACCTACACGAGTTACTGTGTAATTACCAAATTCTAACGTAACCCAAACGGACTCTATGTTCGCCTCACTAACTTTTATTAGGCTAGATTTTATGCTATCCTTCACATACAGGGTCACCCCTCCCCCTTTCCTGTCTTCCCTGTCTTTTCTATATAAAGAGTACCCTGTTATTGCTATGTCCAGTCATTTTTCTCATTATACCATGTCTCAGTAACAGCAACTAAATCTACACTATCAGTTGCCATTATTGCCACAAGTTCATGGATCTCATCTTATTCCCTAAACTGTGAGCATTTGTAGACATGACTCTAAGCTTATCATTTTTTAACACACTTGCTACAGGCACCTTCTGTCCTTGTTTTGGGGGACAATTGGATTGATGTTTTATCACGCTTTAGCCCCCCCCCCCTCCTAGTTTAAATACAACCTAGCAAAACCTCTGAACTGCTCACTGAGAACATTTGTTCCCTTTTGAGAAAGATACAAACCATCTTTTTTTGTACAGTTTATTTCCATTCCAAACAGAGCTACCATGAGAAATAAAGCCAAATCCTTGCTCCAGACAATGGTACGAAAAATAATATAAACCAGTATTTATATATCTTTATTAAATATATAAGTGTAGATTGGATTAGCCTTATTATTCAAGTAGACAAAGTGAGAAATTACCAGAGTATTGCAGTATGCAATGACACTTTTTTTTATTTCACTAACATCAGACCTGAATAAGAGAGGAAAACTCTCAAAAGCTTGTCTTTGAAATATTATGTTAGTCCAATAAAAAAGGTATCATTGCATACTGCAATACTCTGGTATTTTGGCATTTTGGCATTTTAGCATTTTAGCATTAAATATATAAAAAGAAAGCTAACCCCCAAAACACTGAACATTTCACTAAACATAGCATATTAAAGGACCACTATAGTGCCAGGAAAACAAACTTGCTTTCCTGGCACTATAGGGTCTTTAGGTCCCCGCTACCCTCAGGGTCCCCCTCCGGCCGGACTCTAGGGGGCTGAAGGGGTTAATCACTTACCTTTCTCCAGTGCCGGGCTCCCTGGGCACTGGAGAACTCTCCTCCCTCTTTTGACGTCAGCGCTGAATGCGCATGCGCGACAAGAGCCGCGCGCGCATTCAATCAGTCCATAGGAAAGCATTTCTAAATGCTTTCCTATGGATGTCAGCGTATTCTTACTGTGATTTTCACAGTGAGAAGCGCGGAAGCGCCTCTAGCGGCTGTCAGGGAGACAGCCACTAGAGGGTGGATTAACCCCATTGTAAACATAGAAGATTCTCTGAAACTGCTATGTTTACAGCTGCAGGGTTAACCCCAGACGACTTCATTGAGCTGAAGTGGTCTGGGTGCCTATCATTTATTGCAGTTTAAAAAAAAAAAAATCCCATTCTAGTGTTTACTCCGGGCTATCCACAATTTTCGCAACAAATGTAATGCTTTGCCTTAAAACATTGTAGATACAGTTCAAGAAAAATGAAAACGTTCTATATTGATGGATTTTAAAAAATCTAAACATTTTCTGATGTTAGAAACACCTTGAAATTAATCTCCAAAATTAAACAAATTGAATAAAATAACACATATTTGCCTACTTGAAAAATAAATGTAGTGGAGTAATTTGCTATATGCAATCTGTGCATATTCTGGTATCCCGATCAGATCATCCTCAATTCTCTAACAATGCAAGCATTCGGCTGTCGTTCCATCCAGACAATCTCGTTACTAAAAGAAAAAAGAAAAAAAAAACTGATTGAATTTCAAAAAGCTTTAGGGAATTGGAATGTGATTGGGAGATGGTTTGGAAACTATTCTGTTCATGCTTAATATCATTGCTTTTGAATGTGGTTTCTTGAAAATGAATGATGCGTTAAAGCTTAGTAAGGTTATTATTGGGACAATGATAGCAGTAAGTGTGTTTGGAATAACTTGCAGGCACTGAAAAAGATAATCACTCATGCACACAAATAGTATGTCCTCTACTCTACATGGTCCAAAAAACACAATTCATTTCACAGCACCAAAAGCTGAGCGTCACAATAGTTATACTGTTTCTAGAATCATGAGTATCAGACAATGAGGATAGGTCAAAATGAAAAGTATATAATGGGAAATAAAAACCTGTATATTGCTTAAGCTGAAATGCCAACCATAAGATTAATAATGCATTCCCTTATGACACCCAAGATTTAAAACAATAATTAAGAATTGATGTTGAATAATAAAACATTATTATAATCTAGAGCTTTAGGCATGAGGGAGGCACATATGTAAAAATACACAGTAAGAGTGCAAAATACCTGGAAGTATGAAAGAAGAGCTCCTGGACAGCTGCACAATGCTATTTAGCAATTTAGATTATTTCACACATGCACTATCTAGCTGTTGTTGATTTTTTTTTTTTTAAAGTGCAATATTCATGTAACAAGAGCATAAATGCAGGATGAAATAGCAACTAAATAAATAAATTGCTTTTTAAGACCATTTGGAAATACAATTATGTAAATACACACAATTACAATTTGTCATTTAATAAAAATAATATTACAGGGAGAAGAAAAATAGGCATTATGCAGTATAACCAGGGCAGCTTTGTACAAATGATACAGGTTGTATTGTGTATAATATAAATATTCTTTTAATATTTCCCCATAGAGTTATAGCTATTCAGCTGTTTGCAGAACTGGACCATGGATCAATGGAAGTAGGTTGCCTGGTCTGGTGAATTGTGTTTTCTTTTACATCAGGTGGATAAAAGGGAGGCATGCGCATTGTTGACCTGGAGAAAAAATGGCAGCAGAATGAACTATGGGAAGATGGCAGGCCAGCAAGGATAGTGTTTTGGTCTGAGCAGTGTTCGGCTGGAAGCATTGGATCCGGGCATTCATGTGGATGATACTTTGACACGTACTATCTACCTAGAGATTGTTGCATGTACACACCTTCGTGACAATAGTGTCATGATGGCTGTGGCAGAATGCATTATTCTCTTTATGCAGGATCATGCTCCCTGCCACACTGTTAAAAATATTGTTCTGGAATGGTATTAGAAATATCATAAAGAGTTTCCTTGGCCTTCAAATTTCCCAGATATCAATCTGATTGAACCTTTGTGGGATGTACTGAAAAAACAAATTTGATCAAAGGAGGCCCCACCTCACAACTTGCAGGACTTAAAGGAAATGCTGTTAATGTCTTGGTGCCAGATATAACAGGACATATTCAGAGGTCTTGTGGAGTCCATGTCTAGATGGCTCAGAGCTGTTTTAGCAGTGTGAGGGGGACATACACAATATTAGGCAGGTGGTTTAATGTTGCAGTTAAGTGTATATAAGTATTATATGGATGCTGCTTAGAGGCTTCACTTTGAAAGCTGCACATACAGAGATTAACTCCACCTCTGGCAACGTCATAGGGGTGTCATAAGCCACCCTGGAACTACAGTTATGGGCTGGCTTATGTTGATTTTGTGCAACTTTGTATTGACATCCATTTGGCCGATAGCAGTCAGCTGATACTCTCAGCCAATGAATATGAACCTCCATGGCTTCTGCAGCTCTGCAGGAGCCGTACACTCATTACTGGACCACCAAGGAGCATCCGGGCCTGATTTGGACTCTGCTAGTTGGGCAAACTATGCCCACTGCTAAACCAGGCCATGGTACTCCTTGCATTATAACAACTTACAATGGGTAGTGGATGTGATGCTTGGAGTAATCCATTTTCTTAAAACTCTAGTTTATTTATTGTAGAATTCAGTGTTTAGTTCAGGGGTAGACAACCTTTTAGCAGTACTGTGCCAAGACATTGATCTTGAAATCCCTTGGTGTGCCGGTCCTATTTTTTTTAAATTGAGGTGTGTATGTTACTATATTGTGCTTGTGTTATTTATGAGTGCTGTAGTTGCTTTGTAACATTATATGTGTCCATATGTGGACTGTTATACTGTATATGTTCATTGGTTTGTGGTATTGTGCAGGATACCTATAAATGTGGGCTGTGTATGGGGGCTGCTTGTGGAATTGTGAGTCTGGATAATATTTCATATTGTGTGTTTGGTGGTGTGTGTGTCGGGCTGCTTGAGGTATAGCATGTGAGAGGTTTCTTGTTGGGTTGTGTGCATGTATGTGGATTGTGAGTTGCATTGTGTATGTGGGGACTGAGTGTGTATTTGTGTGTGAGCAGTTTGCATTATTTGTATGAGGGGAAGGCTTCTTCTGCAGCTCTGTGCATATCTAGCAGTGTGAGTGGCTTTCGTAGGGTCCATTGGGGACCAGGCTGGCCAGGTACAGGTGAAGGTTAAGAGCTGTGGGCTGTTCTACTTTCGTGCAGGCTCCTGTTCACAAGTGCTGGGAGGAATTTTTCCCTCAACATTTGCAATCACCACTCGTGTCACAAATATATCTGAAGTCCCACTTGGGCAGCTGATAGGGCAGAGTCTCTTTTGATCTGGTAGCCTTGAGTGTCATGCAAAGGCACATTTGCCATAGGGTGCTGACCCCTGGTTTAGTTCCTTAAAATGTAATTGTATATTGAAATTAAATATTTTATTCTATATATTTTTATTCTATATATTTTCCAAACCCCAAAACTTAGAAAGTAGTTGCTTTGTAGTGTCGTACAATTGTGGTCTTTTCATCCTGCCATAAACCCTTCAAAGCTTGATTCTAAAAGTAAGGGATTACCAGTTGAATGAGTGTCCAAGGTATAAACAGCATTAAGAACATTTTAAAGGAAAGACAATTGTTACCTAAAACACAAAGTGTTTTAGGTAATACACAAAATATTGGTATTACTTTAGAATTGTACATCATATATGTTAATGTGTGACAGCCATGGATTCCAAAGTCAGCAAATTAACCTTTTTTAACATTTTGAGCTGTATAGCATGAACAAATGAGATTTTATATACCTGTATGAATAAAACACTGTTCATAGTCTATGGACATGGACAAAGTCATTAAAGGGACACTATAGGCACCCTGACCACTTCAGCTCATTGGAATGATCTGGGGGCACTGTCCCAGGTCCCTTAACTCTGCAAAGATAATTATTGCAGTTTTTAAGAAACTGCAGTAATTACCTTTATTGGTTAACTATACCTCTAGTGACTGTCTACAAGACAAAAAAAAGTTTGTTTTCCTGGCACTATAGTTTCCCTTTAACTATGATTTATTTATGTCTGTTTACACTGTTAGGAAACTTATCAACAAAATAAGTAAAAATTTTGCTTATTTGTAATCCTATGTTATAGAACAAGACAGTATTTAAGTCTAGTTCTGTTTTGTCACAAGAAGGTTTATGCAATTATATTTTTATATCAGGTGTTAAAAAAAATGTCATGAATGTTCTGAGGCTCTTTTTTATGTTCTCTTATTTTTATCCACTTGTACCATGGTCGAGGCATGCCATGCATGAACACGAGGACTGAATGCTAAGTACAGTTCATTCCTGCTGCTACTCTCTTGATGCACTAAGATTCCTTTTAAATATATAAATAATTAATTTTGCAACATTTATGTTTGTTGATTATGATATTTCTCCTTTAAATATGAGGAGAATATAATATATATAACGGTTAAGGTTAGAATAGGTTTACCTAAAGTGTATTTTTTTAAATATATTCCTTTAAATACTGCAACTATGATATATTTTATTTTTTAAATTAAAACATTTATCATTACGTTTTTGATTTGACAGTTTCCACTCTTTGAGAAATTGGTAATGAATTTCAATTTACAGTGATACAAGTATATATATATATATATATATATATATATATATATATATATATATATATATATATATATATATATAAACAAATTCGGAATCTGGCACTCTACCTTTAATGATTATCTCTTCAAAAAATGCCTTGGTGCTACAGAGCGTAGATATGCAGGGAATAATGATTCAGAGCACTCCAAAGGGCTTGATGAAAAAAAAGTTTTATCTGTGTGAGAAGATCGACGTTTCGACCCGCAGGTCTTTATCAAGATAACATCAAATATAAAATAGTGTCTTTATATAACCACAGTAATTAACAGGAAATTACTTACCCCAATGTGACCGTGATGCCCCACCACCATGTGTAACCGCTGTGTGATAATTACAATGTGACGTGTAGCATGCGTCGCAAGGTGATGACGTGAACCGTGTGTGTCCAATGAGAATCGTGAATGGGCGTCATGTATCTGTGGCAACAACCATTGCGTGCGCATGTGTGACGATGTAAAATACGGAGCTTTTAAAACCAAGGAAGACAATCTAACGATTATTAATGAATAAAAAGATATATAAAGAAATTGTATCCAAGCCTGGATTTAGTCAACAGATGCATATCTAATATGTTAGCGTAGAAAATGCGCCACCCGTAAAAATTGTGGAGGAGCGTCATGTAACCATGGAAACCTCCTTAGCGTGCACATGCGTAAAGAGATATATAGCTCTCAAAGGGACCTAAAAAAAGAGTATAATGTATGTATACGAAAAATATATACTAGCAAGGAACTGTCCTGCATAGATCAATAATACATATCGAAATAGTAAAAGATCTAGTGAATGTGGCTAATGTGGCGTGGTGAGAATGTATAAAAGTAACGAGAAGTGAGATGAAAGTAGAGAGGAGAAAGTGTGTGGGATCCTGACAATGCAGGGAAATGAAAAGTGCTAAACGAAAACAACGGGCAAACTAAAATATGTGTAATAGTGAAAAATCCACATAGTGACACCAAATCGTGTGTGTGGACAAAGTGGGGGAAAAGGGGACAAAAAAGAAGGCCTGAGCAGTGAATGGAAGTATGTGGACAAAGTAGTGAATCTATATACATATGGACAGAATGTAGAGGTCTAGAACCACCAGGTATGAGAAGAATGTATTAATGTAACGTATAACATACAGGTATAGGCAATTAATTAATATATGGCTATATATACCATATGGGTGAGCATAAGTATGAAGAAATGATAGATAATTACTTCTAAGACTGGATATGAGAGACAACATTTAGCGATTGTCCAGAAAAGAATGGAAAGATATATATTCGTTAAGGCCTCTGGGGTGCACTGTGTCAAGCGTCCTTATCCAATACGTTTCACGTTGGAGAAGACTTTTGGAGCGATCACCACCTCTGGACAGTGGGGGGATATGGTCGATGGCAATGAATTTCAGAGTCGGGAGTCGATGGTTAGCTTCTAAAAAATGTTTAGCCACCGGTTTCTCCGTTTTGCCGTCCCTAAAGGCAGTCATAATGCCTGAGCGGTGTCCCCGCATTCTGTCTCGTAGTGTAAGGTCCGTCTTCCCCACATAGTAGAGACCGCAGGGGCATGAGATTAGGTAAACGACGTGGTCCGTAAGGCAGGTGATGTGATGTCTGATGAGATATCAATTTCCTGAGTGTGGGTGGGCGAATGATGGACCAGTAAGCATGTGTCCACAAGTGACACAGTTGGTGCATTTGAAGCAACCCATCTTCGTGTATCCTTTTTTAGTCTCGTATTGGTTGGTGTAGTCACTTTTTACCAGAATGTCCCTCAGGTTACGGTTGCGTCTGAAAGCAATCCTGGGGGGGTGAGAGAATGTAGGGTGCAGTGTAGGGTCTGCAGCCAATAGGTCCCATCTATTTCGAATCACCTTCGCAATCCGATCGCTTGCTGTGTGGTACAGGAATGGTAATGTGATGATTGCTGGATCTTGTGAAGACGTAGAGGCTTTAGGCAAAGATTGATGAAAGATCTCAGTGGCTCTCTGTAATGATCGTTTAAGTATATGGGGCGAGTACCCCCTCTGTAAAAAAGATTGTTGCATGGTTTCCATCTGATCTTTGATGTTATCTGGATCTGAATTGTTCCGTAATACTCTAAGGAATTGAGAGATCGGGAGAGATCTTTTAAGCGCACCTGGATGGAAGCTGGTGGCATGTAACACTGTATTGCGATCGGACGTCTTTTTGTATAAGGTGTATCCTATAGAGTTCTGTGTTCGATATAGCTCTACGTCAAGGAATTGGATCCTGTTAGTGTCACTACAGTGACTCAGACGTACAGGAGAGTCTATGTTGTTTAGATCCTGAATCATGCTATCAAAAGATAAAGAAGAGCCTGACCACAAAATCAAAATGTCGTCCACATATCTAAAATAAGATATGATGTTCGACTGGTAGTTTGATAAAATATGTATGCTACACGTCACATTGTAATTATCACACAGCGGTTACACATGGTGGTGGGGCATCACGGTCACATTGGGGTAAGTAATTTCCTGTTAATTACTGTGGTTATATAAAGACACTATTTTATATTTGATGTTATCTTGATAAAGACCTGCGGGTCGAAACGTCGATCTTCTCACACAGATAAAACTTTTTTTCATCAAGCCCTTTGGAGTGCTCTGAATCATTATTCCCTATATATATATATATATATATATATATATATATATATATATATATATATATATATATATATATTTATTCATTTCTTTATTTATTTATTTTTTTATTTTTTTTCCAGAAGTGCTTCAGATAATTTCCCTGGAGCGTTTGTAAAAAAAAAAAAAAAATAACAATAAATGAAAACATGAAGCTCTATATGAAATTGTTAACCTATGGAACTAGTTACATTTATAATAAAAATGAAATAATAATAAAAGGTTTAAAAAAGTATTTGAATGACATTAACTCGAAGAAGTGCACAAATTTCTTGTTAAGAATAAAAAGATGTATTAAAGTATAGGATAAAATCCCACTTGTGCTAATTGTAGTTCATAGATCAATACGCTGCAGAACCTGTGAAAGTAAATTCTTCTTCCATCAATTTCAAAGAACAATAGATATACATTCCACATGTCACAAAATGCCATGTATATTTCAGCAGTTATATACAATGGCATGAGTAAATTGCACGTTTGTTTAACCTCAACTCTTTTATTTTAGCTCCAATGTTTTTGAAGGTATTGGCAAAGTAATAATGAATCCAATATTACACTGAATAACTGACTAATTATCTAAAAAACAAAAAAACACATACATGCTATGTAATTATGAGCTTTATTCTGTTCAGGTTCTTTATTTTAAATTCTTTACAAACTGTAAGTTCAGTGGTGGGAAAATCCTTCATTATTATAACAGTCCTGATGTGGTTTTGAACCTCTATTGGTTAATTGTTCCTTGTTTGAAGTCAGTATTTTTTTTACCCCATTCTGCATTGAGTTAATGTGACTTGTTTTTTTCTATCCATTTTGAAGATGAATTAATCACAGTTGCCTAATGTAAATGTTGCAAACCGATTAAGTTGATTACAGCTACAGACATTTTCAAAAATACCCTGCTTATTGTTATTACTATACATAATGTTTAAAAGTACCCAATTAATCAAACCAGTGCCATGCTATACTGTACTGTTGCATGCATCTCAATCCCTCAACCCATCAATATGTTCAAACCTCCTGCTTCTACTTGCATTCATGATGCCCCAACATATAGTTATTTTGTCTAAAATATTGGGTGCAATTTGTTCTTAAATATTTATACTCAACTAGTTTACTAAGCCCAAATATTATACGTGTTACCCTTACCATAATCTAAGCTGAAATCACAATATATTACTTTTCTCTATTATGATTTGACAGATATTTTGTATATTGAATGTCTTCGCATAGCAGAACATTGCAGAAACATATCATTCCAGGCGCAGTGATCTGGAGCTGATCTTGAGCTCCAGAAAAGTGTAAGTGCAATCTTTTTTATATGCCATAATTGAAACTCTAAAGTGCTACACTATATTTGGGTTTTGTCCCTTTTATTTTTCATATTGCTTCATTGGAACTAAGGATTTCAGTTGAAAGCGCTGCTTCCCGTCATTCTCTTAGTATAGTTGCAAACATTTTCAAAAAAAAAAACTCAGAAGAGAAATTAATCTAAATGTTGCTGACACTTTATTTTCACTTGTTGCTTGTTTTGTAGCCTAACACTCATTTTTGAATGTACTCATTTTCTGTAATACAATAAATTGCTTGAATATAGAAGTGTATGTAGTAGATGTGTGTAATTCCAGTGGTGTATTTTGGTGTAGCGTTATTGTTTGAATGCAGTGGTGTATGTATATACAGTGTTGTATTTAACGCAGGATATATATATATATATGTATATAATAGTGTTGTCTTTCAAATCCATTGGTGTATTTGTGTGTTGTGTCTGTGTGTTTGAATGTATGCATATTATATTTTGGAAAAAGAGAAAGATTTCTGGAGCTTTGATATGTGTGATATGTTTGATATGTGTGTCGCAGCTAGGATTTCCCGAACCAGAGTCTCTTGTCGTAGGTTAATATGGAGAAAATAATGCAGGGAACTGCACCTTCAAACAATGTCCTCAATTCAAGATCCCAGTAGAGCAGTATGGGAAATAAAAGGACAAAGAACAAAATATTGAGTATTATTTAGGATATTTGTGATCATAAAGTGAAAGAAATTGCACTTACAATTTTCTTCAGTTTAGAATCAGCTACAGATATATATGCCTGGACAGTACAATCCCTGTATACGCATATGCTGATGGCCCTGGTCTTGTGTTAGAAAATTTCCTTAGGCCAGTAAGCAGTGTTCAGTAGTCAGCGGTAATGGGGGATGTTCACATTCAGTGCGCTGTATTGTGGCAGTAAAAGTACATCAATGGAAAAAAAAGGAAAATAAAAACAGAGTGCTCTGTAATGCTAAACTGATAAAAAGATAAATGGAGGTATACTCACAAAGGAAGAGCAAATTAGGTTTTCCTAAGTCCTAAACAACATATGTGGTTAGTTCCCCACCAAGGAATAGGAAGTGTGGATCCCCCAAATAAAACCCTCAAGGATAAAAACTAGAAGATCCAAAATCTGATAAAACCTAGTTTTATTAGAAAACAAAATAATAAAACCAATATATAACATAAAACACTAGTAAAAAAAACTAATGCATTCTGCTCTTTTTCAAAGTGCAAAACGCATTGGTGTTTTACTAGTGACCTACACCTACTCATACCTATAGACATACATATAGATGCACAGTTACACACATAAACTTGCAGTATATACAGTACATGCAAACACAATATATGTGAGAAGTAGTTGAGTGCAACATTTGAAGTAAAACATAAGTTAACCAAGCCTCAGCCAATAAAGCTCACAGATAAAATACAATTGCTGCTGGGGAAACTTCCCCATGTTATTCCCCTTGTCCCTTAAGCCCTTAAGGACCAAACTTCTGGAATAAAAGGGAATCATGACATGTCACACATGTCATGTGTCCTTAACCCCTTAAGGACCAAACTTCTGGAATAAAAGGGAATCTTGACATGTCACACACGTCATGTGTCCTTAAGGGGTTAAGGGGTTAATTAAGATTATTTCTCATAACACCACATTTGTTTGTGTTCCAGTCCCAACCTATAAGAGTTTGAGCGTCTACTCTTCGGAGTGGAGTTCATTTCCCACTCCTGCACATTCTTGAGGATGTGTGACAGGGGCCAATTAACTGTTGCTGTGCTGGTGGCCACTTCAAGCAGGCCTCTAACTGCATTACAGAGCTGGAGGAAGAAGAGGAAGAGCTCTGTAATGCAGGCAGATGATTGTTTCACTGACCGGATCACTTGTTTTTTCTACTCACAGCACAGTGACTATTCTGCCTCCTTTGTCTCTCCCCATGCTGCAACTCTCTGTCTGCTGGGAGGAAGTGAATTGTAACCACTTCCTCCTTCTACAGTGGCCACAAGGATGTCTAGCTCAATCTGGTTGTCAGGAATGCTCAAACCATGGGACTGTCCTGGCAAAACCTCTTTCTGGTATGTATTATCTGCTCATATGTATCGCCAGGTGTTTTAATCAGACACTGTACACAAAGCAACAATAAAACAATGACATCCTCCAGGTCTTGCAAGCCTGGTCCTAAATGCCTAGGGCCATAGCCTTTGTGTGATCCTGTATTAAAATCAACACTAGTATTTTTATATATTTGTAGAAACAAGTAAGATGCTGACCAGTGAAGAATAAATTGCACAACCAGCAGGAACTTGAAATGTTAATAGTTTTATACTTTTCCTGTGCATAAGATACATCTTTTATATTTGATAAGACATGTCATGATATTACCTCTGCTATGTCTAAATGAATGTAGAAATGTATATAATGAACACTATGCCTGTTTGATTTCATCTTCCCTTGAGGTTTCAGTCTAAGTAGAAAATCTGCATTAACTGCTCAAAGATCCATTTCGTAAATCAACATCAGTGTTTGACTTTCTGCTTGGTGAATCTGAAAACAAATCTGAAGTGACAAAAGTATGAAGAACGACATAAATGTGAAATAAATAGGCTAGGTAGGAGCCGACAGTGTTCTGGGATTTGCCTACGGAGAAAATGGAAAAATACACAGTGAACATTACATAGCCCAACACAAAATTACACTGTAATTTATTGAGCATCACTCCCATAAATGACACTGCATTAAATAAGATCATGAGGATATATAGAATATAGATCCAGCTATGGTTGCCATGATTTTTCACACGTTAGATTCTTATCACAAGTGATATTTCAGAAAAGAATAAAACATATTTAAAAAAGATAGGGAGAATGTGAAATTACAATTTCTCATGATACATGTGTATAGCAGCTGCAGAAATAACTGTTGTAAAAGAAAATGCATAGAACTTTTGTAACAATAGCTTATTGACTGCATGTTAAGCTGCAAGACTTAACTGTTTGTTGTAAACCATGTTATATATTTTATGGCCTTACCAAATGGTCATTTTTAATTTTTGACTTCGCATTTAATTCCCATACTTATGTAAGTTTACCATGTGATGTGTGTTTTCATGTATTTTAGCTAGTACATGTACAAATGGATCAAATATCCATTAAGAGAATACACAGTATGGGGCTAAATGAATGTAAAACACATACATTTGTCAACCGTGCATAAATGTGATCTAATACATTACATGTGTTGTATGCTGCATGAACTAGAGTACAGGGGTAATTAATAGGGGATATCCACAGAAAGGAGAGAGCAATAGTAAAAAGTACTGTATCTCTAGCAACAGCAACATACAGCTTCCTTAATGTCCTGAATTTGGTGATCATGTTACTCTGTCCTAATTTTGTCCTCTGTTGTCCTATATCTGTGGACTCCAGGGAAATTTTCCACAGTAGCACATCGTTAGTGAGCTCTCTGTGTGGTCTTTGGTGTTGGTGTCTGGCCAGAGAGGTTGTCTGTCAGCCTGACTTTCTTGACATAAGACTAGCATGACCCTACAGTTGGTTTCTAGGCAGGTCAGTCCCTTGTGGGCATTGCCAGTAATGCAAGTTGTGTCATTGGCAAAGCCCATGAGGCCCTCCCACACCTCCTTGTGAGGTATGAACATATAATATCTGCAGGACACGACCCTGCTACTTTAGCCTATCATTAATTCCAACCTTGCTTCAGAGTTTACAGATGATGCATTGCTGGTGTTCATTCTGATAATAATAACTATCCTTCTCTTCTTCGTTCTGATCTGCTCCTATAAATGAAAAAATAATTAAATTTGTCAGATTTATTTTTCTCCAAAATGTCAGAGTAGCAGGGTCATCTGAACCTTTGGTACACTTAAAACATTATTTTTGTGAGAATAAAAAAAACTCCAAATGGATAAGCAGTGGAAAATAACTGATCTGAAAAAAAGATATTCAACCTTTACTTTTTCTTAGATTTGCCTTCTGGATATGTCATGAAATTTTGGAATTTAGTGAATAACTCTGAATGTTAACTCTTTTAATTACTAGGTCGTCCAGAGATACTTTGTGACCATGACTTCTTTCTGGCACATTTGCTATGTGTTTGTTCTATTCCACATTCACATTAAATGCACCCATACATATTGCACATTTTGTTTTGCTTTTTTTTTATCCACAGCACAATATCAAACTTAATATGTACAAAGGTTTTGGGGCACACCTCTTAATTATTGTATTGGGGTGCTTCAATCAGACCCATTAAGCACCTCGCCATGTAGTCTACATTTATATACATTTGTGCAAAAATGGGTCATTCTGAAGAGCTCAATGAATTCAAGTGTGGTACTGTGATAAGTCAGTCCATGAAATTTCATCCCTGCTAGATATTCCATGGTCAACTGTAAGTAGTATTATTGGTAAAGTGGAAGAGTTTAGGAACAGCAGCAACTCAGCAACAAAGACGGAGACCATGTAGAGTCACAGAGTGGGGTCACTGAATGCTGAGGTGCATGGTGGGTAAAGGTAACCAACGATCTGCTTATTCCTTAATTGAAGAGTTCAACACTTCCACTGTCATTAATATCAACACAAAACTGTGTGGCAGGAGCTTCATGGAATGACTGAGCAGCTGCATGCAAGCCTCGCATCACCAAGTACAATGCCAAGCATTGGATCATGGAAAAGTGTTCTCTGAAGTGGGGAATCATGCTTCTCTGTTTGGTAGTCTGATGGGCTAGTCTGGGTTTGGAGAAGGCCAAGAGAATGCTACCTGGATGATTGCATTTTGCCATTTGTAAAGTGTGGTGGAGGAGGGATAATGGTACGGGGCTGTTTTTCAGGGTTGGGCTAGACCCTCTTCCAGTGAAGATAAATCTTAAGGCTTCAGCATACCAATAACTTTTGGAAAATGTTATGCTTCCAACTTTGTAGGAAAATTTGGGGAAGATCCTTTTCTATGGCAGCATGTCAAATGTGCAGTGTGAACATCATGCAAAGTGCCGGATAAGTGATTAAAAAAAAAAAAAAAAATGCAAATGTGCCAAAAAAATCATGTGTCGGCTTCCTACTTATAGAGAAAAGTGCATAAATGTTCAAAATAAATATATTAGATATTATAGATCCCATTGTGTAAAAGGCATCAAACAGTACTAAACAATATTAAACAGATGTAATCTACATTCTTTAAGGTATATACAATATATAATAACAAACAGTTGATACACAATGTAGAATATATACTATTAAATCCCATATTGGAATAAAAATGAAGTTCAAAAAGTCAGGGCTGGGGGTTAAAGTGCCCCTCAAAAACGACTACATATACTAATACTTCCAATAAATCAAAGGATTAATTTGAAGCATAAACATAAATAATATAGTAATAGCCTGAATACTGGCTAAATAGTTATAAAGTAAATAGAGAGGGCAAATAAGCCACCATCTCAAAAAAGTACAAAATAAGAGTAAACATTTGAGTTGCAGAAACGTTCAATTATGCTGATTTATTGTTTTAAAATGTCCTATGTATTGTAAAGAGCACATGCATAATTTACCACTCCAAAACACTATGCAACCCAGGTATCTGCACTGCTATCTTGTTTAGATACTGTGTATCTTTGAAAACCAATTATAGTTCCTGGCAATCCCTTTTTCAAAATTGCAGCAATATGGAGCTTTATGTAACACAGAAATCAAGTTCTGCTGGGGAATTTAGTATGTGCCCTTGGCAGAAATTTCTTGCACTAATAAGGTTATGAGGCATTATTTTATCTAGTGCTACCTGCTATAATACCTTGCTTCCAGTTGAAAATACCACAATCTGCTAAATATTTGACAATAAGAAATGTATTAAAATAAAGAAAAAGCTTCCATTCAATAAATTGTCTCTAGGTACATCATCTAATAAAAATCTAGAAAATACTAGGTAACATTACTGCTTACCTTCTGTAAACACAACTGTAAAATAAATCAATATCATACTTACATTATATGGGATTTTCAAGTAAAACCTTTATCAATGCTACCTTAAAATAAAATTTAAAAAAATAAACAGACTGGCTGGATGTACAGTGGAGAATGCAGCAGAAATCTAATGGGGGATTTCTTTGAGCACAGTCAATAGATTAGAAAAGTTATCCAATATTAAAAAGTGGTATTCATCACTAATAGGATTATACTCTAGAATAGAAATACCCCAAATCCAGATTAGCAAACATAATCTGGTTGTTCAGATGGTAAAATTTTAATATTTTTTCCAAGATTTATATATGGCAACACCAGAATTTACATGTTAAAACCAAAATTAACTAACAAAATAATTTGGTTGAAGTAACCAAATTTCAACTGGATTGCCTTTTGTATATAGGTAGTAAATGTAAGATTTGCAAATCTAATTTAAATATAGTTATCGTGTCATTGTGTTATTTTTTGGGGATTTATTGAGTAACTCTATAAAACGTAAGTACTGGTTGAAAACACAATGACTGCCCAAGTTTTTGTTTAATTATTAAAACCTATCTAAAAAAAAAATAAAAATATTAGATATTCTTCACTGAGATCTGTTATACGATAAATAAAAAAAAAATATACAAAATATTAACTTGTCCTATCCATAGTAATCTGCAATACTTCATATTATAAAAATAAATAAATATCAGGCAAGATAAAATCTCATCAAGTTAATATGCAAGTCACTCCAGACAGAATCCATACTGTTTTAGTGTCTTGTAGGAGGTCCCACAATGTTCAGAATCATATTAGAAAATTTGTAGCTAATTTCTAAATTTGCATTTTAAATTGACGTCATCGATAACATAATTGGCAGACTTTAGGCAAAATACAGTATTCGGTAGTTTTGTAAATTTAATTTGTGATTATGCACATTGAGGAGTCTAGTAAAGAGTTATACAATAGATTGACATTTTTGTTATGGCTCAAGGCCAGGCGGGAAAGGGGGCATACAAACACTCAATGAAGTTCCTGGGATTCCATACATCATTACAATCTTTACAGTGGAAACCACAATTTTATTTAAGTGTGTTCTTTTACTCCATTGACACTGTAATATATTCTGGTACATGTCTGAGAAAAGATCTGAGTGACTTTGACAAGGGCCAAATAGTAGTGGCTAGACAAGTATCTCTAAAATGGCAAGTCTTGTTGAATATTCTTGGTAAGTACCTACCCAAAAAAAACAAAAAAAAGGACAACTTGCATCAGGTGCATGGGTGCCCAAGGCTCAGTGATGCACGTGGAGTGTAAAAGCTTGCTGGTCTACTCTAATCACACAAAATAGCTAACCTAGCTCAAATTGCTGAAAAACATACTGCTGGCCATGATAGAAAGGTGTCAGAACACACACACACTGATCACAGTTTGCTGCATATGGGGCTGTCTAGCTACAGACCAGTCAGAGTGCCTAGGTCCACTGCCAAAAACACCTTCAATGGGGACGTGAGCATCAGAACTGGACCATATAAAAATGTTAGAAGGTTGCCTGGTTTGATGAATCATATTTTCTTTTAGATCATGTCTGGGTGCCTGTGCATCATTTACCTGGGGAAGAGATGATAGCAGGATGCACCGACGGAAGCATTGTTATTCTCTGGGCAATGTTCTGCTGGGGTACCTTGGGTCCTGGCATTCACGTGGATGCTACTCTGACACGTATAACCTAATAAGAGATTGTTGCTCATCATGTATGTCCCTTCATGACAATGATGTCCCCTGATGGCAATTGCCTCCTTCAGCAAGATAATGCACTCTGCCATACTACAAAAATTGTTTAGGAATCATTTGAGGTACATGACAAATAGTTCAATGTGTTTCCTTGGCCTCCAAATTCCCAACATGCTGCGAATGTCTTGGTATCATATACCACAGGACACATTCAGAGGTCTTGTGGAGTCCATGCCTCCATGCATCAGAGCTGTTTTGGCAGCTCATGGGGAACCTACATGATATTAGGCAGATGTGTTTAAAGTTGAGGCTAATCAGTATATATTGGTTGTATGGGATGATAATGTACTTTAAACAATAGGATCCCAAATACCTGGCTTAATATTATTTCACAACAAATTTTGCCCTTAAATGTCTAAAGTTATTTAATAGAGTGATAACTGTCAGGAATTCAAAGTAAATTTCACATTTAAGGTCAAACGGTTAAAGCATAACTGGCTTGGAGAATGTACCTGTTGGAGATAAAATCAGCTATACACGAAACCCTCTTTCTTAGATGGATATTTTGTCGGAGCCACACCCTCTGAGATAGACAGACAGGATCCTGGGAATCAGCCAAGAAGACAAGAGATGTGTTCTATAACCAATTCAAAGTTTAATTATACGTCAGTAGCATTTATACCCCATTTTCATGTCGGTGGGGGTCATGAGCATTTATTACATAATATGTTTTTCACAAGTTATAAACAGCTGTTTCTAGTTATTACACATTACGCATTACACATTTGATTAAAATCAGTTATTTACAAATACCGATATTTTGGACAATTAACAAGAACATTTCGAAATCAGTATTTTTCCCGTAACTAGGATTTTATATAAATCCTATTTCTGAGAATAGAAGATAAAATGCCAAATTTATTCTTGGTTCAAATTAACCCTTATATGAACAGCTAGGATAGATAGCAAAATGGATATTTGTATCTACAGTACCCAATTTGACTGTTTTGGCTCTTAAATGAAAAGCCACATTGAATTCACAATTCTTACTTCAGTGACACTACGGTGTGTTGTGAAAAATGCCAGTAAACTTTTTTTATGTTGCCTCCTTCCTTCCAAAAAATACTATCCACCACAAATGGTTGCTCCTGTTCCCAAATTGGAAAATCATGTCTTATTTATTCTATAGCTTTACATTGCCTACATCAGCTATTTTGTTCCAAAGTATACGTTTAA
This sequence comes from Pelobates fuscus, assembly GCF_036172605.1. Taxonomy (NCBI): domain Eukaryota; kingdom Metazoa; phylum Chordata; class Amphibia; order Anura; family Pelobatidae; genus Pelobates; species Pelobates fuscus. The sequence continues at coordinate 161,884,916 of NC_086322.1, read as the reverse complement.
AATGTGCATCCCTTTCATTCCCAATAAATCATTGAACAACTGAATCAGAGCTGACATGGGGTTGTTGGATTTAAATGTGCAAACTAAACATTTTCTGTTTCTCTGATTGATCATCTGTACTACTGTGAACCAATTATGTAATTTCATGATTATATATTGTTTTACACCAAATTGTGTATATACCAAACTGAGTGAGTAACAAGAAAAATGCATTGTTACTGTAAACAAAATGAATATGCCTTTGATTTACTTTTTATAACACTAGGCACAGTATTGTGTTGTGTGAAAAAATAATTTTTTGTGTTATTTTCAGAATTGGAATTAGAGATTCCATATATATGCCCTACATGCTCTTATTTTTAAGACCTCCTTTTTTCACTTTAACATGTTTTACACACGCACGCATGCACGCATGCACATATAGATAGATTGCTAGGTAGATAATTAGAATTGGTCTAATTGGCTAATTGAATGGAATGCTATGTATATAATGTTTTTGAACAGGGCATGTCATCTCACTGTGCAAAGCCCAACAAGTTATGGGGTGCTGGAAGACATGTTTTTTAAATGCCATCAGTTGCCACTGCTCTCATGACATCCATGTTCATCAAGTTCTTCTTCTCCAACCTAGAAGTCCCAGTGTCTCAAATATCTGCATTTCTCTATCATCAAAATGTCATCACCCTGCCCCCCTCACCCACCTAAATTCAATGAGCTTTTACCAATAAATTACCCATTGTTCCACTGTTATAGTTCCAAAATATCACCAATCTAGCCACATATTTACCTTGCTCTTTCTTGCAGCAGTAGTTGGCTATACAACCGTATCTATACTTTGAGTCTCTCCTGTCTATTTTCCTTAGATTGCAAACTTGCAAGCTGGGTTCTCAGAACCTACATTGTCCATTTATTTCTGTCTGACACACTAGGCTTTGTTATTTCTGTTACTCTGTATATCTAGACCTGAGGAATTTGTTGATGCCATATAAATAAATGATAATAATAACTGCTGCTGTGCTATAATCATCTGACTTTTAACCTTATACAATGGAAAAGGACAAAGTGTCTGTTAATACTGAATGGTCTTTTATTTCCAAGCATTGACAAAACTCTTGTTGAGTCCCAATTATAGTGTCTAGGCAGCAATATGGTCCTGGCTTGACTTATTAAGTGATATATTGTGGGAAATAGAAGGAAACTTTTCTTTTATTTGCCATGATGGATCATTCATTCAGACCAAAAATGTGCAGGATAGCATGTATCAAACTTACAGAGAACAGCAGGATACTGACTACACTTTTTGCTTATTCGCTTCAATTTCAGACTTTTATTGGCAAATTGTATAGATGCAGCACTTTTTTTCTATATGTCTTAAAGACTTAGATAAAGTTAGCTTGTCCTTTATAACTGGTTTATGAACGGATGATCAAAGTCCTAGCATTAAACTGTGAGTGGCATTTTAACTCTCTCTTTACAGTTATTACAAAATATCAACAAACCAATGGTAAGATAGAAAAAAAAGATCACTGTGAAAATGTATATTGAAATGGTAATTAATACAAATACATGCCAATAGGTTGTGGAGTATAAAATCTCCCAAATGAGGAGCAACTTGAAATTGTAACCCTCTTCCTAAACTTTAATAGGCTAAAGAACATATAGTATAGATTGCAAGGAGTCCCCTTCCACTATGGGGAAGTAAATCAAACCTTTTAGAAACAATTTAAAATTTGCATTATGCATTCGGTACATACATGGTAAAATGGAAGTTCATGCTTCTGCATTATCATACCAACATATACCACGTTGGGACATTTTTCGTTGACTGATAACATAAGCTGATCACTCTCAGCTGATGCACTAAATCTTGCATTGCTAATGAAAGTTCCTAATGAGGAACTCAGCTCTTGAGTGAACCCTCTGGCACCCGGCAGACCCATATAGAATGTTCAGCATGGCTTTTTCTGTCATGCAAGATCAGTTTGTGTGAAGCCCTTGATGGGCCAACATATATTTATTTCTGTTGTGTCTGAACAACAGGTTCTCCTTTAATTAATTAAAAAGTCGGAACATCATGGATTTTGGGGCCTTTTTTAGGGGCTGAACAAAAGAAGTTTTAAGAAGAAAGAAATTGTCTAATGGTAAGCATTTTTTTTAGAATTATAGTTTATTGTGCCTCCTCTCACTATCTCTAGGGGAAGGGGAGTAGCAGGTATTTTTTGTATTGAGTGGCTAGGGACTTGGGAACCCTAGCCATTTTGGGGGTGGAGCAGGACCTAATTTGTGGGGAGGACCATCTTCTTTCTATATTTAATAAAATTAGGTCCCACCCACCATCACCATTAGGTGGGGGCTGGAGGGGATACTGTTCCCAACTGGGTTTATTAGGGGAATTAGAGATTCCACTTGCCACCAATATGTAGAGGCTGAGGCGACACTATTACTTCCCCATTTTAAAATATATGTCTTGGATTCATTATTCGAAATAATATTTATCCGTTTCCAATAAGTCATTAAAAGTGGGAATTATCAGAACCGTTAAAAGGCTTATCAGGAGCCAATGAATTGCTGATAAAACGTGTCAGCAGGGGTTAAGTCGAAGTGTTCATGTTTGGTATGTTGTCGGGTTTCACTGGGCTAGTTGTAAAGATATATATGTATACATAAATGTATATAGACTACACTAGACAAATTAAATATACATTTAAAAGGCAGGTGACATTAAACACTTAATTTAACAACATTTTGAATATTACTTTTACTATGCAAACTTTTTCAGAAAGTATTAAAGGACCACTATAGTGCCCCCACCCTCAGGGTCCCCCTCCTGGTGTGGCTCTGGTGTGAGGAAGGGGTTAAACTTACCTCTTTCTCCAGCGCCGGGCGGGGAGCTCTCCTCCTCCTCTCCGCCTTCGATCCTCCCTTTCGGCTGAATGCGCATGCGCGGCAAGAGCTGCGCGCGCCTTCAGCCGGTCTCATAGGAAAGCATTTACAATGCTTTCCTATGGACGCTTGTGTGCTCTCACTGTGATTTTCACAGTGAGAATCACACAAGCGCCTCTAGTGGCTGTCAGTGAGACAGCCACTAGAGGATTTGGAGGCTGGATTAACCCTATTATAAACATAGCAGTTTCTCTGAAACTGCTATGTTTATAATAAAAAGGGTTAATCCTAGAGGGACCTGGCACCCAGACCACTTCATTAAGCTGAAGTGGTCTGGGTGCCTAGAGTGGTCCTTTAAGCAGAAGAATATCTACTTACATAAAACAATGTATTTAAACTGTGCAAAAGGAATAATAATTAGTCAGCTGTGTGGAGGTGTTATTGCAAGTTAGTGTTAATGAGATAATGGACTAGCATGCACTTTATAGTGTCAGTAATTAAATCTAAAGTCAATGATGTTAGTTGCCAAATAGTCAGACAAAACAGACCAATGAACTGCTGGATTTCAAAGTAAAACAGGCAATGTTTCTTCTTTTATTGGCATTCCAGATGTAATTGAATGCACATATATATGCCTGCAGGTGTAATTCTTCATTAAAATACAGTAATGGCTTTCCAAGTCTAGTGTATTCATGTATTCCCCTAGTAATAAGGCTGGTAGTTCACTGCCTATAATCAGACAGAACAGGGTAATAATATCAAACATTAAATAACATATTGAAATTGATTTAAGTTTTCAAAGTGAAATATTTAAAACAAAGAATTTAAAATGGTTTATCACAGACTAACAGTAAAATCAAATTGCTAAGTTTGAGTGTGCTATTATTTATAATAAAGTTAAGAAATGTTTAACAAATAATTATATAGGCAGATGTTAACAGCAAAAACTTAAAAGGGCACAATAGTCACCAGGACAACTATTGCTTAAAGTAGTTGTTTTGGTGTCTATAGCATGTCCCTCCAGGCTTTTTTATGTGTCTAGGGACACCTCTAGTGTCAGTCACTCAGACGACCACTAGAAGTTCTCCCTGGGTCAGTACTGCACAGTGTACAGCAGTGACTTTCAGGTACTCTCACCACCTTTGCCATTTTAGATGTTCTCCTGGGACCGGGTTAACTCCCGCTGGTCCAAAGGGGGGGTGGGGGGGGGGGGGGGAGAAAGGGATCTGGAACTGAAAAACCAGCCATCTGTGGCAATTGGAGAGCGGCTGCCTCCCCTGTGCCAACCAAGCTTGTTGGCTGCATAATGTAATTGGGCGAAATTGTCTAAATTGCTAGATCGAGTGGTATCACTGAGCACCACATTGTCCTCTTCCACACTGTAGCCAAGCTTAAGTGAAAAAAGATGTATGTAAGCAGATATTCAGTGAATTTTCTACTAACTTCAAGTTTTCCCCTCCTACCTTCCCTACAGACAAGTCCAAGGTGGGGTATATTTTTAACCAAAGTTCCCACACCCTCTCAAATCAGGTGTATAATGTGGTAAAAAAAAAAAAAAAAAACCACTTATATTTGGGTATAAAAAAAAAAACAAAAACAAAAAAACACACACACAGCTTCCTCTGAGGATATCCCAGGTATTATCCCCCAAACAGCGAACCAAAATACATAGAGGATACAGCTGTGGATTGGATAGAAGATGAATGTATTGCCTTAGGGTGCCTCTCCTTAGATTCCTGGGGCTGCTAATCCATGTCTCCTCCATTTCAGGTAGTAGTCACCACAATCAAAAAGAGCTGGAGTCCAGAGGTGTTCCAAATTAATTAATATTGTAAAATTTACATATAAGTAATAAAAATATAGGGATAATAAAAAGTGCTTTTTTCCCCAATGTATAGTTTTTATTGCATTTTCAACATAAAGAAAGAAAATGTTTTTGACACATTTTTCATATGTATGACACATACATTCACATATGATGACATTACAATCACTTTAAGGCATTATAAGATATTGCAACTTATTCTAATTATCCTTGTTCTATAAAGCTGTACATACAACATACCATTGAATGTTAAATGTGATATTGTGTGTAACAGTCACCTGGGGACTTATGTAACAGTTTACCAGGAGTTGGAGCCCAGTTGCAGGAGATGGCACAGGAAGGAGGCAAAAACCAAAAGCGCAATACATATTAAGGGGAAATCCAAAGGCAGGGTCAGACTAGAACAGGGGCGGACTGAGAGCTTATGGGGCCCCCAGGCAAAATTAGATCCCTTTGAAGGCCAAATATATGTGCATTAAATAAATGTTAAATATAAATCTCATAATACGGCATTCCTTTGGATGTGTATATTGTGAAGACCTGTGTATCAATGCATGTTTGTATTTGAGTCTGTGTGAATGCACTTGTGCATGTCTGGATGACTATGTGTGCTTTTTTGTATATAGTGTCAGTGTGAATGCAATTGTGACAGGTGACAGAGTGTGTGAGGGGATGACCAGTGACAGGGGGGGGGGTGACTAGTGACAGTGTGAGGGGTTGACTAGTGACAGAGTAAGGGAGCGAAGGGGGTACTAGCAACAGAGTAAGGGAGGGAAGGGGTGACAGAGTGAGTGAGGGAAGGGGTTTCTAGTGACAGAGTAAGGGAGGGGATTACTAGTGACAGAGGGGGTGACACAGTGACAGAGTTAGGGAGGGAGTGACTAGTGACAGAGGGAGGGATGGGGTGACTAGTGACAGAGTGAGGTAGAGAGGGGGTAGCACAGTGACAGAGGGAGGGAGGAGGGAGGGGTGACTAGTGACAGAGGGAGGGAGGGGTGACTAGTGACAGAGGGAGGGAAGGGATGACCAGTGACAGAGGGAGGGGGTGACTAGTGACAGAGTGAGGGGTTGACTAGTGACAGAGTGAGGGGTTGACTAGTGACAGTGTGAGGGGTTGACTAGTGACAGAGTAAGGGAGCGAAGGGGGTACTAGCAACAGAGTAAGGGAGGGAAGGGGTGACAGAGTGAGTGAGGGAAGGGGTTTCTAGTGACAGAGTAAGGGAGGGGATTACTAGTGACAGAGGGGGTGACACAGTGACAGAGTTAGGGAGGGAGTGACTAGTGACAGAGGGAGGGATGGGGTGACTAGTGACAGAGTGAGGTAGAGAGGGGGTAGCACAGTGACAGAGGGAGGGAGGAGGGAGGGGTGACTAGTGACAGAGGGAGGGAGGGGTGACTAGTGACAGAGGGAGGGAAGGGATGACCAGTGACAGAGGGAGGGGGTGACTAGTGACAGAGTGAGGGGTTGACTAGTGACAGAGTAAGGGAGGGAAGGGGTGACTAGCAACAGAGTAAGGGAGGGAAGGGGTGACAGAGTGAGTGAGGGAAGGGGTGACTAGTGACAGAGTAAGGGAGGGGATTACTAGTGACAGAGGGGGTGACACAGTGACAGAGTTAGGGAGGGACAGAGGGAGAGATGGGGTGACTAGTGACAGAGTGAGGTAGAGAGGGGGTAGCACAGTGACAGAGGGAGGGAGGAGGGAGGGGTGACTAGTGACAGAGGGAGGGAGGGGAGACTAACGACAGAGGGAGGGAGGGGTGACTAGCGACAGAGGGAGGGAAGGGTGACTAGTGACAGAGGGAGGAAGGGGTGACTAGTGACAGAGGGAGAGTGGGGGTGACATAGTGATAGAGGGAGGGAGGGGGTGACCAGTGACAGAGGGAGGGGGTGACTAGTGACAGAGTGAGGGGTGACTAGTGACAGAGTAAGGGAGGGAAGGGGTGACTAGCGACAGAGTAGGGGAGGGAAGGGGTGACAAGCGACAAAGTGAGGGAGGGAAGGGATGACAAAGTGAGTGAGGGAAGGGGTGACTAGTGACAGAGTGAGGGAGGGGATTACTAGTGACAGAGGGGGTGACACAGTGACAGAGTTAGGAAGGGAGTGACTAGTTACAGAGGGAGGGATGGGGTGACTAGTGACAGAGTGAGGGAGGGAGGGGGTGACTAGTAACAGAGTGAGGGAGGGGGTGACACAGTGACAGAGGGAGGGAAGTGCGACGAGTGACAGAGGGAGGAAGGGGTGACTAGTGACATAGGGAGAGTGGGGGTGACATAGTGACAGAGGGAGGAAGGGGGTGACATAGTGAGGGAGGGGGTGACAGTGACAGAGTTAGGGAGGGAGTGACTAGTGACAGAGGGAGGGAAGGGTGACTAGTGACAGAGTGAGGGAGGGGGTGACTCGTGACCGAGGGAGGGTGACTCGTGACACAGTGAGGGGGGTGACTCGTGACTCAGTGAGGGGGGTTACTAGTGACAGTGGGAGGGGGGTGACTAGTGACAGAGGGAGGGTGACTAGTGACAGTGAGGGGGGGTGACTAGTTACAGTGGGGGGGGTGACTAGTGACACAGTGAGTGGGGGTGAATAGTGACAGTGAGGGGGGGTGACTAGTGTCACAGTGGGGGTGTTGTGCCTAATCATTAAATTCATGAAGCACCAATATCCAAAAAGTAATAATCAATACCTAATAAGGTTTATAGTGATATTGGCGGGCACACAACCCAGTTCCAATAGAGTACATTGAGTTATAGGAAAGAGAAATCACACAGAGACCAAGTTGAATATAAGAATTCACACTACACTTTAGGGATCTAAGCAAAGTAAGTTTTACTCTCATTTAAGTAGTTGCATGCATTTACTTCAAACAGCTTAGTATCTAGATATATCAGCTTAAGTATACATCACCATTAGAGAAGTTTGGTTGTCTCCTTGCCACACATGACTGGGGAGAACTCAGGCAGTCACTCGGAGAGACCCTCTCTTCTGGGAACAGCAGAAACCAGTAACACGCGTCCGTTTTACAGGTGGGTAGTTCTCCAAGTGAGCGCAAGATTCCCTTACCTGTCTTCAAGGACAGACAGTAGTTCCTTATCAGTGCAGCCCAGCAAAAGACCTTGATACAAGCAGCTGGATGGACCTGGCAGTTGGCCAGACTGTTCAGGACCATCAGAACTTATGCCAAGTCTTGAGCGGTTAATTATCGCTTATCTACAAGCTTTCTTTGTACTGTTGTAGAGATGGCAACATAAGTTTTTGATGGCAACGCGAGTTTCTCAAATTGCTGTGTCAGCTTATAGTGCTGTGTCAGCTCTTAATAGCTGTGGCATAAGGCCTTCAAGCCTGCATCTAGTAATTGTGGCCTTCAAGCCTGCATTTAGTAATATGTGCTATGTGTGCTTATATGCTTAACGGTGCCATCTTAACTATCCATAAATGTTTGAGTTGCTCAATAGTGATCAATCAATCATACTTAATTAATATAGAATATTATTATCACAGGGGGGGTGACTAGTGACAGTGAGGGGGGGGTGACTAGTGAGACGGGGGGTGACTAGTGACAGAGAGGGGGGGTGACTAGTGACACAGTGAGGGGGTGATGAGTGACACAGTGGGGGTGACTAGTGACACAGTGGGGGTGACTAGTGACAGTGGGGGGGGTGACAAGTGACAGTGGGAGGGGTGACTAGTGACAGTGAGGGGGGTGACTAGTGACACAGTGGGGTGTGACTAATGACAGTGAGGGGGGTGACTAGTGACACAGTGGGGGGTGACTAGTGACAGTGAGAGTGGGTGACTAGTGACACAGTAAGGGTGACTAGTGACAGTGAGGGGGGTGACTAGTGACAGTGAGGGAGGGAGGGGGTGACTAGTGACAGTGGGGGCGTGACTATTGACAGTGAGGGTGGTGACTAGTGACACAGTGGGGGTAACTAGTGACACAGTAGGGGGTGACTAGTGACACAGTAGGGGGGTGACTAGTGACAGAGGGGTGACTAGTGACAGTGAGGGGGTGACTAGTGACACGGGGGGTGACTAGTGACAGTGAGGGGGGTAACTAGTGACACAGTGGGGGGGGACTAGTGACAGTGAGGGCTGACCCTAATTGGAAAAGGGCTGCAAGTGGGTCAGTACTGCTTAATCCTGACAAGGGGTCAGAAAGCAGAGTAATGCAAACAGAAACTGAACCTGACTGGGATGCTGAAGCTGTGAGTTCAAACCCAGCCAGGCCACGCCTTGCTGTCTACAGGGCTCGGGCTGTGCCGTTTGATTGGAGTTACGTGTCTCCTGTGCCCAGTCATCTCTCTTCTGCGTTGTGGTTGAGGAGCTCAGGCCAGAGCCTAATTCTGTTAATTTAGCCTGGATCGACCTGTCCAGATCTGAGAGCATTCTGGCAATGTCTTCTTTTGATGGCAATCTATTTAGCACTTTCCTGATGTCGGAGTCTGGTATCAGGAAGTTTTACTTTACTGAGAGGGTAGTGGATGCATGGAATAGCCTTCCAGCTGAAGTGGTAGAGGTTAACACAGTAAAGGAGTTTAAGCATGCGTGGGATAGGCATAAGGTTATCCTAGATGGGACTAGATGGGACGAATGGTTCTTATCTGCCGTCACATTCTATGTTTATAGGTTTCTATGTTTCTATGCAGGGCCGGTGCAAGGATTTTTGCCGCCCTAGGCAAAAGTAAAATTTGCCCCCCCCCCCCTCCATATGACATCACAATGCCCCACCCATATGATCTGCCATGTTAACTAACGCAAGTGCTGCAGTGCCGCCGTGCTCACATTAAAAGGCCTGCAGGGACAGGCTATAGACACCAGAACCACTACATTAAGCTGAAGTGGTTCTGGGGACTATAGTGTTTCTTTAATGTGAGGTAAATTAGAGATTAGTGCCACGAATAATATACTAGATTGCCTACTTACAACCAGATGAGGATGATGATGGGCTCTAGCTGCAGTCTGGCTCCACTGGTCTGGTGTAGAACAGGCTCTCTGGAGGCTGTTTGTAACTGTGGTCACAAAATTCAATGTTCTGGGAGAACGGGAAGCAGCACCATTTTTTTAACGCCCTTTACACAGCTCAAGGTCTGAGTCCCAGGGTCCACCTTCATGTTCCACCAATGAGTTTGTTCACAGGAGGTGGAGTAGGGGATGTCCTGATATGTGTGTAAGGAATGCATTGTGTGAATCTGTGTTTGTATGAGTAAGGGCTGCAAGGTGTGTTTCTGTGTATGTACGGGATGCAGTGTGTGCGTCTGTAAGGGGTGCATTGAGTGTGTGTAAGGGGTGCATTGAGTGTGTGTAAGGCAGGGGCGGACTGACCACTCGGGCAGATCGGTCATGGACCGAGGGCCCGAGGCAGTCAGGGGCCCGGCTGCATTACCCTTTCTGAAGTGGAGATCAGAGATCTCCACTGTGAGAAAGAAGGTTGCAGGGCCCCAGGATGATACAGGGGGGCTCTGCAACATATCGCTCAGCAAATTAATTCCCCCACTCAGTGTGAGACCTGGCAGCTTACCTGCTCTCACTGCCAGGTCTCCCTTATCTCTCTCTTCCTGCAGCTAGTGCTCAGTGCTCAGTGTGAGGATGGGAAGGGGCAGGAAGTGACATCACACCCCCTGCTTCCCCTCTCACACGAGCACTCACAGCATGGATGGAGAGTGAGAACAGGAGCCTGTCCATTTATCCCCCATGTCCATTTATCCCCCCCTCCCTGTCCATTTATCCCCCCTCCCTGTCCATTTATTCCCCCCCTCCCTGTCCATTTATTCCCCCCCTCCCTGTCCATTTATCCCCCCCTGTCCATTTATCCCCCCTCCCTGTCCATTTATTCCCACCCTGCCTCCCTGTCCATTTATCCCCCTCCCTGTCCATTTATCCCCCCTCCCAGTCCATTTATTCCCCCCTCCCTGTCCATTTACCCCCCTCCCTGTCCATTTATCCCCATGTCCATTTACCCCCCTCCCTGTCCATTTATTCCCCCCCTCCCTGTCCATTTATCCCCCCTCCCTGTCCATTTATCCCCCTCCTTGTCCATTTACCCCCCCGTCCATTTATCCCCCCTCCTTGTCCATTTATTCCCACCCCCTTCCCTGTCCATTTATCCCCCCGCCCTGTCCATTTATTCCCCCCCTCCCTGTCCATTTATTCCCCCCCTCCCTGTCCATTTATTCCCACCCCCCTCCCTGTCCATTTATTCCCCCCCTCCCTGTCCATTTATTCCCACCCCCTCCCATTCAATTTATCTCCCCCCCTCCCCTACCTATGTTGTAGCGTGGCCGAGCTCTGTATGGTCCGCGGGTACAGGGAGCTTTTGTTTCCTGTACCCGGCCGGACTAAAAGGAAGTGAACACTCAGTGTTCACTTCCTGTTAGTCCGGTCGGGTACAGGAGACAGATGTACCCGCGGACCATACAGCGCTCGGCCACGCTACAGTGAGGGAGTGACAGGAGGGAGCGCTGAGCGCTTCCCTCCTGTCAGCCCCTCTCCTCATGCTGCGCCCGGGCGGTGCGCCCTCATGGACGCACCAGCCCGGGCAGAGCTGCAGCCGCCTGAGGCTCTCTACAGAGCACTTGGGTGGCTGCAGCATGAGGGGGGCTGGCGCTCCTGGCGGGGCCCCTTCCCAAGGGGTGCCCTAGGCAGCTGCCTAGTCCGCCTTACAGGTAGCACCGGCCCTGTTTCTATGTGCTGAGGCTTTAGAGACTGTGTAGCTTGCCTGTGATGCTGTTGGAGACTGTGTGCAGGCCGCCATGTTGGATCTGCTGGCCTCTGTTTCTCCGGATTTCTCTGCTAAATATTTATTTAGATGCTTGTATCTGGAACCAGAGGTTTGTTTGGGGTCTCGGGGGGTAGCAGGATCCTTTTTCTTGTTCCCCATATTGTTGGTTTGCCGCGAGGGCATTGGATTGTTCTCTGCTTGGATCGGAGCTCAGGGCTTTGGAGTCTGCTCGCATGGCCGTCCGGACACGCCCCCATCGCATTGATATTTTATTATAGGCTTCCCAATCAGGAGGTTTTGGTGTGTCGCATAGCCAACAGCCACTGCAAAATAGGGAAGTCAGTCCCCAACTCTTTTTCCAAACTGAGCAAGTAGGGAAATTTTGTCCCACCGCCAGTATCATTCATGTTGTTGTAGCAGAAAGATTGTGGTTTCAGGGTATGACTGTCTTTCACACATCACTTGTTGTGAAACATCATAATTAATTATTTGTCTTGAGTGCAAGATGTTTTGAATTCTAAGGTAAGTAAACAGCTTCCTTAATGGGAGGGAGAATTATTCCTGCAAGATATTTTTAATTTGAAGGTAAGTGAACAGCTTCCTTAAAGGGACACTATAGTCACCTGAACAACTTTAGTTTAATGAAGCAGTTTTGGTGTATAGAACATGCCCCTGCAGCCTCACTGCTCAATCCTCTGCCATTTAGGAGTTAAATCCCTTTGTTTATGAACCCTAGTCACACCTCCCTGCATGTGACTTGCACAGCCTTCCATAAACACTTCCTGTAAAGAGAGCCCTATTTAGGCTTTCTTTATTGCAAGTTCTGTTTAATTAAGATTTTCTTATCCCCTGCAATGTTAATAGCTTGCTAGACCCTGCAAGAGCCTCCTGTATGTGATTAAAGTTCAATTTGGAGATTGAGATACAATTTTTTAAGGTAAATTACATCTGTTTGAAAGTGAAACCAGTTTTTATTTCATGCAGGCTCTGTCAATCATAGCCAGGGAAGGTGTGGCTAGGGCTGCATAAACAGAAACAAAGTGATTTAACTCCTAGATGACAGTGAATTGAGCAGTGAAATTGCAGGGGAATGATCTATACACTAAAACTGCTTTATTTAGCTAAAATAATTTAGGTGACTATAGTGTTCCTTTAATGGGAGGGGGAATTATTCCTGCAAGATGTTTTTAATTCTAAGGTAAGTGAACAGCTTCCTTAATGGGAGGGGGAATTATTCCTGCAAGTGAGCAAAGATTCGGAGTCTATGGGTAACTGGATCCATTGTCTCCACGACATTACCAGAAATGTAGTCTCTGTTAATGTCTTTGACAAGAAAGATCATTGTTGATTGTAAGTTGTTAGTTTGTTCATAGTAAATTGACTAGAGTGTCTGGGTGAACACAGACATTCTCAATAGAGCCATATTTTGCCTATCTTTGCAAAACTTCTAATCCCTATGATAAGATCGAGGCCTCATAGTAGGTGAGAACATTAAAGCGGCACTGTCATGACCGAATGCCATTTTTTTCCAGTACATCTAATTGTCCCCCTAGTCACCCCCAAATGCCCCTAAGCCCCCCATCTTACCTATTTTTTAATCTTTATTTTGTGTTTGGACTTAGGTCCTGGGTGCTGCCATCTTTGTGTGGGTAGATAAAGTCCCTAGGGGACACATCATCTGTTCACACTAGATAGCACTGTGAAATTCCTGTGCATGCCCAGTTAAACACTTGGGCATGCGAACGGAAATTTCCTCTATTCATTCGTTAGAAAGACGAATAAATGAATAGAAATTGCAAACAAATGAAAGATGACCTCTCCGGGCCTTTATTAAAAAAAAAATGGTGGTGGATGAATAGAGGCTTAGTCATCTGGGGGGGGTTACATTACGGGGGGTAGCGGGGTAGAGGCCGGGGGGAAGATGAATAATTCCCCCATAGTCATTTAGGGCTCCCACCCGCTTGGGTGGGTGCCGGGGGGGGGGATGCTAGGTCCCCCTTCAGTTTAATAGGCCTTACTCGCGCTGCACGGGTGGGGGGACACTAGGGGGCTTTTTTTTAACAGTGAGCAGCCACTGGTTCCTCACTGTTTAGTAGACATGCCGCTACTCATGGTATAGTAGTAGGGGCATGTCTACTAGTATTAGTAAATTTGTAATTTAGTAAATTTGGATGAAAGACAAATCTTGGTCTTTCAGTCTTTTGGTAGATAGCTCCCTAATACCATTGTGATTTGGGAGCTATCTACTAAATGGCTGCAAGATGCAGCCACGGCACGAATAGATCGAAATTTCATTCATTCAAATGAAATTCCGATCCAAACAAAGTCCCGAATTGCGTCCTAACACAAATTTTTAAACTGTTCTCATTCTGTTAGGAGAAAATTCAGTAATTTTGACAGGGTTCTGTCTAAAATGACAGGACGTTCGGGAGTACTGACAGGAAGCATCACGAGATCACGGAGGAAAGGTAAGAATTGTCAGAATTTTTTTCTGACCACAGGAAACGGAGCACATTTTGCTCCTGCGCTGTTAATAGATGATCAGGCGCAGGAAACCTCCATAAGACAAATAGTCCCTACTATGTCTTATGTTTTAAAGAAAACTAGAACAGACAGGAAGAAATGAAGAACAGATCCTGACAGAGGGAGAGAAGAAGAATCGATTGGGGAGAGGATAAGTTCGGCATGACAGTGCCACTTTAAGTAAACAAATGCTCAAAAAGCATATCACAGGTAACAATAGAACCCATTGTGCCAATTTACAGTTTGTAAACTCATATTACAACCAATGTTTACTATGTACAGAATGAATTTCAGCTTTCAGCCTTTATTCAATTATGCCCCACTCCCCTTTGACTGTGAATTAAGAAAGGCCCACAGCACATCTCACACTTGTCTTGTAGCAACTATTTATTATTAAGTATACAATGCATTTCACCTTTTTCACTTTGTGTAATTATGCCCTACTCCACATTCGACTACAGGCTTACTTGAGAATGGCCCACAGCACATGTCCAACTTCTCTTGTTGCAAGTATTGTTCTTTAATCCACTTATTGTAGAGTGCTGTATAATATGATGGTGCTTTAGATATAATAATTATAATAATAATCGACAAAGAAGCCTATTAAATGCTTTTTATTTTTCTATGCCAAACCCTGTTGATTTAATTTTATGTCTCTCCAATCTGGGAGGGTCAATTATTTTTTTTTAGCAGTTTGTTAGTTCTGATTCTGAATTGGTATTGTATCACCCAATTATTTTACTTTGCATACTTACATTACACAAAAGAACATTAAAACAAGCATACTGGATTTATAGAAGATAATTTAATTCCAGATTTAAGCAATATCTAGAAGTACCGCAAACAGTCTCTTGAGGTCATTATTACCTACAAAATTATAGACAAACTCTTATTTTAGATAACTTTTCAGACATAAATTATGTATCATTAAGCAGAAAGGAAATTATGTTTCTTGGAAACTTGAACAATTACTTATTTTTATCATAGTATTGTATACCTTGTTATAATCAGTTCGTCTTACATTTGTTTCATTTATATATTAAATCCCTAAGAGTTGTACGGTACAACATATTAAGTTCCAGATGGCCTATAATACACAGGATGTACTGGCTTTATAGTCACATTTATAACTCCTACATGGCACTTAAAAGCACCATATTGAGCTTTGAGCATAAATAATTATTTTAAATTGTTGTCACAATCTTTTTGGGAAAACGTAATTGAATTGTTATATTCCCTGTAAATGAATCTTTACTTTTAATAACTGCCATCAGGCACAGAACAGGGGAACGCTTTATGTGCAAAGTAGAATTAGAAATTCAGGTAATGACACAGTTATCAAACCTTTTAGAAATGACTATATTCTAACATATTTTAAATATAGACTATAAGTGACTTATGTAGCACACTCCCAGGAAAGTCATTAATCAATTGTTAAAGGAACAAGTATGTGGTTTTGTAGTTTTAAGGGATTTTTTTTTAAGGGTGGACAGAAGCACTGGTGTTGTAGGGGAGGAGGATAATACAACCCTATACATGTCATATCTATAAAACAATAACAGCCAATAGTTCAAAGCTTTTTTTTTTTTTTACATTTTGCATTAGGTGATTCAAAAGTCCAGTGATTCTGAAAGAAAACATAATACTACACTATATGTCAAAACTCACTTTACAATATTCTTGCTGATTTGTTCATACATTGATAAGACTTTTATCTAGTTCAGAACTCTAACATGTCTATTTTTTGTTCTGTTATTACTATTGTATGTGTATGTGTGATTTGATGTTAAATTGTCATGTCTACTGTGAAATGAAGAGTACTAGAAAAGATCTGTTAAATCTGTTATCTGTATGCCAGTTATTCCATGAAACACATCATGTAACATCTTGGTTAAAGGCCATCATAAATAAATCAGCACAGACTTGGCACATGTATTTTCTGATTAAAATTTTCTCTGACATGCTTTTATAATGTTTAGCTACCATATTTGAATATGAATATCTGAGTGTGGTTTTGTGCATGATATGGAATGTTAACGCATTACAATAAAGTCTATTTTCTCAATACAGATTTGGTGTGCTAGTAATACAGACAACAGTGGCTTCCAAAGAACTCCTCAAGGCATGCCTAACAGTCCAGGACTTTTAGAAAGAAAAAAAAAAACACCTTGACACAACTGTGTAATCCCTAAATCATGGACTGGTATGTGTCCCTTAAGGACTAGTTTGGAAACCACTGCCCTGCAGTATGGTCACTTTTTCTAAATCCCATCCCACTGCTATTCTTCTAATTTATCATCTTTTGCAAGTATTAACCAACTGAATACCCATGTAAGTTTCCATGAATGTTATTTCTACTCATATACCATTCTCACTTGAGATTATTTGACTTGTATTCAGTTGTTAAAAGTAATTGTTGGGGGCGTGGCCAGCAGAGTAAACGACCAGACGTGTCTATGCTGAGCTCCTGCCGCATGGACCTGGAAAATAGCCAAAAAGCCACTAAAACGAGCAGAAATAGTGTTGATCCGCAACCCATACCTCCAACATAAAGATGGGGCGCAAACACCGCAAATTAGCCTACGCAGAGGACCTCCATCAGACCGATATCCGCAGGTCTTTCGATGGGCCGCGGCCTCAGGCCCAGACCAAGATGGCCCCCAGCAGATCACGAGGCTCAAGTACCTCAGGCGGCTCAGAGGGGGAGGAAGACGCAGTGGCCTCGCAGACACACAGCAGCATACACCAGAAAGCGGACTCAGACACTGACACATCCCCATCCACCAAAGGGGACATTAAACGTCTGCTTCTGGACCTGCGGACGGTGTGGAAAGCTGACCTTGCAGGGATACAAACGGAGGTCGGCACCCTGACACACCGCTTGGATGAAGCTGAATCCCGAGAAGGTGAACGAGAGGGCCGACTAGCTGAGACCCAAACACAAGTGACCAATATGTCTCTACAGATTGAGAGACTATCGAAAACGGTCGCCTCCTTGGAAGCCAGGCACCGTAGGAGGAATATCAGACTCCGAGGTATACCGGAGTCAGTGAATCAAGCTGCCCTGATGGATTTTGCCACTAAAGTGGCGGGAACACTAGGGGTACGGGCAGAAAAGGGAGAGCAGCCTCTGTTGTCGGTGTTTCGGGTCCGAAAGGCCCCCACTGCCCCTGCGGACGCCCCACGGGATGCCATTGTGGTTACACGGGACATCTCCGTCAAAACAGCCCTCCTATCTCGCTCCAGAAACCAGGCTGCTGTGACCGTGGAGAATCACCACATAAAACTTTTTAATGACTTACCCTTTACGGTTCTGGTTGAAAGGCGCAGATTCCAACCGATCACCAGGGCCCTGAGAGATCACAACATCCGGTACAGATGGGGAGCCTCTGGCACACTGGTGGTGCCCCACGGAGAATCAGTGCTGACCCTTTCGGCAGGAGAGGACCCAACCCGGCTCCTCAACACGCTGGGGCTGCCTGCAAACACGCTGCACCCCGGGAATACAACGGATCACAGCCGGACCGGAGCACCATCAAGCAACACCCAAGACCCTCCATAGACGGACAGTTGAGGACTGTTCAGGCCACCCACTACGTGGTATTAACACCACTTACCAAAAACTTGAACTGCATTGACATTAGAGAATACATGTCCACAGCGCATTGATGCAAAGACGACATATCTGTATATAGCCGGCTGGGTATTTATGGCAATGTTATTGTGATATTGGTTATAATGTTTTGTTTTTTTTCACCAGTTATTGGGTACCTCATCAGAGACGCTGCGACCCATTATCGCCGTGTCTCTGACTCGGTGGCCGCAGTTAATGCACTCAATGTACAATCCAACCACCCCCTTACCCTCACACGCCCAAAAAGCAGCAGCTAAGCATTAGGAAGCCCTTTACATAGGTTGAACTGCTCACGGTGAGCTATACTGCATGTATAGGGGGGAGTAAAAGTCACAGTAACAGTACCCTATTAACTATGTCACTGCAAATTTGGTCCCGAAGCAAAGCGCTGACGCTAGCAGAGACGTTGGCCCCTGCCTTTCTTGGTCTCCTAATCAGACAACTAAACTTCATGCTGCGTCCTGTTGACCATCAACCACCCAATTACACTTAGAGCCTCGCTAACTCAGCTTACAGCGCTTGATAAACACATCCCAGGGGTACCTAGATAAACGTTATTCCCAAGAGGCATAACCAACAACCACATTATGTGGCCCTAGCGCACACAAACTGTACGTACCCGCTTGCGCTGATACAAAAATTGAGCTTCACTACTCCCAACCGCAATCATTAAGTGTCTTTAGACGTAAAATGGCACTAATCCTTACTACACAGAGACACCCTGTTTAATTGCAGAGTTATCTTACCGTACAATTTTATTTGCTATATCCTTGATGTTAACGAAAAGTCAGTACAAGCAAAGATGTATCACCTACTACATCTACTCGTGCACAGACTGTGCTAGTAAACTGCAAGCCATGCCACAAAATGGCACTAATCCTTACTATACAGAGCCACCCCATTTAATTGCAGAGTTATCCTAATGTACAATTTTATTCGCTATATCTTCGATGTTAACGAAATATCAGTACTAGCAAAGTTGTATCACCTACTACACCTTACTCGCGCGCAGACTGGGCTAGTAAACCACAAGCCATACCACTGGCCTGGGGAGCCAAAGTCGGCCCTCCTAGGAGTACTTACACGACACTATCAGCCAGGCTGGCACTTTGCAGCCAACACAGACACAATCAGACATCAGGACACCTGAGCTGAACAGCAAAATACCTAAAGTCACTAGAATAACCAACATGTGTACCCCTTGAGACCGTCTCTCCTGTTTATACTGTGTTATTAAGCACCTGCAGAGTTCTAATGGCAGAGCTAAAGTCTTGTTTCTGTTTTTTTATTTTTTTTCCTTTTCTTATTTAATCTCATATTATTGTCCACTCGTATACACTCTGTTCAAAAAATTGTGCAACCATATCTTGTCATAATGATGTTGGAATTAATCCGCCTGTATCTGCTACCGTGGCACTACAGGTCTGTTTGTAAGCCTTATTGCACGAAAAATAAAGAATTTAAAAAAAAAAAAAAAAAAAGTAATTGTTAAGTAACTGTTTGGAGGCGAAAAATATTTTCCTAGCCAGGGTCATTGATCCTACTGTGTGGATAGTTTGCCAACATGTTTTTTGTTTGTTTTGTTCACGGTTTTTTTTTTCTTTTAATTTGGAATGTGCGGTGGTCAGGAAACTGAACTAGAAAAGATCTACTCTATACTTGTCTGAGCAAATAAGTTGCTAATTGCTCCTAACTGATGCTAGGTCCCCTGTGTGACCCTAGAATTTAGGGGAAAGTGTCACTCCAATAGAACAGATTTGTAGTGAATGAAAGGCATGCTGGTTGCCTTGTAGTGATGGCCTCTGATTGTATGAACACCTCAGCCATGAGGACTGTTAAAACCCTGCAGTGATGGCTTTCACTACTACTAACACCACTAGTAGTAGTATTAAGCCTGGGATTAGCAACGTGTACAATTCACCACCCAAGAGGCAATTGGTTGTTTTTCAGCCTTCTCAGTTCAGTTTTGGCTTAATGCAGTTGGCAGTTTTGGCAGCAGCAAGTGAAACAGCAAGAAGCCGAAAGGATAGTAGTGACATGGTTAGAGCTTATTCGGCTGCACCTGTTTTACCTCATTCTGAGGAGCATCTGAGCTGTGGAGATGAGAAAAAGAGAGCGTGGCTTGCTCACTATCTGGTGGCATAACAGCTATTGTCATGCCTACCGACCACTGTCATAGTTACATAGTTACATAGTTACATAGCTGAAAAGAGACTTGCGTCCATCAAGATCAGCCTTCCTCACATATGTTGTTGCTGTTGATCCAAAAGAACGCAAAAAAACCTAGTCTGAAGCGAGTTTTCTCTGTTGCATAACATTCTGAAAGCCCCAATGCTTACAGATGGCCACACAAGCAGTGGAACAAATAGCCTTCCTCAAGTTCAACCTTCAAGCTCCCCAACTTGGTTAACCCTGCTCTACAATTTAATACTAGAAGTGCCATCACTCACCTCGACCATGTTTCTAAAAAAAAAAAAAAAAAATGAAATTGTCATACTGTGTTTTTTTTTTGTTATAATCCAGAAGTGACCAATCTTGGCAACGCAGAATTGTCATTGCAAATCCTCTTGATATTGTGTAACCATTAGCATAGGCAACATTGTAGCCATTTTTACATGTCAGTATAATCATGGAAGCATGTTTTGGTTGTCTAAATGGCTTTCCTCAATATTTGTCATACAGTAAATCAGCTGAAATGACTAGTAACATGAACTAAATTAATTCTGTCCACACAAAAGAAAAAAAATATCTGCTGATGTGCTTTGGAATAATCAAAGTTTTTTTTTTGCCTTGCACAAGTCTAATTATAATATTTGTATTGAAAAAAAAAGATTAAGAACTTAACAATAACCTTTATAATAATTGTTGTACCCTTTGCAATCTTGTAAAGCAGCAGTAGCAGCAGGAGTAATTTTAATTTGGAATAGGGGGATTTATAAAAAAGGAAAGGAAAAAATATGTAGCTGTAGCCACATTGCAAAGCTCAGCCAGACAAGGCAAAAATACCAGAAAGAAAGGCATTTGCATATATTACAACCACCATATTTTTTAAAACTTGTACACATTTAGAAATAAGATTTTAATTTGATTGCAATTGTATCTGAGTAGATAGCATGCATAGTCACACCACAAGTCTAAGTAATGCAGGGAAAAAGTATTTTAAAAGATTACAACCACCAGCACATTTTAGACATTTGTATAGGAATTTAGAAAAATATTTGAATTTGAAGGAATGTTGCATCTGCAGAGGTAGCAGGGATAGTTAGGATGCATGACTCAAATCAGGCAGTATGAAACCACTACAACTGAAAGCACATTAAAAAGGGGAGCAGCATCAGGAGCAATTTAATAAAAAAAAAGGCTTTTTTTATAATCACCCCCAGCTTTGAGAATAATTTTAAAAATTGTGAAACGACTTTAAAGGGATTGGTAAGAGTGCATTGATAATTTGGTCTCTGGTAGCAGATGATGACACCTCAAGTGTTAAACTGAAGAGCAGGGTGGGCTATCTTTGTTTCACTGCCTGTGTGTTTCTTTTACTTCTAATGGAGGCTTGCTGAGGATTGTTGGGTCTTCAACACTGTTAATATTAATATAAGAGCAGGCATATTCCCCTCTGTACAAAGTTATACATTTGTCATTAACTCTCTACACCTTCTTAGTCAAGGGAGATTTTCAGCTGCATTGGAAACCGCAAAACAGCAAATATGCCTGTATTGATTGCAAACAAAAGGAGGATACAGCTGCAGATCTACAATATGAATAAAAAACAAATAATAGTGTAACACTGTTAAATGAGTGTAAATGCACTATGTGGAATATCACTCACCAGAAGGATGAAAGAATATCGCCTATGGGTGCCTCCCCTGATGTAGATGGGGGGTAAAACCACTTCTCCAGTTACGAAGATGACAGAGTCAGACTCAGGATTGTAAAGTAAAAAAAAATCTTCTTTATTAAAATAAGTATAAAAATAAATATAAAAGCATAAGTTCTTATAGTACCAGGTCCTACGCGTTTCGTCCACAAAGGACTTCCTCAGGGTCCTCCTGGTTTTACAATTTGTAACAGCAATAACAATTACAAGAATAAACAGTATCATACTGTCCATGTCTAACATGCATCAGTCCACTGCTAACCCTGCTGCTCTTCCTATGGGTGGTAGTAGTGGAGGAGGTGGTGAGAACATGCAGGTGGAGACTTCAGGTGAAAAGTGACTCTATATAGAAACATAGAATGTGAAGGCAGATAAGAACCCTTTGGCCCATCTAGTCTGCCCAATTTTCTAAATACTTTCATTAGTCCCTGGCCTTATCTTAAATCTAGGATAGCCTTATGCCTATCCCATGCATGCTTAAACTCCCGCACTGTGTTAACCTCTACCACTTCAGCTGGAAGGCTAATCCATGTGTCCACTACACTCTCTGTAAACTAATACTTCCTGAAAATTATTTTTAAACCTTTGCCCCTCTAATTTAAGACTATGTCCTCTTGTTGTGGTAGTTTTTCTTCTTTTAAATATAGTGTCCTCATTTACTGTGTTGATTCCCCTTATGTATTTAAATGTTTCATCACTTCCCACATGTCTTGTCTTTCCTCCAAACTAAACATGTTAAGATCCTTTAACCTTCCCTTGTAAGGTTTATCCTGCAACCTATGAACCAGTTTAGTAGCCCTTCTCTGAACTCTTCCCAAAGTATCAATATCCTTCTGAAGATACGGTCTCCAGTACTGCGTACAATATTCCAAGTGAGGTCTCACCAGTGTTCTGTACGATGGCATGAGCACTTCTTTCTTTCTACTGCTAATACCTCTCCATATACAACCAAGCATTCTGCTAGAATTCCCTGCTCTGTTACATTGTCTGCCTAAATTTAAGTCATCTGAAATATTTACTTATGAATCCCCTTCCTCAGATGTTGAGGTTAGTATGGTATAAAATATACGCCCAAGATGCATTATCTTGCACGTATTCACATTAAATGTCAGTTGCCACAGCTCTGACCATTTTTCTAATTTACCTAAATCATTTGCCATTTGGCTTATCCCTCCTGGAACATCAACCCAGTTGCAAATTTAGTACCATCATGTAACGAGAATATACCCCAACACGCAGGATTCAGCTAAACAGAAGACAACACAGAGGGGAGATACGTCTACCGGACCTTAGAGTGGCCCCCAAAAGGTAAGTGTATGGGGAGTGTGGCATGACAGGGATCAATGGGAGGCCTTTTCCAATTTAGGCTCCCACTGTCCCTTTAAGAGCGCGCCCGCTGCCCGCCTTCCTGTTCCTGCCTTTGGATGAGCCGCGCGTGGCTCGTGCAGCAGCAGGACCGCGCGCGTCTCGAACAGAGGACCCCGGCCGGCCCCTGGAAAAGGTAAGTACCGCTACACATCAAGACATTTTTCAATATCAATACAAAAAGAGAAGTCCTGCGCTTAGTCCCATAACTGCTGGGCCAGCAGCAACGACTACAATACACATCAGCCCCAATATATAGTAAAAACCAAAGAAAAGAAAATGTTACTTGCGCTTTCTCCTTAATCCCTATGTATATTTAGACAAATGGAGGTCATTTAGTTGCTCCAATGGCCATTGGAGGGAATGCCCGCCTGCCAACGTCAAGGCAGACCCCCCTAAGCGGGTCCTAACACTGACCCTTCAGCCTGCTTCCTTGAGCTTCTGGCAAAGATATCTCTAATGAGACAGAAAGGGGTATTATTTATATACACCCCTATACTTACTAACCCTTAATAGGGAACACATGGGATGGGCAGCAACATTGTAACCAGGCTATTAAATTTTTTAAAGAGAATGGGTCCAAGTACAGATCCCTGAGGTACCCCACTGTAACTAGACCTTGCTTTGAATATACTCCATTGACTACAACCCTCTGTTGCCTGCCACTCAGTCACTGCCTAACCCATTCAACAATATTGTAATCCAAACTTAAATATTTAAGTTTATTGATAAGCCTTCTATGTGGAACAGTGTCAAAAGCCTTACTGAAATCTAGGTAAGCAATGTCTACTGCACCACCCTGATCTATTATTTTAGTATCCAATCAAAAAAAATAATATGATTAGTTTGGCATGATCTCCCTGAAGTAAACCCATGTTTAGTCTGATCTTGAAATCCATGTGATTTTATATGTTCAACAATCCTCTCCTTTAACATGGTTTCCATCACTTTCCCCACTACTGAACTAAGGCCTATAGTTATCCGACTCCCCCCTACTACCTTTCTAGTGAATGGGTACAACATTTGCTAATTTACAGTCTTCTGGGACTACTCCTGTTAACAATGATTGGTTAAATAAATCCGTAACTGGTTTTGCTAGTACTAAATTATTTTAATAACTTTGGGTGTATTCCATCAGGCCCCATATTTATTTGTCTTTACTTTTGACAGTTGAAGCAGAACCTCTTCTTTTGTAAACTAACATGTAACAAATTATTTATTTGTCCTTTTTCTTAACTGAAGTCCCTCTCCTTCATTTTCAGCTGTAAATACTGAACAAAAATATTAATTGAGGCAGCCAGCTAGACCTTTGTTCCTCTTCTACATACCTTCCTTCTGTTGTTTTTAATCTAGATAATCCTTGTTTTACTTTTTTTTTCATTTATATATATAAAAAAGGTTTTATTCTCCTTTTTTACTGACTGTACTATTGTCTCCTCTGTGTGTGATTTTGAGGCTTTTATAACTTGATTTGCCTCTTTCTACCTAATCTTATAGATCTGTTTGTCTTCCTCACTCTGTATTTTTTTTTTTATATATAATTATCAAATGCCAACTTTTAGTTTTTTACTATTTTGGCCACTTCTGCAGAGTACCACAGTGGTTTCTTAATTTTTCCTCTCTTCCTGACAAGCCTAACTGAATTTTCTATTGCTTTCAGTAGTGCAACTTTTAAATCCGATTTCTCCTGGACTCTATTTAAACTGCTCCAGTCTGATGAGTACTCTTTTACGCATATTCTTATTTTAGAAAAGTCTGTTTTTCTAAAATCTAAACGTTTTTTTTGTGTGGTGTGACTTAGTCACTTTTCTTTTATTAAACCACACTAACTGGTGATCACTAGATCCTAAGCTTTCACCTACAGTAATATCTGATACTAAATCTCTATTTGTTAACACTAAATCTAGTATGGTCTCCTTACGAGTTGGCTCCTCAGTGATTTAATTCAGAGATAACCCCAGGAGGGAGTTTATAATATATGTGCTCCTGGCACAAGCAGCTGTTTTGGTTTTATAGTTCACATCCGGAAGATTAAAGTCACCCATGATAACTTCGCCCTTCATTGTCATTTTAGCTATTTCCTCAACTAGTAGACTATCTAACTCTATCACACACAAAACACTTCCTTTACCTCAGAAACCTCATTACAAGTCAAATCATTTGTCCCTAGATGGAAAAGTACATCCAATTCCCCTTCCTGCTTTGCTTACTTAACAATGTTACAAATACGTCTCCTGCTTCTGTGAACAGTAGCTCCAGGAAGACATCTCACAAGGCCAGTATTGTCCAACTCCACACCTCTTAAGATATAATCCCCCCAAAACAACTGCTTTCTATCAGACCTCACCTTGTCCTTTTTGTCATTGGCTGCACTCTTGCACACCTTAGGTATAGAGGATGGTGGTTCCACAAACACTATGCCTGAGCCTGAGCCTGTCTACTACAATCTGAAAGTGCAAAAAATTAATTATGTAAAGAAATAGACTGAGTAGTATGCCTTTTATCCACATCTCTAAGTCTACCAGATCCTACAGTAATCCATCTGCCATTCCTAGGACATATCTGCGGCAGTGGATTTGCAACAGTCCCAGCTTGAGTTTGTTTTTATAAATCTCAGACTTCAGAAATACAACCTACTGCTGCAATATAGAACTTTCTACAGATTAACATCCAAACCTACAAAAAGTGGTGCGTGAAACATATGCACAACAACTATTACACTGAACTAAGTCTGTCATTTTATTAAGATGAGAAGTTTAAATCAAACAAATCTTAGTTTTTGTTTCTTTTTTCTACCTTCTCTGTACCTCAGATTACCTCAAGTTTATCTTAAGAATATCTTCAAATACACTTTGTAGCAGCACTTAGAGGCAGCTGCCAATCTATATAGTGTGTGTGTATATATATATATATATATATATATATATATATATATATATATAAAAATAAAATAAGATAGCACTCCCAGGACTTGTAAATCAAAAGGTAAAACTTAACTTTTAATCAGCTTGCAAAAGATCGACGTTTCAGTCTGTTAACCACAGACTAAAAAAATATATATGTATCAAATATAGTGTACTCGCAGACACAAACATACAAACACTTATCAGTGAATGTGTACAATATATTAAATTACTATAATTAGTGCTGGTATTTAGAACCCGCCAACAAAATGTAATATATCACACTGCACAATTGTCAAAAATATACAGTACAGTGTAGACAAACCAATTGAAAGTAAAAGAGGACCAAGCTGATGAGCTGAGATTTAGCATAGTTTCAGGATTCTATACCCCAATCACTGGCATACATATAGGGGTCGCAGCTGCAACCGGGTCCGTCACTCCAGGGCCCATGCTGTTGACGCTTTAACAGCGCGACCAGGCCCCCTGTGGTGACATCACTGCTGGGAGGAAGTGACTGCCCATCACTACTCCCAGCTATCAGACAGAGCCTGCGCGGGAGGAAGAAAGAGGGAGTCAGAGTGGAAACTCTGACTCCCACCAGCCTGAGCCACCACTGGACCCCAGGAAATGTCACCCATCTGCACCTAAAAGTTAGGAAACAGGAGGGTGACTAAAATATTTTGTATATGTGTGTTTGTATGTATGTGTGTCTGTCTCTGTGTGTGACTGTATGTATGTGTCGGTCTGTCTGTATGTGTCTGTGTGTATCTGTCTGTGTGTATGTGTGTCTGTCTGTCTGTATGTGTGTCTGTTTGTATGTATGTGTCGTTGTGTGTATGTGTGTCTTGTGGGTGTGTGTGTCTGTTTCTGTATGTGTCTATGTGTATGTCTGTCTGTATGTATGTAAACGCCTGAGTGTATGTATGTATGTGTCTGTGTATGTATGTGTGTGTGTCTGTCTGTCTGTCTGTGTGTGTGTATCTGTATGTATGTATGTGTGTCTTGTGTGTGTGTATGTGTTTGTATGTGTCTATGTGTGTGTATGTGTCTGTATGTGTCTGTATGTGTCTATGTGTGTGTGTCTCTATGTATGTGTGTGCCTGTCTAGGGAGGGGGGCATGGATCAGTTTCACACTGGGGACCCATGGAGTGTGTGTACGCCACTGACCTCAATATGCAGAACTTGTATCAGTAGCTAAAGAAAGTATCACGTGTATTACCGGTCCTTAGAATGCCTTGGCTAAACACAAGGTAGATAGAATAAGCATAATCAATAACAAACCAAGGTCAGTAGAAAAGAGGTATGGAAAGTTGCGTAAACAAGACAAGGTCAGGAATACAGAATGTGACAAACGCTCCTTCTCACACAAATTTGCCATGGACTCCTGGACGAGTGTGGAAGCTAGCCTCCTGCCCACCAACTATGGTGCAGGTCTGGGACACCTTTGGGAGTTACCTTGCCCAGCCGCCATTAGCAGCTTTCCCTGGGTGCCCCTGGTTCGGCACTTTCCCTTCTTGCGAATGGAACTGAACGCTATCTCCCTGACAGCCATTCGCATAAACCAAACCCGCGAATAGTGCTCAGCGGTGTCACAAACGCACGCTACTTCGAAAGTGTGCATGACGTGGTGGTGAAAGGGTTATAGTTCACTATTTGTCTGCACTAGACCAGAAATAATGATAAAATCTCCCTTAACACCATCCACACTTAAGCATAATAATATAAATATTACTATTTTAACGCTGCCACCATAAGCTACCAGCATGCAAGTTCTTCGTTTGACGAACAGCAGCTATCCGGGCTGTTCGTGAAACGATTGCGGGCTCCCCTGATAGAACACACACTTAGAGACGTGTGGCGCTTGTTAACCGTCGTTCGACTACCGACCATGCGGCGGTCGGCCATCTTGGACCCTTTGTTTCTTCAGCGGTGTTTGGTCATCGAGCGCCTGGAACTGAAAACGGCTACTCGATGACACAAACACCGCTGTACTTCCAGACCGTTCGGGAGCCCGGTTTTCGGTAGGATAGTTCCCCTAAGTGCAATCGACAGATTGAGGGGAACTTCAATGCAGAACCGTATTTGCTGCGGCGTTCGGTCATTTCAGCTGGGATCTGAGCGGTATTCTCACAAAAGGTGCGCTCAGACCCCAGCTATCTACCGAACGTTCGGTTATGTCAATGTGCCGAATAATGTCCAGAAAATGTATTTTTAAGTGAATTGTCGGTTTTGCTGCACGAGGTGATAATCCACTTAACCGTCCATTTTAGTGGGAGTATCCCTCTCGTGCAGCAATGCCTGCTGAGAGAATTACACTGCCTGATGAGAGAAAGCCTGGCCTAGAGGTGGAGTTAAAGCATATCTATAGAGACAATAAGTAACCACCCCCTTGTGTTTCAGACCCACATTAATCCAAATAGAAACTTTTCCTTATATCTCCTTTTTTTGTACTTGCCACAGAAATAATAATTGCATCTATACATTTGTTACCATTTCTCCATTCCATAGATATGTCACACTTCTTACTTGTGATCCAATATAGCGGACATCCCAATCCCTCCCCATATGGTTAAGTTATGCCAATCATGTTTGGGGTTGTTTAGAAGATGGTGCATGTCCCATTCTAAATATAAAAAAATGAGGCTTAATTCTTATTCTGTAGGTACATATTAATGTTTCTTTTGGATATGATACTTGAACACAAGGCTAATGATCATTAATATATCAAATAAATTAACTCATCACTTATGTGGTAGAGGCCATATGGCTGAAGTCAGCTAGTTTACAACGGACTAGACATTCAGGCATCTCAAGTGTAAAATCTCACACCATGCAGAGCTTGGAACTGTAACTGCAGCTGGTTCCCTTATTAACCACTATAACGTCTTAAAGCATGGAACTTAGCAGGGCTAACCATACAGATAGAGATATGCTCTATTTAAAATATATAAATAATTGAGAATACCTTATAAAATAAGGATTGTCTTGGAAGCAATAAAGTTTTGTCTTTTAGATATATTATTAAATTAAAATATAAATATAGATATATAAAATACATTACAATAATTTATAGGGAGTTTATAAGATTAAACTAGATGCTTGCAATATCTTAAATGATTAACATACCCTCCTGAACATGTCAACATCTCTCATTCATATATGGAGTGACAGTGTTTCTGTCTCCAAATCTCTCCTCTGTTCCTTAACATTTAAAAGTTCACCTATTTATACCTTAGGTGTCTTCATTTTAGGGTTACTGTAGTTCATATTTGAAAAAGTAACACTTTTTTTACTTTTTTTATTTTAGGACTTCCCACTCGGCAAAAATACAAGGCCATAACGTAAGGGTGATGGAAAATTCCCTGACTTAGGATAAGATGGCATCTTAAAGTCTGAACTTCTTTATCTATTTAGGGTTACCGCAGTATATTATGTACTGAAAGAGTCGTAGCATAGCCTTGAAGTTTGTTTGTGCATTATTGTTATTGTATTTTGTCGGGGACAAAATGGCATGAACATATTATGCACTGAAAGCAGGCAAAAGTTTATTGCCTAAAGAAACATGTATGAAAAACTATATGTTCCACTTCTAACACCTTGTCAGTTTGCAATATCTCTTAAAGACAAAGTACACAGTTTGAGAAATACAATATTTGCGTTTGCCCATAACAGAACTAGATATCCAGGCATCTCCAGTGTAGAATCTCACACCCTGCAGAGCCTTTGATTAATCAAAGGATCCATCCATATGGTAAATCATCTGACCCCTTTCAGATTCCTATGCGATTTACATTATCCCTTCTTTCATCTGACCTTGCAAACAAGTGGCTAATTCATACATGCATTACACAAATTACATTAAATGGCAATATTCTATTGTGCAACTATGAATTATGCACCCTTGACAAGCGGCACTTAGCCGCGACCACTATGGAACTAATTTCGGCATGAGGACTTTGTGGGTTCCAGGTCACCTCGGTATATAGTATAATACAAGTTTGGATATATCTAAAATACCAGCATTTCAATAATTATAATATGTACATTAAGTCAATTACAAACCACTCATTTCCCCTTGTCTTCTAAAAATATATATAAAAAAATGATTAAAACAGAAAAAGAAATAGGAAAATTAAAAGTCTAATCAGGATGTAGCAAAATGATTGTTTAAAAACCAATGTCTATGTTTATATGTTTTGAAAGGACATTTTAAGAAATAGAGAAATTGCAAAAAAAGTTATGAAAAGTAAAAAAATGTGTTTACCAAAAAGTAAAAATAAAGTATATTGTTGCTACACAGCAAATATTTTTTTTAATCTGATTTATCTGTGCCAACAATATTTTGCAATTGTATACCTCACTTTTATAGAAAGAAAATATTTCTGTAGCATTTAATTTGTCATGTGTGATTTTTTTCTGTATTGCCTCAATTTTAACTGCGTCATCCACCATGCCTTTTGTGACATTAGAAATCAGAGTTCACAAACCCTCTGTAAAAGATTTGTTAGAATTCTCGTTCTTTTTCCCAGCCTGAACACGTGACCTTCTGTTAACAGAAATAGAATTTCATTCTCTCTGCAGCTACACCTACACATTATTTAAACTTATTTGTATTGTTCCTTTGTTATTGATTAATAATTGCAATTAGTATAAAACACATTCATTTCTATATATAAATTGAAACAATTAGCTTCTTGAGGAATACATGTGTGATCTTGAAGTCAAGACCAACAAAAACAATAAAAACCAATATAGTACTTTTATATGATCCTAGAAGTATTAAAACCTCTTAGTTTACATAATTGATTCTGACTCATTAACAGTCTGTCCTCAGCAGAAACTCTGCAAATTCACAATCTCTTCTGCGTCTGTGTTGATGTCTTATTAAAAAGGCAAGAGCCTACCCAAGCCTGTAATGTCTCTTTAACTGACTGTAGGTATGGTAGCATTCACCAATTGTTTGCAGGTCTTACAAGGCTTTCTACATTGCTCTTGGTAGACAACCATTCACACAAATGAGACTGGCATATTGATACTATATAAAAGTATTTATAGTTATGAGTAATATTATGGGTAAAGTAAGACTATTTTGACCAAAACAAAAGTTAACTGATACCAAATAGATTTATCCTAAGTGGGGGGTTAACCCCTAGTGAAGAAACTTCACCAAAAATCTACAAAAAATAAAGAAAAAGCATGAGAAAGAAAAGGAATTGAGTGAAATATCCTAAAAAGTGGGGTTCTCTCCTAGTCTAGTCAAACACAAAGGAAAAAGGTATAGTACCAAATGACAAGTGTGTCACTAGAATATGTTAAAATTTAACTTTTAATAGTTAAAGGACTAAAAAGGGGTGAAAAGTACCTATCATTCGTGTGAAGTGTGGTTAAAAACGGCACATAAGCGCCTGTGTAGGACCAGGCATTTCACCACTCTGGCTCATCAGATGATGATAATGCTATCCATAGCCACTGCACCATCAGTGACCTACCTAGTTCCTGCTGAATTATGAGCAGTTTTTTTCAGAACGGCACTACTCGCTCATAACTTGCTTTGAGCGGTCCTTTTTATTACGGCACAACTTAGCTACTATTTTGTCAGAACGTGCACTCCTTGTTACAGTACTCATATTTGGCAATCTAAGTTCCTCTTATTACCAGGGAGGGAGGAGGTTTGCATTTCCCGTAGCCAGTGGAGTTATATCAGGCTTTTATCTAAGGGGTGCCATCGAAGGCACAAGTGGATAGGGATTCAGTTTATGGGGTAATCCATACTCCTAATTATCTTTCTTTAATACACTTTCCCTGACTCCTCCATATCCACTATATCTGGCTTTGCAATCCCGCTTTATCTGCACACTATTCTCAACTCTTATGATTCCAGAGGCAATAGCATGGCAGTACTGCAGAGGCGTTTACAAATTTAATTTGACATTAATTTATTATATATATATTGACTATCTACTCTATCCAATTCCTGCGGCACTTCTTGGATATAGAGGTACTGCTCAGAGTAAACGCACTGCTTATTTAATCAACCCTATACAGTGCGAGTATAATTTGACCCGCATTTGCTTGGGTATAACACAGTCTTAGCTGGTGAACACATTGTTCTGACATTATATTCACACAACATATTGACCCCTATCATTAGAGATTGTTTTGTGCAATACCTTCTTTCACCAACATGGTCCATTTTGTACGACAGACTAGTATGGCAGAATCTATCACCCCTAGACAAGGGCAACCCCATTCCATTGCACACTTATAGAGTAAACTAACAATGGATAGAAATTAGCATAGTAGTTATCTACCAATGATGTACACACTGTGGGAGTTGATCATCATTAGGTACTGCAAATGAGCTAGTCGTGTTTGATCTACAATACACATACGGTTAACTATTGAAGACCGTTACAGTTCTCACTACTATCATACTGGTCTATAGTATGCTATAGTGCCTTAAATTATTACTGTTAGGAATGTTCATATCATAACAAATATTCTGACAGCTATAGCCTTTTTGTGCTTTCAAGGACAAATAAAATCTTATCCAACCACTATCTAGATTCAAAGTATCCATATTCAGAATAGTTACTGACTTAAATACAAATGCAATTATATATTTTAATATAGATATCCATGTTCAAAACTTACAAAAGAGCACTTTTTAAAATAATTTTGATGGTAAATTATTTTACTTGCTCACTCTTCTGTGTTCATGCAATCAATCTTCTAATCTTGTAAAGCTGCAGCAATACCCTAGAAATGAATAAACCCTATTAATTATGAGTGATTTTGATTCATGTCAGTGATTTTCTTTTAGGAAAGTTATACAGTTAGCTATGATGTCAACACACTAGTTTTGTTTATTTAAGAACAGTTAATCTAGCAAGTACAGTGCAAAAAAACAACAACAAAACTACAGTCTGCCTGACTATTAGGGAGGATTCCCTCAAATTTACTTTGACCTGCTCAAACTAAGCATCATTATTTGTATTCCTTTCATCTCTTTGCTTCTTTGCTTAAAGGACCGCTATAGGCACCCAGACCATTTCAGCTCAATGTGTTAACCCTGCCTGGTGTAAACATAGCAGTTTCAGAAAAACAAATGGGTTAATCCAGCCTCAAGTGGCTGTCTCATTGACAGCCGCTAGAGGCGCTTCTGCGCTTCTCACTGTGATTTTCACAATGAGAAGACGCCAGCGTCCATAGGAAAGCATTGAGAATGCTTTCCTATGAGATTGGCTCGTGCCGCGCATGCGCATTCAGCCGATGACGAGAAAGGAGGAGGAGAGTCCCCAGCGCCGAGGTAGCCCGGCACTGGAAAAAAGGTAAGGGATTAACCCTTTCCTCACCCTACAGTCCGGCAGGAGGGGGGCCCTGAGGGTGAGTATGTTTTTCTGGCACTATAGTGGTCCTTTAAGTGGATGTGAGGAGATGGGGATTTACTAACATGCTTGGTGGGGGTATAATAAAATTGGTTTGGTGTTCTGGACCACTGTTTTTCGCTTGATTGGAGATGTGTTAGGAACAAACATTGTGAAATGTTAGGACATTTTAGGAAATTTTGGAGGGCAATAACATTTTGGGCAAATGTGGCTTTATCTTGGCAGAATTTTGGAACGAAGATTCCAATTTGGAAACCAAATCATAAAAACAAAATTATGGGAAAATGAGCCAATCAGTATGCTGCAATATAAATATATAATATCATATTAAGTATATATTTTGCAGTATACCGGTAAGAGCATTTTCCCACCATTTGGTTCACAGATCATATGAGAAAAAGTAACCAAAGATATAAAAATATATAAGCATCATTTTTTTTTACTATTCCTCCTTTTCCTCCTCCTGTTGGTCACTTCTCCATTGATCTATGAATAAAATCAACATTTAGTGGCCAAATTCCAAAGCAAATGAACATGCTCATCCATTGCAATAGTTGTTTGCGTGTTAATATGGCACTTCAGAGATATAAATTGGGTTGAAATACTGATTGGCCTAAATTTGAGCAAATTGCAATTCAATACTAAGTGCACAATTCTGGCATTACTTTCTTTTACTGTTTCTATTTATGGCTATATGTTTCAGAATCTCTTTTACTACTCTATAATAATGTCTTTATAAGTTTGGGTATGCACATTCAAATGTATTGTAGTATCATTGAGTTTCTTGTACATTAATGTATCTGGTTCACTGTTTCATTTTGCTCGGCCTTATTATAGTTTAGGATATAACCCATATTTTTCCCATTTATTTCTGAATATACTTTGTCAATATTATTAGTTGATGTTTATCGTTGAAGATCACTGCCGTGTCAATGTACTGTTTTTGCCATTAATAATAAAATTCTTGGGAAAAAAACCAACTATATAATTCTTAACAGTGACATCATAAATAATTATTACATGTAATACACCTTTTAACATTTGGAATACATATATACATTTACTAAACTTTAAATCTCTTTTTTTACTTTTAACGCTTTTTCTAGTATAACAGACAGTGGGTACGTGAATGTTGGTGTGCTTGACTGGTTGAAAGTGCTCGTGAAAGAGTGTGATTAAGTGTGAGATTGAAAAGAAGATGTAATAAAAAGAGTTGAAGTAGAGAAAATGCAAAAGATACATCAAACCAGAAAGCAAAAGTGAAAGGGGAGCAAGGAGCGAGAAGTGGAGCTTTGTAAGGCCCAAATGTGGCACACTACCTAGTACCTAGTCCAGTAATATAGGGAAATGAAGTTGGATGGACATATCCAGACATATTGGTAATTACACTGTATTAAAAGTATAGGAATGCTGCAATATTTATTTATAAAGATATCAAACAAGAATATGGATATAACATTTCATTTATTACTGATCCATTTTGTGTTTTAATTTGTTTTAGTTTTTTCTGTTTTAAAACACCGAAAAACAATGAAAAATATTAAGAAAATTATTAACATTAGTAACAACAGAGTTTCCTCTGTGTGTATATTTCATTCAATTTACTTCTTTCAGAAAATATTAGTTAACTTAGTTTATAATGATCTTTGCTGCCAGTGGTGAGGTTAATACAGAACAAACTATTTGCTGTAGTTCTATACTGCATTAAAGGGTTGGACAGAGGTAGATTCTTAACTGCAGCTAGAACCACATGACTGGCAAATCGGCAAAGGAGTTGTTGTTCTGGGTAATATAGGGAAGGTGTGAATAAATGTTAGACACTGTAATCATTTGAGTTGAGATTACATATTGCTTGAAAGGTGCTCTATTTGAATGTTTACATGAAATACATTTGGTTAATATTGACATTTACCCATATTGAAGATTTTAGCATGCATTTGTTTACCCTTGGCTCCTAAGATCTGTATAGGATTATATGCAACAGACCTATTTGCCCACATGAACAGTTCTAAATCCTACATGAACAATTCCATAAATGAAATATATTTTATTTATGTTAATTACGATCCATGATAATTACCATTATTTTTAAAGTGTGTTAGAGTCCGCAACCAAATATATTACAGTTTACAAATTATATAAATCATCTCTAAAAATGCCTTTAATTGAGATATGCTGGGTATTTTTTTTTTATGGCTGTGTGTTCCTAGGTTAGTTTTTTTGTGGATGCTTTGTCATTCGTTGATTGGAAGGAGGGAACTACTGGAAAGATTCAGTCAAAAAGAAAGCAAGGTAGGCAGGTAATTTAGAAGTGTGTACAGATGGTAGCAGATTACGCAGGTGCTGGCTAGGTTAGAGCAAATGACATGAGTTATACAAATTGCTTTTGCTGCAAAGGTAATATGATTCATATGCATTGTTACTCTTTATATAGATGTTTCACTATGAGTCGATGTGATATCATTTTTAAAATGACAGGTGTGAATTAAGCATATATGGAGGTCTGCAAAAAAAAAAGTAATTTTACCTCAGTTCAGGTGATTGCCTACAATCAATTCCTGTCTTGATGTTGTTTATTAATAATAAGCATTCTCACTCTAAGCACCACAAGTTTGCATAATTCCACATGGGATGATGCATTGAACACCCTTAGCCAACTCTCTGGTCTGAGAATAGCTTAGCATTAAGGCAATTTGTAAACAAAATTTTACCCCATAGCTTCAGATCATTTTGGACCTATGCAATCTGTCTTTTTGGTAGAGACTATAGAGAATATAAATATATTTAGAATATAAATTAAGGAGTGCTCTTGGACTTCTCAGAAAATTACTAATATCCTACATCAAGAAACAGCCATTCAACATCAGCCATGATGGAAAACAGTTCATGAAAGCTGCCTTTTCATCCTACATGCAAGCTCTGGGGGTATTGTGCAATAGTTCTTGAACTCCCTACTAACTAATTGAATGGTTCCTACAATTTCCATAGCTTAATAACAATAGAATTGTGGGTTGGTATCACAAGAAGCAGGAGGGGCTTTGTAAATGTCCTGATCGTGAGATTCCAGTTAAGCTACGGCGGTTGTGGAGTCTACGGTGCTGATGGTGTCCGGTGCAGTGCTTATAGCCCTCGGCATCCACTAGGAAGCATCCATTGACGGAGGTGCCCAGTCGGGGTGCCAGGTGGTCCGTTACAGTATATATTTATTACATATATAAATCTATAAATATAGAATTTCTACAGTGACTCATTTATTTTATTCTATTCATCCTTTCTCACTTCATCTGTGAATTAAATCAACATTTAAATCAACATTTAGAGATTTCCAAATCCTAATAAAAATGAACATGTTCATCCATTGCACTAGTTGTTTGCTCATTAATTTGTTCTTATGGCACTTCAGAAATATGGAATTCAGCTGAACTGCTGATTTGCCTACATTGTATCAAATTGCATTCCAATACTACATGCACAATTCTAACATTTAGCATTAAATATGGTAAGGAATATGAATATGCACAAAAACTGGAAGTGTTTATTTTTTACACTATGAACTATTAGCACACTGTAACAAAGTCATTGATTAAGACTTATCTCATACACAACTTGTGTCAGAGTTTGGCTATAGGAGATTAATATGTGAAGTCTAAAACAACCTTGCAAGACACTATTCACTGGGAGGCCTGATATGAGACAGGGCAAACAGATAACTGAGTGGCTTATCTTTATTAAATTGGGGTGAGGCAAAATACATAGTCCGCATTCCAGTAAAATAAGTAAATCCAGGCAGTACAGGTTCGTAGTAGGAGAACATTACCTTGGTTTGGTACACGGAGAGTCCACAGTTACTCACACTTGTATAGTGACAGACATTTTAAAGAGCACAGGAACATCTGAGTGACCTTTCTATGCTTAAGTGAAAAGTTAAAGCGCCAGTTAAAATTAAATAAGGAGGGAGAAGTCAGGTACACCCTCTCATTGATGTGTAACTGTCACCATCATTGATTGCCCCACCCCCCGCAATCTTAAATGGTTGGATTTTGTTAGACTATCACATCCTGGCTCACTCGGGAATGATTTTACCAGTGTCAACTTCTGTGTGGACACAGAAGAGGATACTAAAGGACCTAGACCAACACCGAGGGAGAAAGCAGTGTGATCTCTCTTGTAGGAATAGGTGTTTATGGCAGACGTGTGGGTCTGACAATGACAAATTGATAAACACAACAAGATAAATAGATGACAGTAGAAAAAGTGCAGAGACAAGCTACAAAATTAATTAAAAGAAATGGAGCAATTTAGTTATGAAGAAAGGTTAAAAAATGTAAATCTCTTTAGTTTGGAAAAATGGCGCCTCAGAGGGGATATGATAACGTTATACAAATATATTCGGGGCCAGTACAAACCATTATCTGGAAATCTATTCATAAACAGGGCTATATATAGGACACGAGGTCATGCATTTAGGCTGGAAGAAAGGAGATTTCATCTAAGGCAAAGAAAAGTTTTTTTTTACAGTAAGAGTAAAAAGGATTTGGAATTCTCTGCCTGAAGAGGTGGTTTTATCAGAGTCCATACAGATGTAGACAGATACAGATTAAACTGCATTTGGGTAAATACTTGCAAAAACACAACATACAGGGATGTAATTTCTAATTAATTAATCCTGCTTGATCCAAGGAGGAATCTGACTGCTATTTTGGGGTCTAGAAGAATTTTTTTCCTAGTTTGTTGCAAAATTGGAAGCGCTTCAGACTAGGTTTTTTGCCTTCTTTTGGATTAACAGCAAAAACACAGATGAGGAAGGCTGAACTTGATGGACACAAGTCTCTTTTCAGCTATGTAACTATGTAACTATGTAATAGACAGTTTTAATAGTTACTAGGTAGCAGCAAATTTCTTACGGGATCATATGACATTTTGAACATTTCCTCTTTACTTACATTGATTTCAGGAATGTCCAAGCTGTAAGATATACCAGGCTCTATTGTCATGCTCACTGGAATAAATATCTCTTATCTTGGTAAGTGTACAAAACAATCAAAGTATGATTTTTTTCCTTAAATAAATATAAAATTGAGAGCAGACTAAACTAGCTGTGTATCGTGACTGCTTAGACAATTCTCTTACGAAAACAGCCTTATTTTTATGAATAATATTGACGGCATGATTAGCACAGTGGGATAATAGAGTGTCTATTTTCTTTCTTATTATTTAAGAAAACGTATTTATTGTTAAAAAGTAAGCAACATGCAAAAAAAAAAGCAAATTTTTTTACTGTTGTTCATAGCTATTAACTTAATTTTAGCTTGCATATTTTTGCAGTGAATAAGAAGGCAATATTAATGTTTGGTATTAACTTAAGATTGAATAAAATTTTATTAGCTCTACTAATACATTTAAAATAAATTATAAAGTCTTCTTTATGGCTCTTTTTCAATCAAAACCTGCATCAAGTGAAGATACAGGTTACATTTTGCAGAATTTCTAAGAATTTTGAATGTGAGCCAAATAGAAAGATTTTGTTTGCTTACTAAGCCCTGACATTTCAACATAATGAACAAATCCTTCAAAAGAAGAAAATTAGCTAGTGGTTCAATAAAGCATATTATTTTCACCTCCTTGGAGAGATCTTGCCTTTTTCTGTGATGTTACCTTTAAAATAAAATTGTGTTTGATCTTCTTTGAGCATATGAGTTGTATTGACGTCCTTCATTTCATACTAGTAGAAGCAATAGTTGGTGAATATATACCAAGTAAGTATACATTTAATATCTCTCACATTTAGGATTTAGGATAGCAGATTAAAAGTTTTGTGACATTATGTTTTTTAGTTCCAGTTACATATTTAAATGTTAAATATTTAAATGATTATTATATGTAGGTTATCTCTACAATTATTAAAATATATTAGCAAAATAGTTGTAAAGGAATTAAAATATGTAATAAATGATGTACTCTAGTAATAATCCACAGAATAACCATCCATGGAAATTACACAAAAGTATGCATTTCTGAAACTCTGAAATTTCTGAAAGTTATTATTATAGCAAGCAGGGATGTGCATGGGGAAAATATGCGGTTCGGCATTTCGAAATTCGGGACTTTGGCACTTCGGAAATTCGGAACATCGGGACTTCAGCATTTCAGTTCGGATCAGCACTTCGGAACTTCGACACTTCCACTCTTCGGCACTTCGGATATTTTCTCTTGCAGCCGCTTAGTAGATAACTCCTTAATTCCCACAGTATTAGGGTTCTATCTACCAAAAGGCTGAAAGACCTAAACTGGTCTTTCAGTCAAATGTACTAAATACTATACCGCGAGTAGGGGCATGTTTAGTAAACAGTGAGCAGCGTGTGGCTACTCACTTTAAAATAAAAAAACACCCAAGTGTCCCCCCTCCCGAGCTCCCACCCGCCGCTCAGGAATAAGGAAGGGACCTATTGCCATGGGTCATTCTAATTTTATCTGCAATTAAGTATAGACACCATCTTGTTTTCATGTAAGCAATTCATAACTTTGCTAATAGTCAGTTCAATATATGTTCAAAATATATTAAATATACAAATTTGAGCATTATACTAATAAGAGCATTATTGTGACACAAAGGGATAATAGTAGAACTATGGTGATTATTTAATGATGTGCTGTGTCAAATAGAAATAATTACGTAATCATATCCTAAAACTTTTCACAGATGGAGCTGTATACGCAAGATTTTAATAACTATATTACAGTATTTCCATTATTGCCTATATATTCTATGTCTTTTGAGATAACAAGATATGTATAACATAGCATGTGCCTTTGTCTATATAAATTTGAAGCAGAATTATACACGAACAAATAAAGATTATTTGAAAATGTCCCTGTACTATAACTCAACCACCAGATCCATTTGGGTAGGAAAATAGGTACATATTTTACATCTTGATAGATATAAAGGAAACATTCCTACTGAACCAGACTGAGAGGCCATTTAAAGGCTCAGAAACCCTTTGCAGGTGTTATGGATTACTTAACTGATTAGAGTGGGACACTGTGAGCCTAGAATCTTGCACCTTTTCACAATATTCTAATTTACTGAGATTTTGGATTTGGGGTTTTCATGAGCTGTAAGCCATAATCATCGCACTTATGACAAATCATGGCTTGAACTATCTTGCTTTGCATGTAATGCGTCTTAATGCGTCTTAGTCTTAGTTTCCCCTTTTATGTTGCATTACTGAAATAAATTAACTTTTGCACGATATTCAAGTTTTTCGAGTATCACCTGAACCTGTCTACAGCACTTAGAAGTAGTTTGAAGGGGAACACTGGGTGACACATAATGGCAAACAATAATAATTTAATAAATAAAATAATTTCACTTAAAATATAGATATTTTAAAATTGGTAGGTTGCGCTTTGTGTTCAAATATATTTCTAAAAATATCTGGTTTGCAACTGACTTAATGCTTGGAAAAAAATTAAAACACCCTTTATTGGTGTTTTAATTGAGTACAATTTATTATAACAATGTACATAAATATAAACGTGATTCTAGATAAGGTCTGTAACAAACTGGACGTACACATGAAAGATTTGAGTCACTTTCTGGATTGCAATAACAATCACTTTATTGCAGATTTTTTTGTAAAATATGCAATTGCTTGTTAACCCCTTAAGGACACATGACATGTCTGACATGTCATGATTCCCTTTTATTCCAGAAGTTTGGTCCTTAAGGGGTTAAAAGACAAATAAAGTGATTGTTTTTGCAATCCAGAAAGTGACTCAAATCTTTCATGGGAATATTCTACAGACTTCTCTAATTAGCAAAACAAGTTGAGAAATCGTTTTATTTATTAATACATTGGTCTAATCAGAATAAAAAAGTTTGTAGAAGAAGAAAAAATGCATGAAAATGTAGGAATTGATTTGTTTCAAATGATTTTATTGTATTATGGCCTCATTCAATAAGTTTTGCAAAATAAAGCTTTTATACAGACATGACAGCTCATGACTTTAGAAATCTAGAAATAGCAGACTTGCAAAGGTTATGCCCTCTATTTGAGGGGGGTAAGGTAATAACTTTTGAGGTGCTCAAACAAAGGAGACATCTGACTCAATCAGATTTTTTTTACATATTTACAAATTGTGACGGAGCAACAGTACTCCGACCAATGATCACCACCAGGTCTGCTTCGTCGTAGCTACCAGGGACCGTGGAGCACTTCAGACCCAGTCGCCGAGGCTTGAGTGGGATCACTGAGGGCATTTTCCATCCTGGACCAGGTTACTGTGCTTATAGTCCTGGTCACCCTTTACATTAGCAGATTATATCCCTTACAATAGGGTGCACTGTAGTAAAAGGAAGGGTGGGGTCAGAAAATAACAAGGGCTGATGGGAGATGGAGAAGGGACAGGGCAGCTAGTTTAAACTGGTCTTGCAGACATGATTAAAAAACAGCTAGAGAGGGAACTGGTTGGGCCGGCCTCGACAGACAGACCCCCGAGCCTAACCAAATTAAAATTGAACAAGGGTAGTCTACACTCAAAGCTGGCCTGGAGCCATGAGACCCAGTGTCTAACTGGGCACTTAGAATCACGCAACTACTCTGATACAAAGCCTGGTGTTCTGGGAGAGGATAAAAATGTGCACTGTATTTTGCTTGTCCCGCATTCCCAATGTAACGTACAATCTTGTTATCTCTGTTTATAATGTGGGGTGTTGGGGGATAACTAAATGCAAGTTTCTGTTTTTCACTGTGCATGCAAAAATAAAGAATTAAAAAAAAAAACTGGTCTTGCAGTGTTCCTGGGACAACGCCCTACTGGGGAAACAATATGAGAGGAAAAAGGGGGAGAGGGAAATGCACAGACAATTAATACATTCAACATACCCTGTGCTAGTACTGGGCACAGGGTGCCAAAACACAAGAGGAATCTGGGGACCTACATATAGTGTCTTTCTTCTATCGCCAGCGGAAGAAAGACACTACCGTCACACAAATACAATACTTCTCAAAACAACCATATATCAGGGAAGCAGCTCATAAGGCAATGACATTCTTCAAAAGGATGTGTCTGAACGAATCTATGCAAAAGGTAGTAACTCAGAAACCAAAGAATGGGGCCATCTATCCTATGCTGAACAATGGGAAAGGGACTTAAGGGATGTACTGGAAGGTATTGAATGGCACAGAATTTGTGAAGCCAATTCCACCACGTCGATCTTTGTATCCCACCAGGAGCAATTGTTTAACCCCTTAAGGACCAAACTTCTGGAATAAAAGGGAATCATGACAAGTCACACGTCATGTGTCCTTAAGGGGTTAAACCAATGTTTTGGTGGTCCACCACACCAGTAAAACTTTACCACATAAAAAAAGTTCCCTACTGATGGATGCTGGAGGGAATGTGGCCATAGAGGTACCTACCTGCATATGTGGTGGGAGTTCCCTCAAATACAATCTTACTGGATAATGATCAAAGATGTCATAGTTCAGCAAGAGACCTTGACCCATAGAGATATCTGCTGAGCAGGTTGGTAGAAGGGTAGACTACATATGAATGAAAGCTTCTATACAAAATCACCGTAGCAGCAAGCAGGCTCTGGCACAATCCTGACTTAAACTAGACATCCCCTATGTCCCAGTGGTTACAGCAAAAATAAAAGATACTTGCCTAATGGATGATTTGACAGCCAGAGTAAGGGAGTCCACAAAGAAGCATGACAAAATATGGGATCCATGAGTGATTAGCAACTGATAGCAGAATGATGGTGGACGAAACTTGACTCCTTCACCCGGAAGCAATGGAGTGTCCTAATAATCCTTCTGTTGTCCTCTTCTTTATTTTTTTCTCTCTCTTTCTTTTTTAACTTATCCTATATAATCAGAACTACAACCGCAGCCTTATGCTCAAGAGACTTCATAATGACATAGAACCCTTCTAATATTGGGGAGTCTATAAACTTGAACACTAGCATAGGCTGTATGTACATAGGCTGTACATTTGACCTGTTGTATTATATGTGAAGCGCAAGTTACGCTACTGTTTTTATAAAATTACAAAGATGTGACTACTTTCTGGAGAGAATACTCTGAGGCGGATATAAACTTGAAATATACTGTAATGTTACAATATTTGCACACCGCTATATATTTCAAGAGAAAAAAACTCTATTTCTTTAAATGCCTCAAAATTGTCAATCATTACATTGAATGTCACCAAAAATAAAGATTTTTTGTAAAAAATAACATTTGCAAATGATTTAGCTACAGAAATCACCATCCAAGTCTATATGAAATTTTGAGAAAAATTATTCGATACGTTTTTCTCACAGTTTTGGATCATTTAGACAGTTTATTAAATTGAGGCCCGTTAGCACGTCTCAAATTTAGAAAAGCGCTTACTTGCCCTAGAATGTTGGCCTCAATGATGCAGTTTGAATTATGTATTTGAATGTGTGTATTTGTTAGTCACAAATATTTTATAGTGTAAAATTATTTGCCTTTAAATGGGGCATTGAATCAATGTATCTCTATGGGAAGTGTTCAGCATCTCAATGCAGATAATTGAAGCACTGAACACAGGTGCTGCACACAATGCAGCACTGAAATAGGAAGAACCTCTTGGGCCTGTCTGAGTGACTACACCTGTGTGACTAGGCTGTCATGTCAACCATGCCTTTTTTCTGAAAAGGCAGCGTTTACATTGCTGAGCCTGCAGGGACAGGTTGTAGACACCAGAACTTTTACATTTAGCTGCAGGGGTTCTGGTGACTGTAGTTTTGCTTTAAGTTCTTTCAATTTATTTTTAATATATATTTTT
This sequence comes from Pelobates fuscus, assembly GCF_036172605.1. Lineage (NCBI taxonomy): Eukaryota > Metazoa > Chordata > Amphibia > Anura > Pelobatidae > Pelobates > Pelobates fuscus. The sequence goes on along the minus strand of NC_086322.1, from coordinate 161,840,977 downwards.
AAGTATATTATTGATAACAAATTTGTATTGACAATTAGAAAATAAAACATAGCTGTAAATACATAAACCAATACAACAATTTATTTTATGTAAAATGCAATGCAATACAACAAAAATCTTTCAGGTAAACTGTAAAGTTTGGGTACCAGTTATATCTTCAAAGTTCTCCAAAAGAAACAGATAACCTTGGTAGAAAAATGATAAACAGTCAAGATGGGAAAAAGAGGATAGGTTTATCCAAGGAAGGGGGAGAGTAGAGTGAAAAAGTTGTGGGTTTCATGTGGAGGAAGTGAAACTAAATGAATTTTAAATCATTTCATATTTTTATTTGATTTCTTATCTTTTGTTGTAGATAAGGATAAAGAGAACCATTGTAATAAACCCTGTCCCCTTAGTTTAGGAGAAATTGCAGTAATTTCATTGCAGAGTTAAGACTACATACAGTGGCTGTCAATAACAAAGCCACTATAGGCACTTCCTGCCTGCTAGTTGACTTTTGGTTGCCTAACTGATGCTGGACGTCCTCACGCTCTGCATGAAGACATCCAGCATCAGTAAAATCCCTATAGGAAAGTATTGAGTCAATGCTCTCCTATGCGGAGGGTGTTAAGTGCGTGTGACATTGGAGGGGGAGTAGTGCCAACACAGCACCATGGGAGATTGGCACTAGATTTGTATTCCTAGTTCTATAGTATTCCTTTAATGTTAAGAGTTTAGGGATAAGAGAGCTTAGAATCAGGGGATTTTAGGGTTATGGCTATAATGTTAAGAGGGATTTAACTTTAGGGGAATATTCTTCAAGATGCTATGAGTTATAAATCTTACTATTCTCAAGCAGATTTATTGGCTGGCCAAGCATTTGGGGTGGTAAAGAGCACAACAGCTTCAATATAGTTCACATTTAACCCAAATTCCATTTACTTTAACCTTATATTCCCTAAATGTAAGCACAAAGTAGCACCTAACAGACCACCCAACCTTAACTTTGTTTAAAACCTTACCCCAAGTCATTGCAGTATAGTGTTAGGATATGTACATATTGCTTCATTGATGTCCATCATTATGTGAAGAATGAGTTATCTTCCAAAACAAGGGAACAAAATATTACTGACACGGCATTTAATGTGGATAAGTGCAAGATATTGCATTTTGGACGTAAAAACCCAAGGTCAGAGTACAGAATATTTGATAGTCCTAACCTCAAAATCTGAGGAAAGGGATTTAGGGGTAATTATTTCAGATAACTTACAGGTAGGCAGACAATGTAATAGAGCAGCAGGAAATGCTAGCAGAATGCTTGGTTGTGTAGGGAGGGGTATTAGCAGTAGAAAGAGGGAAGTGCTCATGCCATTGTACAGAACACTGTTGAGTCCTCACTTGGAAAATTGCACGCAGTACTGGAGACCTTATCTCCAGAATGATATTGATACTTTGGAGAGAGTTCAGAGAAGGGCTACTAAACTGGTCCATGGATTACAGGATAAAGCTTAAAGGATTTTAACACGTATAGCTTGGAGAAAAGATGAGACAGGGGGGATGTTATAGAAACATTTAAATACATAAAGGGAATCAACACAGTAAAGGAGGAGACTATATTTAAAATAAGAAAAACTACCACAACAAGAGGACATAGTCTTAAATTAAAGGTGCAAAGGTTTAAAAATAATATCAGGTAGTATTACATTATTGAAAGGGTAGTGGATGCATGGAATAGCCTTTTAGCTGAAATGGTAGAGGTTAACACAGTGAAGGAGTTTAAAGGGACACTATAGTCACCAGAACAACTACAGCTTATTGAATTTGTTCTGGTTAGTAGAATCATTACCTTCCGGCTTTTTTCTGTAAACACTGCCTGTTTCAGAGAAAATGCAGTGTTTACATTGCAGCCTAGGGATAACTTCACTGGCCACTCCTAAGATGTCTGTTAGAGATCCTTCCTGGGTCATTGCTGCCTAAAATGCATCCAAACATTTAGTGTCTCCTCCCTCTGCATGCAGACACTGAACTTTCCTCATAGAGAGGCATTGATTAAATTCATCTCTATGAGGAGATGCTGATTGGCCAGGGTTGTGTTTGAATTGTGCTGGCTCTGCCCCTGATCTGCCTCTTTGTCACTCTCAGCCAATCCTATGGGGAAGCATTGTGATTGGATCAGGCTACCACTTCTTATGATGTCAGCAGGCAGTGGGCAGATCTAAAGGAAACAGGGACAAAATAAGCAGATGCAGACTTGAATACAAGTAAGATGTTACTATATTTTGCTAGGCATAAAGGGACCGGGGGGCTAGATGGTGGTTTTAACCCTATAGAGTCAGGAATACATGTTTGTGTTCCTGACCCTATAATGCTACTTTAAGCATGTGTGGGATAGGTATAAGGCTATCCTAGCTATAAGATAAGGTCAGGGACTAATGAAAGTATTTAGAAAATTGGGCAGATTGGATGGGCAAATGGTTCTTATCTACCATCACATTCTATGTTGCTATGTTTCTATTAAAATCAAATATTAACTTTTATATCAAATACATTCTTAATGTACTTTTATTTCATCATAGTGAATTGCAATGTCTCTCTTATTAGTCCGATAAATCAAGACTTAATCCACTCCTTTTATTCTAGTGGTATTACTTTTACACTTCCTTACACTTTTAAAAACCTGCATAGACAGTGAAATTATACACATTTGTCTTGTTTTACACAATCAGCTTTTCCAGGGAATCTAACAATGTTCAGCTTCTTTAATCATACTGTTTGCAGCCTTTCCAATCTTAGAACATTAATTTAACAAGACAGCGTGCACATTTTAATCATTCTGTCCTGCACCTTTGAAATATTCAGTGCATTCTAACTGTTCTATTCAGACCTTGGTAAATGTTTCTTAATAATTTAAACTTACTGTCTTGTTTTAAGCTTGTTTTAAGAAACGTTATCTGTATCACTCCTATATATTAACCATTAAGCATCATGACATTTTTCCCACATGTATCCCACTTGTATTCATTGTACAGTTGTATTTTAATCTTTGTGCTGTTTCTAGGGAATATGTCCCCCTGCAGTTTATGACAGTAGACAAAACTATTTAAGTTGTTCTTGTATTTGCTATGCTCAAGCCTATCAGATTGTCATGTTCTTTCGAGGCACTATGAGAACGTTCTGGTTATAAAACTCTGGGCTCAGTGTATTCTGTTAGAGCATAGCACAAAAGGGAGCATATGGTTCAAGCCTTTCAGTGAACATTATCTTTTGGACAGCTGATGTTTGGTGAAATAGTCGAGCATCATCCTCAAGTCTGCTTGCAACCACTCTGTTCTACAGCCAACAGTTAATTTGTAGTTTTGATTCTATTCATGCAGTTATATGAAACAGATCCAGCACGAAATATCTACATGAGCAAAGCCATTTTATGTAAGTGAAATAATTCAATGTATAGCATAAAGTCATTTAAATATTCCTACCATGTTGGTACAAGTTCTGCAGGGTTTGGTCTGGCATTATCACAAGAACAGGTGCCCTGTTTTCCATAGTTTTTGGCATGGAAATGCTGAAGAGCTTAAGGTGAAAAAAACATGAAGCTGTGTGGAGAAAAATTAAAAAACAATCTTAGCTGCTGGTGCCGCTGGTAGAGTCCCAGTCCCACAGAACTTTAAAAGTAGAAAAGAGGAAAAGCTGAGCACTCGGTACATCGTGATATAATGGTGGATTTATTCTATCACAAAAGGGCAACATTTTATGAAGCCATAAATGAGGTGTCTAACAAAACATTATATCGTTGAATGCAAGAAAAATAAACCAGAGTATCACCCATTTGTGATGACTGAATAAACCCATAATTACACTATGAAATGTTGAGTGCCGGGATTTTCTTCTCTTCTACTAGAATATGTTAAGGTTTCAGGTAACATTCAATTAATAACACCACAGCCCTAAAGTGGATATTGATCCCAAGCCTTCACGGGTAATAAAACATTTCTCAACCTCGACTTCTGCCACTAAGGTCGGGTCTAATTCTGAGGATTCCATGGCAAGGCTGAATCTTCCCAGCAAAATAAAATAGTCTACAGGTTATGCACATCATTTGGGGATAACTCAGCCAACCAACAAAAAGAAAATCACTTTATGGAATAATAAGAAAAATCATTGCTTCAATATTTCTTTATATCTTTGTAGTTGACTTTGTATTACACATATTTGGCCCATGAATAAATGTTAAAAAAAGGAAGATATTGTAACTATATTGAAAGTACAGCAAAAAAATAAAGGTCACCACTTTCAGGAATTTTGATGATAATTTTTTTTTGCAAATGTTTCGGTTCACATGGCAGACAATGAACAAATATTCAATACATACCTCTCAAGTGTCTATATATATATTTTTCCCAAATCTCTCTGTCCGTCTTTTCTAGGAGTTCCATACTGTTAGTCTGTCAGTTATGAGTCTTTAAGCTAGAATAAATGTGTATACAAGTCTTTGTAAATAAATTATTATATATAAATTATTATTAGTAGTGCATTTTAAATTTCCACTCAAATCACTAAAATGAAAGCTACCCCGTTTGTCCATTTACAATGTTGAAAATATAGAGGTATTCATATCATATTTCGGCATGATTATATACGTAAACAAAACTAACACTCTAAACACCTATTCTTAACAGTAGAGTGTTAGGCTACCTTTGCAGATGCAACACCCCATCTCCTCCCCCCCCCCCCCCCCCCCCAAGAAGTAATAAAGTTACTGGTCTCACCGTGGCTGCCAATATGACCCAGCTGAGATTACTAATGATCTCAGTCAAACTAGTGTTCCACTTAGGGAAGCATGGTGGAGCCTTGTGGTCGGCATCTCCATAAGCTGCAGCACTGCACCAGTCAGCATCTCCTAGGGATGCATTGTCTGACATAGAGTACTCAGCGTCTTCATGCAGCGCATAGAGATGCCGAACATTAGTCCTGCAATCTTTCCAGGATCACAACTGGCAAGTCCATCTAGTGACAGCCGCTAGAGGAGGCATTAAGCAGCAATGTAAATACTGCCTTTTCTTTAAAAGAAGCAGAGCTTACATTAGGAAGAATGCAGGGACAGTATATTTGCCCCAGAATGACTATATTGGTTCTGTGTTTTATGTTTGGAATGATTCAAGTACATGGTCTCTTCAACCACTTATTATTTCCATTGTCCTTGAGATGAGTAAAAATGTTTCTACCAAAATAAATTGTAGAAAACTGCTGCACACGTTCAGCACACATTGAAGGTTCATTATGTCTCCAATTATGTCATGTCTCTTTCCATGTTCATGCGAACATTTACATGTGAATATTTACTCTAAAGTAAATTATGTATTGTGGCAAAGTACACTTTCATTAAAAGATGTCTATTGTAAATATAGTACATTTTCACATACTTCTATTTAGAAATGACTCCTTCAGACTTGCAATGCTCATCCGCTTCTTGTTCAAACAAGATGAAAATAGTCATACATTTAAGTAAAATAGGATCTATCAGGTCACATATCTTTGCAGTAGCTAACTTTGATTTGTTTTCTAAATGATCTGTAATTCTAGAAGTTCTACACCATTGCTGATGCGCTGTGAAGAGTGTGTCCTCTTTATTCATTTCACAAAAAGGGCAGATTTAAATAGAAATCGGCACTTTTATAAATTGCACCCTACTGACTGACAATCAGGCAACCGGTTCTGTTACTTCATAGTTGTTCATCTCAGCAGGTCTAAACTCAAGAAGCATGCAATTGCTTATAGCTAAGTAAAGTCTGGGCTTGGTTAGAATGGGTGGGCTTGCAAAGGCTTCACTCACAAGACATCCAGATTGTTCTTATGTATTTATTTATGCACTTGGCAGATGGAAGGTGCCTTTAAATCTTTAACATTTACCCTTTTCACTTCTCCCATTCTTTCTTTCCTTATTTTTTCAACATCACTAGTCTCTTCCCTTCTTTTTTCCTTTTTTAGTTTCAAATTCTATCTTCATATATCATTATCTTCTATTTGACGCACTTTGCTCATTGCATCATTTTTCCCTTTCTGTCTATTTTGGTACCACTGTGTGCAATAATCCTAACTAAATTTTGTTAGAAAAAAAGCTGATGTGTCATGTTTAAGATTGCATTATGGGTCATTAACCTATACACCCCACCCATACACTAAATCCAAGTATGTACACCATTATTGTTCTTAAAAACAACATTTATATGTAACAAAGCTCCACTTTATTCAATGTCCTTGGGAAATGTTTTACTGTAAAAGCATGCTTGTGTTTTCTGAGTTGAATAGCTTTCTAAACCACAGAGAGAGAGACAATAGTTTTTATAAATGTATATTTTATTAAATAATTATATTTAATTTATCAGTAGTGCACACAAATATTCTCATCAAGTAAAACAACTCAAGTACGTTAAAGTTAAAGATGTCATCCAGTTGCCTACATTTGTCTACCTTTTGCAAGTAGTTTGTCAACTTGCGAGATATCAGAGTTATGCACTAAATGCTGAATGGCGTTGAACCAAAATCTGAATTTAAAAATGTAGGCTACAAAAACATGTGATCTAGAAATTTTCAGAACTCGGGAACATATGTCATTGTTCAGTTAAAATACTCCTAAAAGTCATTCACAATACATCATGGTATGAATGTGTAAGATTGTATTTATAAATAAATAAAAAATAAATAAATAAAAGCAAATACAAGAGGGAGAAACATGGGTGTGACAAACTCCCCTTCCCACGTTAGTTTGCCACAAGCTCCTGGAAGAGCCTGCTTTCCAGCCTCCTGCCCACAGACTATGGGCCCTGCAGGGAAATCTGTAAAAGACTACCAAACTTGACCGACCGTTAGCACTGATTTCATGGAACTGTCTTGGGCATAGGACCAAGTGAATGGTCGGTCAAAATTATGACTTCCATGAAAATTCTGAACCCCTGAACCAATCTGGGTGATTTTTGGATATGTTGGTCACCCAGATTTGGGCTATCAGGGGATGTAACTTTTGTGGGGTTTTTTATGTGTCTTAAAGGTATTTTGGGGATTTTGTAATAATGTATGTTTTCTGTGCCTGGAGATAAGTACAGTACCTGACTCAATTATCTCTTAGGCACAGGGGAGGGATTACACTGTTTTGTGTAGAAGTTACCTGGACCTGAGAGCCAATGCAATTACGGTGTGTACTTTGTCATAGTCCCCTCTCAGGTCCAGTGGGGGAATGCCCCTGGAATATGTCATGGAAAACCCCTTGCATATAAGGCCAGTTGTGGCTGCCAATAAACCTATTCCAGCTCGTACTCCCTGTTGCGGTTGCCGGCTCGCCGCTTGGCAAAGCTGTGCCCGACCGGCACAGTCTAGCCGACGGCACAAGCTTACCTGCTCACCGGCGAGCCGACAGCCGCTTCTCCGCATCCTCCGACCGTCGCGCCCGGATCCAAAATGGCGCTGACCGCGTGGTCGTGCCTTAACTTAGCTCCGCCCCCGAAGTTTGTACTGACGTCACGACGTAAACGCGCACGCCCTTTTTGGGTCAGAGGTCGCCCTCTGACCAATCAGACCTTTGAGAGGGATATTTAAATCCCTAGCTCACTCCAGTACCTGGCCCTGTCGTGGTTTCCTGTTCCTGGTTTCCTGAGAGTGCTTTATATTTGTGAATCTGATTTCCTGGTATCCTGATCTTGGCTTTTCCCTGGTTATTCTGAATTCTGGTTTCCCTGACTTGGCTTGTGTAAACGGTATTGTGTATTTTCTGGCTTCCTTGACCTCGGCTTTCCCTTTGACCATTCTCTGTCTCTAGTGTATTAGTCCGGCCATTCTAAGGTCCGGTTTACGCTCTGTCCTTTTATTTTCTTTTTATTGTCTATGTATATGTTTACATAGTTTCTGCGTGCTGGACCACACTAGTAGTCGTGACACTCCCAGAACTGTGTGTCGTCTGATTACTGGGAGGGGAAAGGGCTATTCTTTAATCACTGTTCCAGTGTGGAGGATTCAACAGGGAAAGTCCTTGTAAGGACTAGAGCTCCAAGGACTGAGTGTCGTCCAATACCTGCGGGTGTCTAGAGCGAATTCCCCATTTGGCTCCAGGAGTGAGCGGTTCCAGGACCCTAGTCAAGCCACACGACTGTGGGCTGAAGTGCTGTGGTTTGTCCCCTGTTCCAGCTAGGAAGCAGTCCTTGGAGGAGATACCCAGCCAGGAATACAGGGAGATCCGTTACATTGGTTGGCAGCAGTGGGGTGGCTTCCTAGTTTTGGGGTAGCATCCAGAACACCCCTGGGACTCCTGCACATCTTCTGGAGTGGAACAAGCATGGCGCCCAGCTACAATGAGTTTGAAGATATGCTGAAGAGGATGCTGGCTTTCTTTGGACCCAACCCGGCTGATAAATCTGTACAGCACACAAAGAAACTAGTGGTTGAGTACCTGCAGCGCATAGCAGAACTGGCAAGCAAGAGGGCATGGTGGGAGATACCCCTGCCCCAGTGGCAGTGTACTGTTCAGGGGGAGAAGCATGTCATGTTTCCTCCCCAGTGGCAGTGTGAGTGTGTCACGGGTTGTGGTTCGAGTTCATGAGGGAAACATGAACAGGACATGGACAGGACAGGACTGTATATGAACTGGGAATACAAGACAACATAAAACAAGAGATGCAAGACAAAACAAGAGAAGAAATAACTAAGTACTATATATTTAATAAGCATTGGAGATTTAGAAATACATAAATGAAGATGTATGCAGCCCACGACTGCACCAAAGTACTCCAATTACGGTGGGTCCTAACTGCCTAGATATTCATGACTAAAGAAACAACAATAAAACACACACAGTACTTACCTGCAAAGAAAAGAACAGAGGAAATGAGACCACTGCTTGCAGGAACAGACTGAAACAAAAAGAATTGATGGCAAAGGAATGGGTGTGGCAACAAAAAAACAAACATTTAAAGGAATCCAGGAGACTGAGAATTCCAGGAACGGAATAAAGTAATGAACCCAAAAAACCCAGCATAAAGAAAACCAGAAAAAACAAGAAAAACTAAACAAGAATTGTAAAAAGAGTACTGGATACCAGGAGCCAAGGCCAGACATCTGCGCAGAACGGAATAGGACGTGACATAACTCCCCTCTAAAGGAGCGACCTCCGGGCGCAACTAGTAGCTCTCAAGCAGAGACCAGGAAAAGAGTGAGGATCAAGCAACAAAGTCTTCTTGACCTAATATAGGCAAGGAATCCCCATCTAAGCCTACATAAATAGCAGGAGAGAGTTCACGGCTAGCAATGCCTTCTAGAAAAACTCAAAATCCTTCGGAGAGGTCTCCTGCAAAGGAACCCCCAGCCAGGAAAGAAGATCCACTCAGGAACAGGAGCACTGCCACAAAAAAGGAACAAGGAAACAGAACCAGCAGGAGCAAAACATTACAAGGAAACACCTGTAGACAGGGCCGTCTTTAACACGGGGGAAAACGGGGCAGCTGCCCCAGGCCCAGTTACTCCTGGGAGCCCAAGGCAGCTGCCCCGTGGGCCCCACTGCCCTCAACTACTTACTCCCCTCCCCGCACACTAAGGAGGCCCACCGGGTGGCCAATGCACTAAGGGCCACCCAGAGGGCATTTGTAAGCAGGGGCCCATTCGTGCTCTGGCCCTTTAACAGCACGACCAGACCCCCTTGCTTTTTGGCAGCATGGGAGGAAGTGACTGCCATGAGTCACTTCCTCACAGAGAGAGCCGCACGGGAGATACCAGGGAGGCAGAGAGGACGGGGCTGAGCCGATCTTGCCAACATGGAAGCCACGCTTTAAGGTAGGAAATGGGAGGTGGACTTAAAATTTTGTGTGAATGTGTCAGTATATCTGTCAGTGTGTGTCTGTCAATATGTCTGTCAGTGTGTCTGTCAGTATATGTGTGTGTGTGTGTGTGTCTGTCAGTATGTCTGCCAGTATGTGTATGTCAGTAGGTCTGTCAGTGTATGTGTGTGTCAGTATGTTTGTCAGTGTATGTGTCTGTGTGTGTCAGTATGTTTGTCAGTGTATGTGTCTGTGTGTCAGTATGTTTGTCAGTGTATGTGTCTGTGTGTGTCAGTATGTCTGTCAGTGTACGTCTGTGTCAGTATGTCTGTCTGTATATGTGTCAGTATGTCTGTCAATTTGTATGTCATTGTATGTCAGTATGTGAGTCAGTTTCTGTGTGTGTGTCAGTATATGTGTGTCAGTATGTCTGTCAGTGTCTGCGTGTCAGTATTCCTGTCAGGATATGTGTCTGTATGTCAGTGTGAATGTGTATGTCAGCATATCTGTCAGTGTGTGTGTGTGTGTATATATAGGTGTCTGTCAGTATGTCTGAAAGTGCGTCAATATGTCTGTCAGTATATATGTGTGTGTGTCAGTGTGTGTCTGTGAATATGTCAGTATGTCTGTCAGTGAATATATGTGTCCGTATATCTGTGTGTGTTTGTGTCAGTATGTCCAGGGGCGTCTTTAACGCGGGGCAAACGGGGCAGCTGCCCCGGGCCCAATTGCTCCTGGGGGGCCCAGAGCAGCTGCCCCGTGGGCCCCGCGATTTGCGCAGCCCCCCTTGGACCCGGCAGTGCGGCTGCACAGAGCCGCACCAGCCCGCACGCTGAGGAGGCTCCCCGGGTGGCTCATGCACTAAGGGCCACCCGGGGAGCATGTGTGAGCAGGGGCCCGGTCTGGCACTGTGACGCTTAAACAGCGCGACCGGGCCCCTTCCTGTACCGGCTGGGAGGAAGTGACGTCACTTCCTCCCAACGGAGAGCACAGCCGTGCGGGAGGAGAATGGCAGGGAGGGGAGTTCCAGAGGAGAACTCCCATCTGCCTCAGCCTGCCACTGTACCCCAGGGAAACCACCCTCCAGGAAAAGGTAAGAACCTGGAGGGTGGCTAAATGTATGCTTGTGTGTAAGTATGTCTGTGTGTGTCAGTATGTCTGTCTGTGTATGTATGTATGTGTAACGGATCGCCTGGCACCCCGACTTGGTACCTCCGTTAATGGATGCTCCTAGTGCTTCCTGAGGACTCCAAGCACTCTGGCAGACACCACAATCACCGAATCCGAGAAACCTTTTAAATTCTCCCAAGCGTATGAATGCTGTAGACCATTGAATAGGAACCATACGAATAGGCTTGTACTCCTAGCAGTCAACTGGAACAGCATACAATAAATCCTTCCCCCAATAATGAGACGACACATCACTTTGAGGGTAAAACAGGAACTCTGGACTGGCTCATCCAGCCTGGCTTTTATTTCCAACTCACACATACAGGCCACACCCAGGGGGAGGCATAAAAGAACCAATGACATAGATGTTACCTCCCACACATCCCCTCCCCTTAGTGTGACACATAATCCCATTATGCATACAGTGTAAAATATACTTTTACACAACTTTCATAACTTTAAAACCATACATCACATTCACATAAAAATACATATCCACAATCAATCCATTCAGGGGAACAACATATTAAAAAATGGCATGAATCCGACCAGGGGTTCAAAAGTTACTAAAAGTATCTTTTGTTCCTTTCTGGCTGGCAGAAAAACATCCCCACAATGCACCCTGGTTTCCTCCCTTCTGCCCTGGAGTTAATTGGAGAAGTAATCCAATTACCCAGGACTAAAGGCAGACTCCATTAACCACATGGTTGCAAAACAACATAAAACACTTTAAAATACATAAAGTCACATTTACACATAACACACAGACATTTCACCTATCCCCAGATAGCTGGGATCTGCACGCACAAAACTACCGAATAGCGCGCAGATCCTACTCACACAGTACAATTGCCATGGAGCTAAAGTCTTTCCCATAGTCTTTCATTATATGAATAGGCTCCATGGTATGGCTATCTGGGGTATCACATTCCCATAAAGTCTGGTCCATAGTCCAAAGGCAAGAGGCGGGCAATCAGCTCCCTCCAAGGACACGTGGCGAGGTCGGTTTCGCCACACTTCTCCCCTTTACCCCCCAGACTAACAGGGTACTTGACCTCCTGCCGGTCAGTGCCCTTGTTAGTCCAGAAGCCCACCCACAAGACAGAAACAGCAGAGCAGCCCACCCACAATAAACAGTTACTACACCTGGGTGAGGGAGAATCTTGTCCAGGTTCAGGTGCCTCACCACGGCTGTGTGGGGGACTGGTAGGCTGCCTTGGTAGGTTGCTGAGGGGGCAGAGACCAGCGGTACTCTGTCCTGTTGCCAGCACTACCACGGGAGTAGTCTGGTTGGAGCCTGGTTGCTGGAGACCGACTGTCTCCCCTTTAAATACACCGCTCTGCTGCTGGAGACCGACTGTCTCCCCTTGAGTTACACCGCTCTGCTGCTGGAGACCGACTGTCTCCCCTTGAGTTACACAGCTCTGCTGCTGGAGACCGACTGTCTCCCCTTTAGTTACACAGCTCTGCTGCTGGAGACCGACTGTCTCCCCTTGAGTTACACCGCTCTGCTGCTGGAGACCGACTGTCTCCCCTTGAGTTACACAACTCTGCTGCTGGAGACCGACTGTCTCCCCTTTAGTTACACAGCTCTGCTGCTGGAGACAGACTGTCTCCCCTTTGGCTAAACAGCCCTGTTGTGGGGGGGCAGGACCGACCGTCCCTACCCCCTGTGCTGGAAGTGCAGAGACCACGGTCCCATCTGCACAGGTGTGGGGCTTACAGTCTCCCCCTGGTACATTAAGCTGCCGCTGGGGAGAGGTGGTAACCAGCTCCTCTCCCATTAGAACACTCTGCCGCTGGGGAATGGAGACTGGGCTCTCTATTCCCTGTACATTAATGATCCGCCGCTGGAGAGAGGTGGTAACAATCTCCTCTCCCATGCATACTTCCCTTCTCTGCGGAGGGAGACCGACTGTCTCTCCTCCCAGCACAGAGTCCTGCTGTGGGGGAAAGGGGGATGGGCTCTCTATTCCCTGCTGGATACTCTGCCGCTGGGGAATGGAGACCGGGCTCCCAATTCCCAACAAATCACACTGCCGCTGGGGAGGGAGGACGGCTCCTTCAGCTCCCTGTAACTTGGGCGCAGAGACCACGGTCCCATCTGCGCTGGTGTGGGGCTTACGGTCTCCCCTTGGTGGGTTAGGCTGCCGCTGGAGAGAGGGTGTAACAAGCTCCTCTCTCTGAACTGTAACCTGCCGCTGGGGATCTGGGCCGACTGCCCAGCATCCCTGTAGGGCCAGTAGAGAGACCTCGATCCCATCTCCACCTGCCATCTGTGGGTCTCTCCAGGACCAGTCTATGAGGTCTGGTTCTGCTTGTCGGGTAGGTTGGAGCTGCACGAAGCTGAGCAGGTGTTGGTAGTCCTGCTCCAGCTCCCACTCCCTTGTTACCAGGTGGGTCATGTCTTTGCTCACCTCGCATTCGTCAGCCCAGACATACATGCCCATCCGGTAGTCGTAGATGTCCCAAAACCTAGACCCCTCCGTGCTGCCAAGATCAATGTCGTCCTCCAAGGCATCCCATAATAAACCCGGGCCATCATAATCATCCCCCTCCGGTAAGTCGTGCTCGGCCGTCCAGGGGGTAAGTCGAATGGTATGCCACCAGAGGGCCTGGTATGCGTTGTCTAGCCAGATCTCTCGCCATACCAGGGTCTCTAGTCTTGTCACCCACTCATCCAGGGGCTGCTCTCCCAATAGATACATGCGCATCGCCACACGCTTCTGTAGCCGCTGCTCATCACTGGGGAGACTCTCACCTCGCCGCCACTGGGCGTCTTCCAGGGCATCATACCAGACTTCCTTTCTGTCTGCATCCCTGTAGTCCGCGGCCGCCTCCTCCTCCTCATCATGGAACGCTGTCCAAAAACTAGCTGATTCCATCCTGCTGTAGCCAGGGGCGCTGTACGGATACTAGCGTTGCCCTCAATTTGTAATTCCAAACGTTACCAGTGTCTCTGAGCTGCTTCTCCTCAAACTAGGATGCCATCCCACCGCTTGCCACCAATGTAACGGATCGCCTGGCACCCCGACTTGGTACCTCCGTTAATGGATGCTCCTAGTGCTTCCTGAGGACTCCAAGCACTCTGGCAGACACCACAATCACCGAATCCGAGAAACCTTTTAAATTCTCCCAAGCGTATGAATGCTGTAGACCATTGAATAGGAACCATACGAATAGGCTTGTACTCCTAGCAGTCAACTGGAACAGCATACAATAAATCCTTCCCCCAATAATGAGACGACACATCACTTTGAGGGTAAAACAGGAACTCTGGACTGGCTCATCCAGCCTGGCTTTTATTTCCAACTCACACATACAGGCCACACCCAGGGGGAGGCATAAAAGAACCAATGACATAGATGTTACCTCCCACACATCCCCTCCCCTTAGTGTGACACATAATCCCATTATGCATACAGTGTAAAATATACTTTTACACAACTTTCATAACTTTAAAACCATACATCACATTCACATAAAAATACATATCCACAATCAATCCATTCAGGGGAACAACATATTAAAAAATGGCATGAATCCGAAAAGTATCTTTTGTTCCTTTCTGGCTGGCAGAAAAACATCCCCACAATGCACCCTGGTTTCCTCCCTTCTGCCCTGGAGTTAATTGGAGAAGTAATCCAATTACCCAGGACTAAAGGCAGACTCCATTAACCACATGGTTGCAAAACAACATAAAACACTTTAAAATACATAAAGTCACATTTACACATAACACACAGACATTTCACCTATCCCCAGATAGCTGGGATCTGCACGCACAAAACTACCGAATAGCGCGCAGATCCTACTCACACAGTACAATTGCCATGGAGCTAAAGTCTTTCCCATAGTCTTTCATTATATGAATAGGCTCCATGGTATGGCTATCTGGGGTATCACATTCCCATAAAGTCTGGTCCATAGTCCAAAGGCAAGAGGCGGGCAATCAGCTCCCTCCAAGGACACGTGGCGAGGTCGGTTTCGCCACAGTATGTGTGTGCGTATGTGTGTGTGTGTGTCAGTATGTCTGTCTGTGTATGTATGTACGTGTGTGTGTGTGTGTGACAGTATGTCTGTCTATGTGTATGTCAGTATGCCTGTGTGTGTGTGTCAATACTTCTGTCAGTGTATGTGTCTGTGTGTGTCAGTGTATGTGTCTGTGTGTGTCAGTATATCTGTCAGTGTATGTGTTTGTGTGTGTGTCAGTATATCTGTCAGTGTGTGTCTGTGTGTGTATGTCTGTCTGTGTGTGTGTCAATACGTCTGTCAGTGTATGTGTCTGTGTGTCAGTATATCTGTCAGTGTATGTGTCTGTGTGTGTATGTCTGTGTGTGTGTGTGTGTGTGTGTGTGTCAATACGTCTGTCAGTGTATGTGTGTGTGTCAGTATATCTGTCAGTGTATGTGTCTGTGTGTGTGTGTGTCAATAAGTATGTCAGTGTATGTGTCTGTGTGTGTCAGTATATCTGTCAGTGTATGTGCCTGTGTGTGTATGTATGTATGTCAGTATGTCTGCCAGTATATATTTGTGTGTCAGTGTATGTGTGTGTCAGTATGTATCTGTGAATGTTTTAATGTCTGTCTGTGTGTATGTGCCAGTACGTCTGTCTATGTGTATGTCAGTATGCCTGTGTGTGTGTCAGTATGCCTGTGTGTGTCAGTATGCCTGTGTGTGTGTCAATACGTCTGTCAGTGTATGTGTCTGTGTGTCAGTATATCTGTCAGTATGTCTGCCAGTGTATGTGTCTGTGTGTGTATGTATGTCTGTGTGTGTGTGTCAGTATGTCTGCCAGTATATATTTGTGTGTCAGTGTGTATCTGTGAATGTTTTAATGTCTGTCTTTGTCTGTATGTGCCAGTACGTCTGTCAGGGTGATTGCGCATAATTGGGGGGGAGGGATAGGAGGGGCAGGGCCCAGGGGGCCCAAGAAAATGCATTACCCAGGGTCCTAATCATATTATAGACGGCCCTGAGTATGTCTGTCAGTGTATATGCTTGTGTAAGTAAGTATGTGAAAGGTGTGATTGCTTGCCAGGGAGGGGTGGGGGGGGGAGGCAGGGCCCAGGTGGCCCATGAAAATGCTTTGCCCAGGGTCCTATTAATATTATAGACAGCCCTGCCTGTAGAGACCACCAAACCGCTTAGCAGATCAAGCTCCTCCAAGACAGGAACCAGACAGACTGAACAAGAATGAGGAAGTCATCTCCAGCAGACTCGTCCAGATACAGGATCTCTAGAATGCAGAATTCCCAGGCAGAACAGGATACAAACAGAGCAGCTCAGGTCAAGTATGCCTATGGCCATCTGTCACAAGTGGCGGTCCAAAGACCGGGACCCCTGTATGCCTGATGATGATGATGGGTGTCTCAGCATGGAAATGGACAATCAGGGTCTGGAGTAGGGTAACCACATGCCTCTTAATGTTGAGCACCAGAGTTGGTGCAGCCACATTCCAGAGCCCTGATGCAGCTTAGCGGATGCCAGGAGCTGATATTAAGCAGATAAGTATCCAGTAATAGAAACAAGGTAAGACTAGAATAGGCACCAAACAAGATAACAAGACATAAAGCAGAACCCAGAATGCCCCTGGAATATGTCATGGAAAACCCCTTGCATGGTGACTTGCATATAAGGCCAGTTGTGGCTGCCATTAAACAGTTCCTCTTCACCCTCAACATAGAGCCTCGCCTCATGTGTGGAGGCGACAGCTGTAATCACTCTGGCCATTGCTATATCACTATACTCCACTATACAACACTAGCTCTTGTAAGAGCTATCCTGCTATACTCTCTGGAGTAGGAGAGGTCTACCCACCAGAAGATGGATCCCAGACTTGAATCCATGGTGGATGGAGGACAATGGAGCGTGTTCGGATCAATTCTTCCACTCCGGCCTGCAAATCTCTTATCTGGCCCCTGAAGGGACCGTGGTCCTTGTAAGGGCTGGGGCTGCCCTGCATGGGAAGAATCCTTGATCCCCCCTGCTGTCCTTGGCCTGTGGACATTGCGCCCCACCGGGCATTTGCACGGTTCGCCCAATGGCCAGTCCGTAATATCAAACTATAATTGCAAAGAAGGGAGGACCTAATGTGTGTGTCCCAGCCACCACATTTGTTTGGTGGGTAGAGGTTCTAATGGATTAAATAATGGAAAATATAATTGTTTCACAGCTGGGGCTAGAGCAGCAATGACTGCCCAGTCGCTAGTTTAAAAACATTAGTAGATATGCCGCATGCTACTCTGGTCTTAAATTTGAGATTTGTTTTGAATTCACTTTAAATTCTCATTTTAATAAATAACCCTACTAATAAAACATATAGCTCAGGTAGAATTATTGTGCTTCCTGATCTGACTGCATTTGTGATAATGTAGAAAGGTTAATACCATGTTGTAGAATATCGTACACATTTTTACTATATTCAGTTAACACAATTTATAGTGTAACGCGCTCTAAGAAATTAATAAAAATAAAAATAAAATAAATTGTTTCTCTTTTATTATTATATCTCAGTATTTTGCTGGGCAGACTTAATATTAGATGTTCTAGCACATTTTTACAAGTATGAGCTTAACTTTAAAAGAGAGTTTGTAAATGAATAGATAAATTAATCACTCTTCTGTACTTAGATCATAACTCTTATGGTCTAGTTTAATCTTTCCCCCTGTGGTTAAATTTGTATTGTATTATGCACACCGATGCAGTAAGGTCAGTTTCATCATTCTTAACTAAAAAGACTCAGAAACCGAATTCTTAACTAAAAAGACACAGCATACGCTCGGATGGATTAAAGCTCAAATAATAAACAACATGCGGATAATCCTGCATTACTCTGGGATACAGTCTCAACAATTTTCTTAGGAGAAATAATAAAGCTCACAGGCACATAAAGGAATTTCTCATTGCATAGTTCTGAAGTTAACTATTCAGGAAGTGAATACCCAACAGGTAAGAATATTTGATTTATTGCTAAAAGATTAAATTATAACATAGCATTTTTCTTCTGAAATTGAGATAATATGCAACCAGCAGGGCCGGATTAAAAGCCCATTGGGCCTAGTGCTGACAATTTTGATGGGCCTAATTACAGAATTTTATTGACCAAAAACCCTAAAACAGTTGTACCCACTAAGCGTCCTGTATCTGGTGGAGGTGGTGCTGGAGGGAAACTCATAGGATATACAGTTGTAAGAAAAAGTATGTGAACCCTTTGGAATGATATGGATTTCTGCACAAATTGGTCATAAAATGTGATATGATCATCATCTAAGTAACAACAAAAGACAATCACAGTCTGCTTAAACTAATAACATACACAGAATGAAATGTTGCCATGTTTTTATTGAACACACCATGTAAACATTCACAGTGCAGATGGAAAAAGTATGTGAACCCTTGGATTTAATAACTGGTTGAACCTCCTTTGGCAGCAATAACTTCAACCAAACGTTTCCTGTAGTTGCAGATCAGACATGCACAACGGTCAGGAGTTATTCTTGACCATTCCTCTTTACAGAACTGTTTCAGTTCAGCAATATTCTTGGGATGTCTGGTGTGAATTGCTTTCTTGAGGTCATGCCACAGCATTTCAATCGGGTTGAGGTCAGGACTCTGACTGGGCAACTTCAGAAGGCGTATTTTCTTCTGTTTAAGCCATTCTGTTGTTGATTTACTTCTATGCTTTGGGTCATTGTACTGTTGCAACACCCATCTTCTGTTGAGCTTCAGCTGGTAGACAGATGATAATTAGCAAAGAAAGCGCGCTAAATTAATCTGCAAATATAAAAAACAAATAATAGTGCAGACCATCTGAATACAAACATATACACTGAAAAAATTCTTAGGGAAAAAAACTCACATGTCCCAGAGCCCTATCACCCCTGGCTCTGGGTTTGTAAGGCTCCTTTGGAGAGGGGATATCCCCACACTGTTGGATTTTCCAGAGGGTATATCCACTGTTGATCCATCTGCAAATATTTTAACTTGGTGACATCTCCTTGATGTTTATGAATGAAGTGGGAGGAGTTAAGTTAAAATTTATTGGGATAGAAAGAGTAAGTAGAAATTGGAGGGGTGAGAATCTGGATAATAAATTGGCAAAACAAGAAATGAGGTGGGTGTTTAAATTAAAATCGTTGTTACCTAGAGGCTTAAATGGGGAATTTGAAGTTTGTCATTTTTTATGAATTTATCTCTATATCTTTCCCTTTAATCTGCTTTGTAATCTTCCTCTTCTTTCGAGCAGGTTTCTCGGATAAATGTGTATAAAAGAATCAAAAGATCTATACTGTCTGCTTTAGATATTACTGCAATAGTAAATGGAGAAAAATGTTATCCCTTTATTTTCAGGAGTGATTAACCCTATCTGATATTTGTTGTATATTTAGATTTGATTAACCCCATATGATGTTCATTTTGTATAGTGGCAGACTTTTAGGAGTACCATGATAAAATATAATTAAACAATAAGACCCTCTTTTTAAGATCACATTTTTTGAGATGTTATAAATATACATTTGAAGTGAGGAGTCTTGCTAAATTGTTTATATTACTAGCTTTTAAATATTGTGTGCAACCTGGTGAATAATAGTATTGTATTTTAGATTTAGATGTTGTTTCTGACTGTGTGTTTAAATATAATCAACGTTTTTTCGGTTGACATAAAGAGTTCAGCTTGTTAGAATTAATTTAAGTCCGCATATGAAAGATTGATTGCCTATTGAATAAGATCGTAAATCACGCCCCCCGGCCAATGGGGTGAGAAGGAGGAGGCTCTATGGACTTAAAAGGATGTCTGGAACTCTCTGACGTTGTCGGAGGAAGCCTGTGCAGGTGGGCGAAACGCGTCACACGGACGTCACTGGAGGGGCGGACACGGAAGCGGTCACGTGATCGGACTGCGATCAGGAAGCGTTTTGATAATATTTGTTCATGCTTTTATGTGGGTGACTCTGCGAGTCTATATCCACCACATCCCAAGTAAGGGTTTTAACTTTTTTATGTAATAAACTTACCTGTGATACTATTCAATTGGAGGTCCTCCCCTTCTTTTTTACACACAGTACAACAAGAATCAACAGTGGATATATCCTCTGGAAAATCCAACAGTGTGGGGATATCCCCTCTCCAAAGGAGCCTTACAAACCCAGAGCCAGGGGTGATAGGGCTCTGGGACATGTGAGTTTTTTTCCCTAAGAATTTTTTCAGTGTATATGATTGTATTCAGATGGTCTGCACTATTATTTGTTTTGTTTTATTTGCAGATTAATTTAGCGCGCTTTCTTTGGTAATTATGTCTTTCTTTTCACATTTTTTGTGCATTGTAATTTTAAGCGCTGCCATATTATCTGTATTGGATTTTATAGCGCTCACATATTGGTTTAATTTGTTTCTTTAGTTCACTATATTGGCCTGGTAGACAGATGGCCTTAAGTTCTCCTGCAAAATGTCTTGGTAAACTTTGGAATTCATTTTTCCTTCGATGATAGCAATCCGTCCAGGCCCTGGCGCAGCAGAGCAGCCCCAAACCATGATGCCCCCACCACCATACTTCACAGTTGGGATGAGGTTTTGATGTTGGTGTGCTGTGCCTCTTTTTCGCCACACATATTACAGGGAGTGCAGAATTATTAGGCAAATTAGTATTTTGACCACATCATCCTCTTTATGCATGTTGTCTTACTCCAAGCTGTATAGGCTCGAAAGCCTACTACCAATTACGCATATTAGGTGATGTGCATCTCTGTAATGAGAAGGGGTGTGGTCTAATGACATCAACACCCTATATCAGGTGTGCATAATTATTAGGTAACTTCCTTTCCTTTGGCAAAATGGGTCAAAAGAAGGACTTGACAGGCTCAGAAAAGTCAAAAATAGTGAGATATCTTGGAGAGGGATGCAGCACTCTTAAAATTGCAAAGCTTCTGAAGCGTGATCATCAAACAATCAAGCGTTTCATTCAAAATAGTCAACAGGGTCGCAAGAAGCGTGTGGAAAAACCAAGGCGCAAAATAACTGCCCATGAACTGAGAAAAGTCAAGCGTGCAGCTGCCAAGATGCCACTTGCCACCAGTTTGGCCATATTTCAGAGCTGCAACATCACTGGAGTGCCCAAAAGCACAAGGTGTGCAATACTCAGAGACATGGCCAAGGTAAGAAAGGCTGAAAGACGACCACCACTGAACAAGACACACAAGCTGAAACGTCAAGACTGGGCCAAGAAATATCTCAAGACTGATTTTTCTTTTTTTCTGTTTTATGGACTGATGAAATGAGAGTGAGTCTTGATGGGCCAGATGGATGGGCCCGTGGCTGGATTGGTAAAGGGCAGAGAGCTCCAGTCCGACTCAGACGCCAGCAAGGTGGAGGTGGAGTACTGGTTTGGGCTGGTATCATCAAAGATGAGCTTGTGGGGCCTTTTCGGGTTGAGGATGGAGTCAAGCTCAACTCCCAGTCCTACTGCCAGTTTCTGGAAGACACCTTCTTCAAGCAGTGGTACAGGAAGAAGTCTGCATCCTTCAAGAAAAACATGATTTTCATGCAGGACAATGCTCCATCACACGCGTCCAAGTACTCCACAGCGTGGCTGGCAAGAAAGGGTATAAAAGAAGAAAATCTAATGACATGGCCTCCTTGTTCACCTGATCTGAACCCCATTGAGAACCTGTGGTCCATCATCAAATGTGAGATTTACAAGGAGGGAAAGCAGTACACCTCTCTGAACAGTGTCTGGGAGGCTGTGGTTGCTTCTGCACGCAATGTTGATGGTGAACAGATCAAAACACTGACAGAATCCATGGATGGCAGGCTTTTGAGTGTCCTTGCAAAGAAAGGTGGCTATATTGGTCACTGATTTGTTTTTGTTTTGTTTTTGAATGTCAGAAATGTATATTTGTGAATGTTGAGATGTTATATTGGTTTCACTGGTAAAAATAAATAATTGAAATGGGTATATATTTGTTTTTTTGTTAAGTTGCCTAATAATTATGCACAGTAATAGTCACCTGCACACACAGATATCCCCCTAAAATAGCTAAAACTAAAAACAAACTAAAAACTACTTCCAAAAATATTCAGCTTTGATATTAATGAGTTTTTTTGGGTTCATTGAGAACATGGTTGTTGTTCAATAATAAAATGAATCCTCAAAAATACAACTTGCCTAATAATTCTGCACTCCCTGTATTGTGTGTTTCTTCCAAACAACTCAACTTTGGTTTCATCTGTCCACAGAATATTTTGCCAGTACTGCTGTGGAACATCCAGGTGCTCTTGTGCAAACTATAAACGTGCAGCAATGTTTTGTTTGGACAGCAGTGGCTTCCTCTGTGGTATCCTCCCATGAAATCTATTCTTGTTTAGTGTTTTACGTATTGTAGATTCGCTAACAGGGATGTTAGCATTTGCCAGGGACTTTTGTAAGTCTTTAGCTGACACTCTAGGATTCTTCTTCACCTCATTGAGCAGTCTGCGCTGTGCTCTTGCAGTCATCTTTACAGGACGGCCACTCCTAGGGAGAGTAGCAGCAGTGCTGAACTTTCTCCATTTATAGACAATTTGTCTTACCATGGACTGATGAACAGCAAGGCTTTTGGAGATACTTTTATAACCCTTTCCAGCTTTATGCAAGTCAACAATTCTTAATCGTAGGTCTTCTGAGAGCTCTTTTGTGTGAGGCATCATTCACATCAGGCAATGCTTCTTGTGAAAAGCAAACCCAGAACTGGTGTGTGTTTTTTATAGGGCAGGGCAGCTGTAACCAACACCTCCAATCTCATCTCATTGATTGGACTCCAGTTGGCTGACATCTCACTCCAATTAGCTCTTGGAGATGTCATTAGTCTAGGGGTTCACATACTTTTTCCACCTGCACTGTGAATGTTTACATGGTGTGTTCAATAAAAACATGGAAACATTTCATTCTTTGTGTGTTATTAGTTTAAGCAGACTGTGATTGTCTGTTGTTGTGACTTAGATGATGATCAGATCACATTTTATGACCAATTTGTGCAGAAATCCATATCATTCCAAAGGGTTCACATACTTTTTCTTGCAACTGTAGCTATATAAAACACATACCCTATGCTAATCTGTCACTTTCATCTTTCACGTAAATCCATACCCCCTAACAGCAGTGTCCAGTGAAGCAGGATTTCGGTGGGCAGGGTAAAAGGGTGATGTGAATCACATAACCAGAACCGCCCAAAGGGACAAACATGCCCAAAAAAGGGGGTGTGCCTGCAGAAAGAATTAGATGGTCAGTCTGGTGTGAATGCACTTCCCACTGACTGACAATCATGCATGATGACCAACAAATGTCATACCATGCAGGCAGCACCCTGAGCTTGGCAAAAATGTGTCTAATGATGTACTAACTCTACGCTTTCTAAGGACTGTCCCCTAGCACTCGCTGGTCCACTCCTCTCCTAACCTTCTTACTAGTAGGCAGAAACTCCTGTTATAGAGACTGGTACAGAGGAAATGTGTATGTAGAAGGTTTAGAAGGAAGTACCAGTGTTAGAGAGACTGAAGCAGCAAAAGTATTTTCATAACAAGCCCCTGCCACTGTGGTACTTCCTCTTTATTTGCTGCTCCATCACAAGTTCCATTTTGGATCCTCTGACATAATTTCTGGCGCATCTATCTTGCCCGGCATTATTTGATGATGTATGCATTCCACATGGCCATTTGTATGCGTTCCACCTTCAGTATATGTGGTGGATATCCATTATTTGTAAGCTTATCAATCAGAAAAAAGTATATAATCAATATAAACTGGCAAATTAATTAGCTCATACAATCAACATTAGGGTGGATATAAAGGACATATATTACCCCTATGGAAGAACATTTTCTGATCGAAAAGATTAAAAACAACAATATAAGAACCATTGCTATGATGTCTAGGTGGAATAAAATCCATTTGTGGATAGATGTCCAGATATTAACCCAAAACAGTGTGAATATTTCTGTGCATAAATTGTAAAATATGGAAACAGTCTACCAAAATGAGAATGATAATAAAATAAAAATAAGGATAAACACAATAATGATGAAAATAAATATAAAAAATAAAAATAAATGTGAAAATAAACATAAAATAATAATAAAAAAACAGAAAAAGTGATGAGGAGAGCTCCTCGTGTAACCGGGGTGCTCCACCTCACCACTACTACCCCCTGATAGATATCCAATAGTACTGGCTAAAAACTGACAACCTTTATTGAAACAGAAAAATAATCACAATAATAATAATATAAATCTCCAACACACTCACGAACAAAAACCACAACACACACCCTCATACACCTTAAATAATGAAAAATTAAAACAAAGACTAGAGACTATACACCTGACTGGTAGGATATTCAGGCGTTTTCCTAGTATAAGCAGATAAGTCACAATATATCAAAACAGTGCAGCTCAGTGCGAATATGTCACAATGTATCAGAGCAGTACAGCTCTTGTATAATTGAAATGAGACAATTGAGCACACTGACAAAGATTGTATACCAAGGAACTTCAGCCTGTTAGTAGTTAAATGCAATATATAGCAGGAGGTCACCCCTTTGTATGGATCGAAAATAGGGAAAAAAAATGAACTCAAAAAATGAACTCAAATAAACTCTTCCAACAAATCCCTTATTAAATATTAGCTTCCAGCAGTAAGAAAAAAACTCCTTATATTCAGTTAATCTAGCAGAAGTTAAATCGAAAGGATAGGGAGATGAGAGATAGAGGAAACAAATTGGTTAGAGAAAGTGCTGTCTAAGCAGAGTCCAGTGTAGAAAAAACGGACTCTATCACCACACTAGCATATGTCATAAATCCCTACGATATAACACAAAGTTAAGGATCTCTTTAGGGGGTATCCTGCAGGCTGTAGTCTCAGTCGATAAAAGCCATGACCAAAGTCGTTAGGTCATAACTAGATAGTAGTTAGTTGGTATAGGTACAGGTCGTCCTGCACAGGTCGCCCAACGCGCGTTTCGGCGGTCTAACCGCCTTTCTCAAGGGCAGGTAACTGGCAGTGTGACAGCCTCCCTTAGCTCCTTATATATCCACATAATAAACATCCCTCCTACCTGTCCACGGGTTGAGGGGTTCGATTGAATTCGTCAGACGGCTGGTCACAGATGTGCGAGGAGTGTAATCACCGCCCGCAAGTGAAGTGCGCATGACCGCATCAGATTGCGAGCGCATGCGCAAGCACTTAGAATTTGTTCTTTAATACAGTTCGGGGCGTAAATTCTCCTCTTGAAAAAGTTTCTCTCAAGAAGGTTCAGTATATAGTAGACCTTCCTAACCAGATACGTATAAAAATAGATATATATGTATAGCCTGCATCTATTTAAGTAGGATGGCCTCAATCTACCTGGAAATTTAAAGAGACATCAATTTATAAATGTAGAAGGATACTTAACTCTGTAATTGACTCAAAAATAAGATAGAATAAGTTACAGCACAAGTTACAAATAGAATTCTTGTAGACAGTTATATATGTATATATACAAAACCACCTTTACAGTGAGAAAACCTATATACACAGATGCCTCCATCCATAGGTATATTGCTAGAGGGAATTATCCCTCATCCATTTTAATATGAGGGGCCACTGTATATATGTAATATAATTATACTCCCATCCACACTATCCATAAATGGTATTGGTGTGTGGGGGGGGGGGGGGGGGAAGGTCCATTTTATACTGTCCATAGAAATTTCTGTTAGTGGCATATCCACACATGTGGGAGGAGAAAGGAGGGTTAATAGAAGTAAAGAGAATTAACAACAGAGAAAAATAAATAAAATGAATAACAATAAATAAATGTTCCATCAGTCAGAAAAAATAGCAGATCAATAGATTAAGAACAGAGTGGTATAGTACATATCGTAGAACACAAGCCTGGCTCAAAAGAGTAGTAAGCAGGACCCTCGTATAAACGAAAACATAACAAACTAAGGGCAAAAATAGATAAAATAAATTAATTAAATTGAATAGAGCTAGATAGCCCAAAGTAGGACACTCAAAAAATAGTAGTGAGGTCAAATAAATGGGGCAAAGGAGAAGCCTTCATTCAGACCCCGAGGTTGGAGTGTCTTTAGTCTATATATCCATTTCGACTCTCTCTGTCTCAGGACCCTATCAAAATCTCCACGTCTTAGGTTCCTTTTAACTAATTCCAAGCCACAGAACCTAAGGTTATTGGAGTCACCATGATGGTGTTCTTTCAGGTGTCTCGAGACAGGTGTTTCAAGGCGATTTCTTGGAGACCGTACATGTTCCATGATTCTCTCCTTGAATGCCCTAAAAGTCTTGCCCACGTATTTTACTCCACAGGAACATGACAGCAGGTACACAAGGCCCTTGGTGTTGCAATTAAAGAAGTTCTTTATCTCGATTGAACCTTGTCCTGCACTGTCACTCACAGTTTTGGACCCTCTAGATATATATATACAGGCTACACACCTTCCACAGCCATATGAGCCACAGGGCGGAGTGCCCAACCAAGTGGCCCGTGGATGTGGCATGGTAGAAAAGTGACTGGGTACCAACATGTCCCGGATATTACGCCCTCTTCTGGCCGTGATATCGATATGTGAGCCTAAGACATTCTTGAGGTGTATATCATTTAGTAGAATGGGCCAAAACCTGTCCAAAGACCTTTTGACTTCGGACCAACCAGCATCATACGTCGCAATCATGCGAATTGTTCCAGCCCCTCTAGTCCCCTTGGTTTCAGGGCGATCACATAAAAGTGCATCTCTCTGGGTCTCAAGTGCCCTTTTGTATGCTTTCTTGAGGCAACGGTTCGGGTAGCCTTTTGCTTTAAAATAGGCCCTGAGTTGCTGTGCTTTTATTTTAAAGTCCGAGAGGTCACTACAATTTCTGCGGAGACGGAGGTATTGGCCCACAGGAATACCTTCCTTCAGAGGTCTGGGGTGACAGCTCCCCCAATGGAGAAGGGAGTTTGTAGCGGTAGGTTTTCTGAATAGGGTGGAATGAAATGTGCCCTCCCTGTTCATAGAGATGGTCACATCCAAAAAGTTAATTGAGCGTCCACCGTATTCAGATGTAAACCGCAGGTTCTCCTTATTTTGATTTAACAGACTAACCAGATCCGAGAATTCTTGGGGGGTGCCCTGCCACACTATTAGAATGTCATCAATGTAGCGACCCCACCACAGAATCTTGGGTAAGTATTTTGTCAAGACATCAGAGACAGAAATTTGATGTTCCCACCATCCCAGGTGAAGGTTCGCATATGAAGGGGCACAAGCCGTGCCCATCGCGGTACCCCTCACCTGGTGGTAGAACTTGGTATTAAACAAAAAATAATTATGCGACAAAATAAATCCCAGAAGACGTAGGACAAAAGCTGTATGTGAGTCATCCCTACGAGTTCTCTGGTTGAGAAAAAATCCCACATGTTCCAACCCTCTGTCGTGAGGAATAGAGGAGTAGAGAGATTCTACGTCCAAGCTACACAGGCTAGCTGTGGGAGAAAATTGGAGATCCGAAAGTCTATTAAGGGCCTGTTTTGTATCCCTAATGTATGAAGGCAAAGCCTCCACCAAAGGTCTCAGGACTTTGTCCACATATAGACTGCCATTTTGCGTAATATTATCCACTCCTGAGACAATTGGACGTCCAGGGGGATTTTCTTGGTTCTTGTGAACCTTGGGCAAGCAGTAGAAGGTTGCTATCTTAGGGTGACGATTAAGAATAAATTCATACTCGTCACCCGACAGCAACCCTCCACTGCGGCCTTCATCCAGGATCTCTTTATATTTCATGAGGTACTCATTTGTGGGGTCGGTTTTGAGAATTCTATATGTCTCAGTGTCACCCAGAACATGTTCCACCATTTCAACATATTTATGTATCTCCATTATTACGACATTACCCCCCTTATCCGCTGGTTTGATAATGATACCAGCGTCATTTTGAAGGGATTTCAAAGCCCGTTGTTCATTTTTGTGGAGGTTGTCGTTTGAATGGATGTGAAGAGATTTGAAGTTAATCTTTTCAATCTCATTCTTTGCCGCTTCAAGAAACAGTTCAATGTTTCTGAAGCCTGAAAAACTTGGTGTGTACCGACTTTTGGGTTTCAAATCAGTATAGTTCTGAGTGATACTTGGATCATTTTCATCCAAGAGAGACAAAAGAGTAGTCAAACAATGGTAATCCTTGGACGTAAGTCCAAGGTCTCTAGCTTTTTTCTCATTCTGAATAGAATGGAATTTATGTAGAGCCAATTTGCGAATGAACAGATGAAGGTCTTTGATCCAGCCAAATCTGTCAAATGGGGGAGTGTGTACAAAAGATAGTCCTCTTCCAAGAACCTTGATTTGGTCTTGATTTAGTATACGGGAGGACAGATTAATGACCTGTGACTCAGGTCCTATGGTCTGAGTAATATCTAGTATCTCCTCCTCCTCCCCCCCCCTCTCGGATTCCGGGTTTGGTACCTCGTACGTTGGCTTGGAAATTCTTCCTGGTTGCCCACGGCTAAAAAATTAACCCCCTTTTTCAAAATCCCTCTTGGATTAGGAGTTACTGTCGAAGTGGAGGGCTGTGATTGGGACTCCACCAGGTTAGTTTGGCTTCCTGAGTCTGTGTCTGAGGAGTCATAGTCAGATGTTAGACAATTATCTGAGGTACGTCTTATTCTTCGATTGAACGATTTGTAGACATTCCCAGTCTCATAGTCATTTGAATCTCTCAGAAATTTGTCATGTTTTCTAAATTTTACTGATTCCTGGTATTTGTCCAGGTTTTGTTTCAACCTGGACTCCATGAAAGTGAAATTAGGATCAGTCTGAAATTGTTTTATCCTACTAATCTCCTAATAATTTTTCACTATTTAAGGTGTATGAGGGTGTGTGTTGTGGTTTTTGTTCGTGAGCGTGTTGGAGATTTATATTATTATTATTGTGATTATTTTTCTGTTTCAATAAAGGTTGTCAGTTTTTAGCCAGTACTATTGGATATCTATCAGGGGGTAGTTGTGGTGAGGTGGAGCACCCCGGTTACACGAGGAGCTCTCCTCATCACTTTTTCTGTTTTTTCCATATACCTAGGGTTATGCCCTCAACTACCCCTGTAACCCTATTACTTCCTGCCAGAGTTCTCTTTGGCTGGTAGTTTATTTTGTATAAAATAATAATATAATGAAGCATATAAATAAAAATGAATAGTAAAAATATATGTAATAAAAATAAAAATACTTGAACCAAAAAATAATAATAATAATGAAAAAGAGAATGTGAAAAATATTGTAGACTGTCTCCATTTACATTATAAAAAGCAAATGATATAAAAATCGGCATTAAGACCTCCAGGTTAGAGAGTGCCTAACTGGTGCATCTGAGACTCTTCTTATTTCTTTCTTCAAGTGGTTATTATTGTACCCTCTGGAGAGAAGTTTATTTTTAACTGCATGGGCTTGTTGTTGGAAATCTGTAAAACTCGTGCAATTATGATGCACTCACGTGAATTGACTTCTGGTAATTGCACGGAGCCATGGGTCGTAGTGGGATCTTCATCTGTGCACGAAACTGTTGCCATCTGTTTTTTTTTTTTTGAAAAAACATTTAGAGCACACATTAGGTCCATTATTAGTAAGAGTCACATCTAGAAAGTCAATTCTCTCTTTGTTCCATTCTGATGTAAATTTTAGATTGTATTTGCTCTGGTCTAAATTTTGCGTGAAATCACTAAAAGAACTATGTGATCCATGCCAAATAATAAGTATGTCATCTATGTAACGTCGCCAGAGGACCAGGTCTTCCCCCCAGTCATGTCTTGACCAAACCGTTAGCTCCTCCCATCTTCTTATGTAGATGTTGGCATAACTGGGGGAAAACCTGATTCCCATGGAGGTCCCAGATATAATTTTCATCAAACATAAAATAATTGTGCTCTAAAATAAATTAAAATTGCTTGTAAAATAAAATCACCCAGTGAATTTTACCCAAAGGTTTTCCGAAAAAAAGTGGGATGAGGTTTTATAGAATTGTTCCCTTTAATTGATCAATCTAATCATCCAACACTCCAAAGAGATTAAAGAAAAGATTGATGATGATATTAAAAAACGTGATGGGGATTTAGATATAGATCTAAATGATAAAGAGTATAAAGAAAAAGATGAAATTATGTTCCAAAGATTAAAAACTCTGGATAATAAAATATTAGATACAAAAAATAAAAAAATATAAAAGGGATAACGAGGACAAGTTGAAGGATACTTTCTCAACTTCCAATATGATTTTATGTAAAAATACTAAGAGGAATGTGAACTGGGATTGGTCCTATACACCCACAGGGAGACCAAATGTTTTTTATCAAACAAAGGTTTTTTTTTTAATTCCTCTCCCCATAAAGAACGTAAAAATATAAGACGAAGATATTCAGAAAACCAGTCCCCCCCAAAAAGATCAAATGTCATTAATAGAAATGTCAATGACAATTATAAACCCTATGAAACTAACAAACACTTACAAAAAGTGAAGGTGCTCTTTCTGACTCAGGGGTGGCCAAGTCAACCTTGGTTTCCGGACCTCCTCTCCCTATCTTGCAAACATCCTCTTCTCCTTCTGGATGACCACTATTGCCTAAGTACAAGACATTATGGGATGTTAACATGATTCTTCCCTTTTTGAAGGATTGGCATCTTAAAGGTGGATTGTCATTGCCTCAATTTATGGCCAAAATGACATTCCTTGTTTCATTCTGGCAGGTCTCGGACGTCTGAGTGTGTGTGTCTGTGTGCACCTGTGTGTGTGTGTGCACACACTCACATTTAGCAGATGCTGGATGTCCTCATGCACAGCGCATGTCCAACATCAGTTAGGTGACTTTTGGTCACCTAACCACCCGAATGTACCTCTAGTAGGACAGCCATGACAGGAGGCACACGGGGAGGCATTTGGGGGCGTCAATTTTTGACGCCCCCTGGTTAGTGCCTGCAGGGGGAACGGCATTCCTGCTGTGAAAAAAAGTGCCTGCAAGACTCGAGCCCTGGAAATAATTGAAATATACAAAAAAAGAACAAGCAAAAAGGCGCTAAAATTCAGAATCCATTGATAAAATATGTTAATGTTAAAAAGGTAGAGCTGCACCTTAGCAGTGAAATAGCTAAAAAAAAATCCAAACAACCTTAAGCAATAAGAGTTTTTTAAAACGTGCACTATACCTTTAAAATACTATATAATGTGCACCTGAAAAGTGCAACACAGTGAAACGTGTCAGTGCAATGCTCAATATAGTGCCAGCAATACAAAATCAATAAATTAGATATAAGTGTGCAAATTCACAAGTGCATTAATTGATGTCTACTAGAGAAAATGACTAATAATCTCCTAAAACAGGAGTATCGCAATATTCCTTCCAGTGATATGTAGGAACATAATGCATAAAAGGGAAAAAATATAGTATAATACTGTATAGTAGTGATGTACCGAACTGTCCGCCGGCGGACAGTTCCCGGCGAAATTAGCTTGTTCGCGTTCGCCGCGGCGGGCGGACACATGCGCAGTTCGATCCGCCCCCTATTCGTCATCATTGGGCAAACTTTGACCCTTAGCCTCTCGGTCAGCAGACACATTACAGCCAATCAGCAGCACTCCCTCCCTTCCACACCCTCCAACCTCCCTCCCAGCATCCATTTTCGATTCATTCGGAAGATGCATGCTTAGTGAGAGGAGGGAAAGTTTAGCTGCTGCTGATTACATAGGGAAATTAATAGCTAGGCTAGGGTATTCAGTGTCCACTACAATCCTGAAGGACTCATCTGATCTCTGCTGTAAGGACAGCACCCCAAAAAGCTGTAAGGACAGCACCACTTGCCCAGTGCCACCACTCATATCTGTTTTAACAATC
Source organism: Pelobates fuscus (assembly GCF_036172605.1). Taxonomy (NCBI): domain Eukaryota; kingdom Metazoa; phylum Chordata; class Amphibia; order Anura; family Pelobatidae; genus Pelobates; species Pelobates fuscus. The sequence goes on along the minus strand of NC_086322.1, from coordinate 161,809,144 downwards.
GGTTAAGCTTTACATTTAAAATAAATATTTTTTTTTCACTGTAATAGAAGAGCAGTTGCCTGCCTGCCAGCTTCTGTGTGAGGTTGGATGCCTTGCCCATTTGCACAGTCAGTGCCACCACTCATATCTGTTTTAACAATCGGTTAAGCTTTCGATTTAAAATAAATAATTTTTTTTTACTGTAATAGAAGAGCAGTTGCCTGCCTGCCAGCTTCTGTGTGAGGTTCACATTGGATACTGTGCCTATTAGCCCAGTGCCACCACTCATATCTGTTTTAACAATTGGTTAAGCTTTAGATTTAAAATAAATATTTTTTTTTCACTGTAATAGAAGAGCAGTTGCCTGCCTGCCAGCTTCTGTGTGAGGTTGGATGCCTTGCCCATTTGCACAGTCAGTGCCACCACTCATATCTGTTTTAACAATTGGTTAAGCTTTCGATTTAAAATAAATAATTTTTTTTCACTGTAATAGAAGAGCAGTTGCCTGCCTGCCAGCTTCTGTGTGAGGTTCACATTGGATACTGTGCCTATTAGCCCAGTGCCACCACTCATATCTGTTTTAACAATTGGTTAAGCTTTAGATTTAAAATAAATTTTTTTTTTTACTGTAATAGAAGAGCAGTCGCCTGCCTGCCAGCTTCTGTGTGACCTTGGTAGCCTTGCCCATTTGCACAGTCAGTGCCACCACTCATATCTGTTTTAACAATCGGTTAAGCTTTCGATTTAAAATAAATAATTTTTTTTCACTGTAATAGAAGAGCAGTTGCCTGCCTGCCAGCTTCTGTGTGAGGTTCGATGCCTTGCCCATTTGCACAGTCAGTGCCACCACTCATATCTGTTTTAACAATCGGTTAAGCTTTCGATTTAAAATAAATGATTTTTTTTCACTGTAATAGAAGAGCAGTTGCCTGCCTGCCAGCTTCTGTGTGAGGTTGGATGCCTTGCCCATTTGCACAGCCAGTGCCACCACTCATATCTGTTTTAACAATTGGTTAAGCTTTCGATTTAAAAGAAATAATTTTTTTTCACTGTAATAGAAGAGCAGTTAGTTGTCTGCAAGTGTCTGTGTTTCAGGCCTACTTCAGCGTGTGCTCTGCAGACCTGTGCCAGCGTGCTTTGACAGTTGCCAATCATATCTGGTGTCTCTTTAGCGTGCTTTTACAACCAAAATTTTGTTTCCACTGTAATCGAAGAGCAGTTGCCTGCCTGCCAGCTTCTGTGTGAGGTTCACATTGGATACTGTGCCTATTAGCCCAGTGCCACCACTCATATCTGTTTTAACAATTGGTTAAGCTTTCGATTTAAAAGAAATAATTTTTTTTCACTGTAATAGAAGAGCAGTTAGTTGTCTGCAAGCGTCTGTGTTTAAGGCCTACTTCAGCGTGTGCTCTGCAGACCTGTGCCAGCCTGCTTTGACAGTTGCCAATCATATCTGGTGTCTCTTTAGCGTGCTTTTACAACCAAAATTTTGTTTCCACTGTAATAGAAGAGCAGTTGCCTGCCTGCCAGCTTCTGTGTGAGGTTCACATTGGATACTGTGCCTATTAGCCCAGTGCCACCACTCATATCTGTTTTAACAATTGGTTAAGCTTTCGATTTAAAAGAAATAATTTTTTTTCACTGTAATAGAAGAGCAGTTAGTTGTCTGCAAGCGTCTGTGTTTCAGGCCTACTTCAGCGTGTGCTCTGCAGACCTGTGCCAGTGTGCTTTGACAGTTGCCACTCATATCTTGTGTCTCTATAGCGTGCTTTTACAACCAAAATTTGTTTTTCACTGTTATAGATTGAATAGCAGTTACTTGTCTTCAAGCGGGTGTCTCAGGCCTACTTCAGCGTGTGCTCTGCAGACCTGTGCCAGTGTGCTTTGACAGTTGCCACTCATATCTTGTGTCTCTATAGCGTGCTTTTACAACCAAAATGTGTTTTTCACTGTTATAGATTGAATAGCAGTTACTTGCCCTTCGGGATCCACCCTCAAAGAGCGACTCGACCGACAGGTAGCAGACTACCTCGCCTTAACTGCAGATATCGACACTCTGAGGAGCGATGAACCCCTTGACTACTGGGTGTGCAGGCTTGACCTGTGGCCTGAGCTATCCCAATTTGCGATAGAACTTCTGGCCTGCCCCGCTTCAAGTGTCCTGTCAGAAAGGACCTTCAGTGCAGCAGGAGGTATTGTCACTGAGAAGAGAAGTCGCCTAGGTCAAAAAAGTCTAGATTACCTCACCTTTATTAAGATGAATGAGGGATGGATCCCGAAGGGACTGACACTGGGCGATACATTCGATTAAAAAAGGCCTGATGAGATGAGCTGCCTTGGGCTAAAAATGGTCCACACGCTGCTGTATTTTAGCTCTGAATGACGTTTGACTTGCGTGACTTATCCGCCACCAACTAGGGTTCAAGCCGCCATGTTTTAGGGCACTTTCTGCCTGTGAAACAAACAGCAATTTTTCTGGACGCTGCTACAGCAGCGGCTGCAACAATACCAAATTTTTCAGGCATGTGTACATGCCTAATTTTTAGGCCCACTGGTGCAAGTGGACTGATTACAATTACAGGGCCTCTGAAGAGTCCTGTATTGTTATTTGTCGTCACTACCTTCCCGCGTCGGGAGTGGGTCATTTGCGCCCCTGCTGCCTTCCTTGCATGTGGTAGCTGTTTGTCAGGGATTTGTCAATCCATATCTGCCAAGTGACCCTATGTAGGGGTAACAGTCCCTATTCTGCTCTGTGTCAGTGTGTATCATGGTCTCTGTGGACAAGGAACAGTCTCTATTCTGCTCTGTGTCAGTGTGTATCAGGGGTTTTGAGGACAGGTGTCAATCCATATCTGCCAAGTGACCCTATGTATATCTGCTGTCAGTACACAGGAAAAGTTTAAATATTTCTTGTTCTACGTTCTCTGCAACTCCACGCACCGACTCATCCAATACGTGAAGATCTGGGGTTTCTCTGACTCTCCTCAGTAGTGTATCAAACAGACTCCAGCACTTACCAAAAACTTAATTCTAATCCCACTAACAAAGTGAAGGAACTCTTTGAAGAATATATTAAAAAGGGATTGGAAAAAGAAATACTCACAGAAAAAGAAGGTAAATATCTACAGACGGCACACCCAAAGTTACCGTTTTTTTATTATTTACCTAAAGTACATAAGAACCCACTAAACCCACCAGGACGCCCAATTATATCAGGAATAGACTCCATTTCCTCTAGAATTTCAGAGTACATTGATATACTATTACAGCCTATAGTTACTAAAACATTGTCACACTTGAAGGATACAATCCATATCTTACAAGTTTTAGATTCTATCCAATGGAAAAACAGTTATCATTTGGTTACAAGTGACGTTACATCCTTGTACAGTATTATTCCACACGAAATAGGAATAAAAGCGGTCAAATACTTTTTAGTTAAAGCGGATTTTAAAGATGAGCAAATAGAGTTCATTTTAGAAGGGATTCACCTCATTTTAACGAACAACTTCTTTTGGTATCACGATACTTTTTATCTACAAATTAGAGGGATGGCGATGGGCACCAAATTCGCACCCAGTTACGCAAATCTTTTTATGGCGTATTGGGAGGAACACTTCATCTATTCAATCCACCCCTGGGTGTCGAATTTGGTGTCCTACCACCGATATATAGACGACATCTTTTTAATTTGGGAAGGCACGACAGACCTTTTAGAGATGTTCAAACACTTTTTAAATGACAATGATTGGGGGATTATTCTTACTACCTCTCAAAGCCAGAAGGAAATCCATTTTTAGATCTTCACATCTTTGTACAGAATGAGCAAATTAAAACAAAAAATTTCTTCAAAACAGTAGATGCAAACGGGTACATCGAGAAATCCAGTTGCCACCATAGACCATGGCTTAAGAACGCACCTAAAGGACAATTTTTGAGGATAAGGCGAAACTGCACTAATGACGAAGACTTTACAACACAAGCAGGGAGGATAAGAGAACAGTTTAAAGAAAAAGGATACGAAGAAACTGAATTGAACATGGCTATGGAAGAAGTAATGAACACATCAAGGAAAGATTTATTAACCTACAAACCCAAAAACACACAATCCACGTATACCCAAAATATTCCTTTTATTTGCAATTTTAATGGTAACCACAAACAAGTAAATAGAGCCATTAGGAAATATTGGTATATCTTACAAGAATATCCTGTTTTAAAAAATATTTTACCGATCCAACCACGTATAATTTATAGAGGTGCCACTAATATGAAAAAAACCCTAGTTCGAAGTAGTGAAGGCCCAGTTAAAATAAAACATTTTCTAAACCATAATAAAGGTTTCTATGGTTGTGGGACCTGCCTGGCGTGCAGGACCACCAAAAGTAAAAAGAGACACCTAACCGATATTAAAGATTTCATCAATAAGGAATTTACCATCAAGGAACAACTTACATGCTTTTCAAAAGGAGTCATTTATGTGATAAAATGCCCCTGTGGCCTACTATACATAGGCAGAACCATAAGATGCCTGCACATAAGAATTTCGGAACATGTGCGCAACATAAAAAAGGGTCTAGAGACACACAGTCTATCAAAGCACTTTAAAACCCACCATAACCAGGAGTCTGAGAACCTATTTTTTTGCCCACTTAAACTTGTAGAAAAAGATTGGAGGGGAGGTGACTTTAACAAAAAAATCGGAATAGAAGAAATGAAATTCATTTATAATTTTAACACTCTAATACCCCACGGACTAAATTCAGACTTCGAGGTCTGTCATTTCTTCTAAATGCCTATTTGTGTAAAACATCTCTATGCTAGAATAAAATTGAATAATATCCGGAAAATGCTGTCACCTCCTATTACATAGAACAGGCTTTTAAATGTATTCTATATATTTGCTATCCTTTAAAATGGAAAGCACTTTGTTACCCATCAGAGCACTTCCACTTAAAGACACCAGTGTGATTAATATTAAATATTATAATGGACAGCTAACAATACCCTATAACTATAAGCACCTTCAGATACACCAGAGCACTTTAAAGATATCAGTATTAATATTAAGAATTATTATCACCATTAGCACAATACTAGCACTTTAATATAATATGTCAGCATATGATGGTTTTTTCAGTGTGATTAATACTATCAAAGTTAAAGGCTATTATCACCTTTTGCACAATATCAGCACTTTAATGCTATGCTATTAATGCTATTAAATTCCCATTAATTCCGAAATGGAACGCACGATACGCTCGAAATGCGTTCCAGTGACGTCAGTTGGTAGAGATGGCGCCATTTGAAAGTGGAACGCATGCCGTCAGCGTTGGAACGCACGTTGCGTTCCATACGTGCGATAGCCGGAACCCGGAAGTGAAAGACACAAGGGGATTAAGAAGATGCCAAACAGAGAAGGAAGCCCATACACCGATTGAAAAAGCCCCTGGTACGGGGCGAAACGCGTTTCGGACATTTGGACATTAATTTGCCAATCGGCAGGACTATATATAGTCATACTATTTTTTATTTATTTTATCTATATTTTACTTTTATCCATGTTCCCCACATTGGGGAGCAATAAAGTTTTCTCCTGAAAGATTCAAGCCAAGTTGTGGAACCTGGATTATTACTCAACCGGAGCATCCTATAAGTGATCTGGGAATAGGAGAGGGACATCCTAAAAAGTCCCACAGCGCTATCCATGAGAGCCATATGCAGGAATTTGGCTCTAGGCTTGTGAGTACCTGACGCTCATTTCGATTGATACAATTGTATTAGCATATTACACTATATTGCTTTTTTATATTACAGAACCATTCTAGAAGTGTGAATCATCTCCTACATTGTATGTATTTTATGTGTGTATCAAACAGAGTCTGCACTGTGGTAACACGGACATCTTCAGGCCATAACTCAACTATTTGCAGATAGGCAGTCTGCAGCTTCTCTTTTTCACCTGTTCTCTTCTTTCTCTTATGCGTATTCTTGTCTATATGCAGGTGGTCTCTTGCCTTTCTTTTAACCAATTCGTTCCTTCCATATGGTTTCAAAAGATCTCTGGCATCATTACTTTCAACGCAAATAACGTCATCATAGTTAGTCTCCTCATTATTCACCGGGAAGAGAGTGTTTGCACTGACTACCCACAGCATGCTCTTGCCATTGCCTACTCCACCTTCAACGACAGGGTGCAAGTCCCAAGGAGAAGGATCATTCACTTTATTATCTGTCTTTATTTCACAAGTAGTGCCTGGAACATCCTCATGGGTCACAAGATGTAAATCTGGACTAATGTCAACCCCAGGGTCTGGAAAATCTAAAGAGTCCTGTATTGTTATTTGTCGTCACTACCTTCCCGCGTCGGGAAGATTTCTTGCACAGGGCGCCCAAAGGCCTAAGGCTGGCCCTGCGCATGGGTCAGTGGCTCTGCACCAGACTTCCCTCCAATTGATCAAAGTTAAAGGATTTCAAGTGGACTGATTACAATCACAGGGCCTCTAAAGAGTCCTGTATTGTTATTTGTCGTCACTACCTTCCCGCGTCGGGAAGATTTCTTGCACAGGGCGCCCAAAGGCCTAAGGCTGGCCCTGCGCATGGGTCAGTGGCTCTGCACCAGACTTCCCTCCAATTGATCAAAGTTAAAGGATTTCAAGTGGACTGATTACAATCACAGGGCCTCTAAAGAGTCCTGTATTGTTATTTGTCGTCACTACCTTCCCGCGTCGGGAAGATTTCTTGCACAGGGCGCCCAAAGGCCTAAGGCTGGCACTGCGCATGGGTCAGTGGCTCTGCACCAGACTTCCCTCCAATTGATCAAAGTTAAAGGATTTCAAGTGGAATGATTACAATCACAGGGCCTCTAAAGAGTCCTGTATTGTTATTTGTCGTCACTACCTTCCCGCGTCGGGAGTGGGTCATTTGCGCCCCTGCTGCCTTCCTTGCATGTGGTAGCTGTTTGTCAGGGATTTGTCAATCCATATCTGCCAAGTGACCCTATGTAGGGGGAACAGTCCCTATTCTGCTCTGTGTCAGTGTGTATCAGGGATCATTAGGATAGGTGTCAATCCATATCTGCCAAGTGACCCTATGTAGGGGGAACAGTCTCTATTCTGCTCTGTGTCAGTGTGTATCAGGGATCATTAGGATAGGTGTCAATCCATATCTGCCAAGTGACCCTATGTAGGGGGAACAGTCTATATTCTGCTCTGTGTCAGTGTGTATCAGGGATCATTAGGATAGGTGTCAATCCATATCTGCCAAGTGACCCTATGTAGGAGGAACAGTCCCTATTCTGCTCTGTGTCAGTGTGTATCAGGGATCATTAGGACAGGTGTAAATCCATATCTGCCAAGTGACCCTATGTAGGAGGAACAGTCCCTATTCTGCTCTGTGTCAGTGTGTATCAGGGATCATTAGGATAGGTGTCAATCCATATCTGCCAAGTGACCCTATGTAGGGGGAACAGTCTCTATTCTGCTCTGTGTCAGTGTGTATCAGGGATCATTAGGATAGGTGTCAATCCATATCTGCCAAGTGACCCTATGTAGGAGGAACAGTCCCTATTCTGCTCTGTGTCAGTGTGTATCAGGGATCATTAGGATAGGTGTCAATCCATATCTGCCAAGTGACCCTATGTAGGGGGAACAGTCTCTATTCTGCTCTGTGTCAGTGTGTATCAGGGATCATTAGGTTAGGTGTCAATCCATATCTGCCAAGTGACCCTATGTAGGGGGAACAGTCTCTATTCTGCTCTGTGTCAGTGTGTATCAGGGATCATTAGGATAGGTGTCAATCCATATCTGCCAAGTGACCCTATGTAGGGGGAACAGTCTCTATTCTGCTCTGTGTCAGTGTGTATCAGGGATCATTAGGATAGGTGTCAATCCATATCTGCCAAGTGACCCTATGTAGGGGGAACAGTCCCTATTCTGCTCTGTGTCAGTGTGTATCAGGGGTTTTGAGGACAGGTGTCAATCCATATCTGCCAAGTGACCCTATGTAGGAGGAACAGTCCCTATTCTGCTCTGTGTCAGTGTGTATCAGGGATCATTAGGACAGGTGTCAATCCATATCTGCCAAGTGACCCTATGTAGGAGGAACAGTCCCTATTCTGCTCTGTGTCAGTGTGTATCAGGGATCATTAGGATAGGTGTCAATCCATATCTGCCAAGTGACCCTATGTAGGGGGAACAGTCTCTATTCTGCTCTGTGTCAGTGTGTATCAGGGATCATTAGGATAGGTGTCAATCCATATCTGCCAAGTGACCCTATGTAGGGGGAACAGTCTCTATTCTGCTCTGTGTCAGTGTGTATCAGGGATCATTAGGACAGGTGTCAATCCATATCTGCCAAGTGACCCTATGTAGGGGGAACAGTCTCTATTCTGCTCTGTGTCAGTGTGTATCAGGGATCATTAGGATAGGTGTCAATCCATATCTGCCAAGTGACCCTATGTAGGGGGAACAGTCTCTATTCTGCTCTGTGTCAGTGTGTATCAGGGATCATTAGGATAGGTGTCAATCCATATCTGCCAAGTGACCCTATGTAGGGGGAACAGTCTCTATTCTGCTCTGTGTCAGTGTGTATCAGGGATCATTAGGACAGGTGTCAATCCATATCTGCCAAGTGACCCTATGTAGGGGGAACAGTCCCTATTCTGCTCTGTGTCAGTGTGTATCAGAGGCTTTGAGGACAGGTGTCAATCCATATCTGCCAAGTGACCCTATGTAGGGGGAACAGTCTCTATTCTGCTCTGTGTCAGTGTGTATCAGGGCTGGGCTTTGAGGACAGGTGTCAATGTTAGGTGATTTCTGCCCTTTATGGATTAAAACCAGACTCTGCATCAACTATGTAATTTTCCGTGGGAGTTTTGCCATGGATCCCCCTCCGGCATGCCACAGTCCAGGTGTTAGTCCCCTTGAAACAACTTTTCCATCACTTTTGTGGCCAGAAAGAGTCCCTGTTGTTTTTAAAATTCGCCTGCCCATTGATGTCAATGGCGGTTCGCGCGGTTCGCCGGTTCGCGAACATTTGCGGAAGTTCGCGTTCGCCGTTCGCGAACCGAAAATTCCGGGTTCGCGACAACACTACTGTATAGTAAATAAATAGATGAAGTAAGACTCACAAGGAGACAGCAGTAAAAGTCTGCTCTAACTTTTCTGGCTTTGGTCCTAGGTACAGGACTGGATATTGGCAGGTAACCAGGGCGGCAGCTGAATATGAAACTATGCTTTATTTCTACATGAGTTAAAAGTTCACATGTAAGTGATACAGCTCTTTATCCCTTATTGAAATTTATACCCCACGGTTGTACAGTCTGGCAAAGCCGCGGCTAGCACTAGCGTTTTTTTCCAAGGTGTCGAGTTTTTCCGGGAACCGGAGCTTCGTACGACCACAGGATGGCCTGATGACGTCATACGCACAAAGACGTGATGATGCGTTTCGCCTGGGCAGCTTCCTCAGAGCACATCACAATCCAGCTGTCCTGTTCTTTTTTAAAACTGCCATAACAGGCGTGGTTTGTAATAGTCACTTCATCATTGGTTCTTATTGAAAACCTAAAGTTCGAGTGACTGCATGTTTTAATGCAAATATTGTGATAAAGTGCAGGGTAAGATCTGTGAAGGAATCTATATTTCCCCTAGATGTATAGAAACATTTAACCCCAGGGGGAGTACATGTTGTGTGCAACAAAAAAAACAATGTTTAGTTATGGGCCTCAGTGGAGGAGCATTTGGAGAGCAGGGTGGGCCAGTGCTCCACTCCGCTGTTTATTGTTTTTTGCGAGACATAAGTCCAGACCAGGTATTTGGGCTGACTCTAACCTATCACTCAACTGGAGGCAATCAGACACAGCAGTGGGAATCTGTTATTTTATGTTATTTTGTGTTGCTGGTGCCTGAACGGACTTTAAAATAAAGGGCCTAAATTTAATGCAACCAAAATACTGCGCATGTTGTTTTTTGCCTAGAGGACCGTTCAACTGGCAAACAAGGATCACAATATAAAAAGTCCACAACTTTCTGGCATGTCACCTAAACATTGTATTTGACGAAAATCAAGAAACAATGAAGAGTTCCAGAAGTTACATCAAAATACACAGTATATAGAGAGAGAAAGACAAAATATATAAAAAAAAAACTACCGTATATACTCGAGTATAAGCCGACCCGAATATAAGCCGAGGCCCCTAATTTTACCCCAAAAAACTGGGAAAACGTATTGACTCGAGTATAAGACTAGGGTGGGAAATGCAGAAGCTGCTGGTAAATTTCTAAATAAAATTAGATCCTTAAAAAATTATATTAATTGAATATTTATTTACAGTGTGTGTATGAGAATGCAGTGTGTGTGTATGAGAATGCAGTGTGTGTGTATGAGAATGCAGTGTGTATATGAATGCAGTGTGTGTGTATGAATGCAGTGTGTGTGTATGAGAATGCTGTGTGTATGAGTGCAGTGTGTGTGTATGAGAATGCTGTGTATGAGTGCAGTGTGTGTATGAGTGCAGTGTGTGTATGAGTGCAGTGTGTGTGTATGAGTGCAGTGTGTGTGTATGAATGCAGTGTGTGTGTGTATGAATGCTGTGTGTGTGTATGAATGCTGTGTGTGTGTATGAATGCTGTGTGTATGAGTGCAGTGTGTGTGTATGAGAATGCTGTGTGTATGAGTGCAGTGTGTGTGTATGAATGCAGTGTGTGTATGAATGCAGTGTGTGTGTGTGAATGCTGTGTGTGTATGGATGCTGTGTGTGTATGAATGCTGTGTGTGTATGAATGCAGTGTGTGTGTATGAGTGCAGTGTGTGTGTATGAGTGCAGTGTGTGTGTATGAATGCAGTGTGTGTGTATGAATGATGTGTGTGTGTATGAGTGCAGTGTGTGTGTATGAGAATGCTGTGTGTATGAGTGCAGTGTGTGTGTATGAATGCAGTGTGTGTATGAATGCAGTGTGTGTGTGTGAATGCTGTGTGTGTATGGATGCTGTGTGTGTATGAATGCTGTGTGTGTATGAATGCAGTGTGTGTGTATGAGTGCAGTGTGTGTGTATGAGTGCAGTGTGTGTGTATGAATGCAGTGTGTGTGTATGAATGCTGTGTGTGTGTATGAGTGCAGTGTGTGTGTATGAGAATGCTGTGTGTATGAGTGTTGTGTGTGTGCATGAATGCAGTGTGTGTGTGTATGAGTGCAGTGTGTGTATATGAATGCAGTGTGTGTATGTGTGTGTGTAATGCAGAGTGTGATACAGAGCCTTGGTGGGGGGTGGGCATTTTTATTTTTTAATTATTTTAATATTTTTCTTGTTTCATTACATTTTTTATTATTATTATTTTTTATTTTATTATTATTTTTTATTTTATTATTTTTTTATTTTTATTTTTTTATTATTATTAATATATATACATTTTTTCGTCCCCCCTCCCTGCTTGCTAGCTGGCCAGGGAGGGGGGCTCTCCTTCCCTGGTGGTCCAGTGGATGGGCACTGTGTAGGAGGGGGCTGTGGGGGCTGCAGAGAGATGTTACTTACCTTTCCTGCAGCTCCTGTCAGCTCTCTCCTCCTCCGCCGGCCCGATTTCCCACATGAATAAAAACCTTTAATATTTGCATTTAGAAAAGTATTTGGAATGTCTCTTTTGGGATGGTTAAAATTTGTTTTAAACTAGGCGTGTCCTTTAACGGAATAAAAAGTTTGTCTGGAATAATAGTCGCTAGTTCCTTATCTTTTTTTAGAAGGTGCCAGTGCTTATTGATAATTGACTTAACTTTTTTGAAATCCCTGTTAAAATCTAGAATTATAGGTAGCAGATTAAAATTGTCCTGTTAATTATTTACATTCTTCCATTTAAAAAACTAATTAATTTTGATCTAATTTTTCCACTTCATATGCCTTATCTAGTATGTTATTAGGGTATTGCTTTTGTGAAAATTTCTCTATCACCATTTTAGCTTGTTTTTCAAATATTTGTTAGTAAAATTATCTCTTTTACTCTGTAGTTGCCCTTTTGGAATGTTATTTAACCAGGGGGTATAGTGACCACTGTTATACAGGACATGGCTATTAGCGTCTACTTTTTTTAAATAGCTTTTTGTTTTCAGAATACCATGTGTATTTATGTAGACCAACTTTCATAGCCGAAAATAGTTAAAGGCGTTCAATGATTATGTACCACTGCCTGTGGTCGGGAGACAAAATGGCTGCCATGCACTGGACCCCATGTATTCGGTTATACGAACGGCTATATTTGTTCTACATACTTTGGTTAGTTGCACTGATTATTTTTTTTTTTTTTTTGGGTCATTTACATTATGTATTGCTGCTAAGTTTGTAGAAACATCTGGATCTTTAGCCCCAAGGGAAACTCTACATTTCCTACACAAAAAGAGATGTGGGAATATGGCATGATATTACTTGCCTTTATATGTTATGTCCTCTCCTCACTATCAAAGAACAGCATACTACTGATGCTCTGTTACCTTTAATAGAAGCATTGCCAGAAACAAAAAATGCCATGCTGCACAGGCAGGTATTCCATGTGATACTGTCATTCTACCTTACTCATTGAGTGCTATACAGCAAAGTTCTGTTTCTCTGCATCTCTTCATGACATTAAAGGGAATCTCCAGTGCCAGGAAAACAATCCGTGCATGTGCATTAGGTCTCCCCATAGGAAAGCATTGAAAACGAATTTCAATGCTTCCCTATGGGGATTTGAGTGACGCTGGAGGTCCTCACACAGCGTGAGGATGTCCAGCGACGCTCTAGCACAGATAATCTGTGCTATAGAGCAGGAAGTTCCCTCTAGTGGCTGTCTAGTAGGCAGCCACTAGAGGTGGAGTTAACCCTGCAAGGTAATTATTGCAGTTTATAAAAAAAACTGCAATAATTACACTTGTAGGGTTAAGAGTATTGGGAGTTGGCACCCAGACCACTCCAATGGGCAGAAGTGGTCTGGGTGCCTGGAGTGTCCCTTTAACCCCTTAAGGACACATGACATGTGTGACATGTCATGATTCCCTTTTATTCCAGAAGTTTGTTCCTTAAGGGGTTAAGCCCTTCCCCTAAGTAGCTCTGCAGAGACCGATCTTTATTTTTTTACCTGCTTATAAAAGAAATTGAATGTTGCAAAATTAATAAATAAACAAAGCAAACCCCACTAATATTATTCTGCCCCTCTACTACCAGAAGAAATTTAGGGCTAAAGGGTTTTACACCGTGGTCGCATGGGTCACAGCTGCGATTGGGCCCATCACTCCAGGGGGCCGGCAGCCCTGTCGACCCATGCGACCACAGGCTGGCATCACTTCAGGGCTGTTGATGGGCAGGAGGGGTGTTTACAGCACTCACATCTTGATGGTGACAGCAAGTAACGTGACCGTTTACTCAGCCATGCTACTTGGATGAGAGCAGCTATAGAGGGGGATGGGTGAGAGACACATGGGGGAATAAGACATATGGCAGGTACAGGGAGGAGGAATGAGACACATGGAGCAGCTGGGGGGAACAATGAAGGAGTTGTGGGGGATAAAGCATAGGGAGGGGCTGCTGGGGGAGAATGAGACATATGGAGGTGCTGGGATGGATGAGACACATGGAGGGTCTGAGGATGATGAGACACATGGAGGTGCTTAGGGGGAGAATGAGAAACATGAAGGGGCTAGAGAGGATTAGACACATGGAGCAGTCGGGGTGATGAGACACATAGAGGGGCTGAGGGAAAAAAGAGACACAGAGGGGCTGTAAAGGATCAGGCACATGGAGGAGCTCTGGGGGGAGAATGAGACAGAGGGGCTGGAGGAGAATGCAACACATGGATGTACTGGTGAGGAGAATGAGATGCATGCAGGGGCTGGGTGAGAATGAGACACATGAAGGAAATGGTAGGGTGAGACACATGCAGAAGCTATGGAGGGGCTGGTAAGGAAAATTAGACACATTAAGGGGCTATGGGGGGAATGAGAGACATGGAAGTGCTGGGTGGGGATGAGACACTTGAGGAGCAGGGTAATCCCACATCAGGGCTTTTGCCCCCCCAAGCCCACCAAACACACGCAGCAATGCCTATGACTTCATACCCATTTTAGAATGGTAAAAGTAAATACATGTAAAACATTCTCAAACTCCGCTCTAGTCGGGGATTGGGTCTGTGTTGCCTTAGTTTTGCTGTGCACTAAAACTGTTTTTCTGTGTAAATAGACAGTGCTTTATTTTAAATGGTTTAGTGAAATGTCATAAGGTAATATAGTTAATAGAAGCAAAAAACTATGTCTTGAATATCCCTGTCAATGTTTGTTGCTAGCAACCTCAACACACAGATGCTTTATTTTTGATGTGATAAATCTCAGAAGGAAAGCTGTCAAGGCTCAAACATCTTGCATGAATTCTGTGTTTGTCAATTAAATTATATATGCATTTTTATGACATTTGCATTTTATTATTAATAGAGCTAAGAGACCTTAATTTAAAACAGACAGGTGTAGCAAATATTCCTGCATTAACTTATCCCTGTTTACCTGATCTAATTAACATGCACAGGAGCATGCAGTTGGCATTGATATCCAGAAAACATTATTGTTAATATGTGATTGCTTTCTTACCGATTAATTTAATAGCAGAATGTTTTACACTTTTTAAATTACTAAAATCTCTAACTGGACTGTTATACTCTGTTCTGGATTTGCATAGAGTACATGTTTAAAGCCCAAATATGTCATTGATGCCTTTAAAGTACCAGAAGGCATACTTCAAAAGCGCATAAATTCAGCCCACCATCAGTAGCCATTGTATGGATCATGCTTGTATATTTAAAAATATTTTAAAGTGCAACTATTACATCTGAGATTTGTGCACATCCTGATAAACAAATAAGTAAATAAAAGTATTTTATTATAACTAACAGTTTTTTTGAAAAATAAAGTACAAGTGGACCAAAAATAAAAAAAAATATGAATTGAGAAATTTGAAAAACACTTTTAAAATAGAAACTTTTAAAGTAGTATAGTGAACAGTTAAAGGGAAACTATAGTGCCAGGAAAACATAGTTGCCCCTCTGTCAAGCTACTCTCCCCCGTGGTGCAAATTGTCATGCATGCATTAGTACTTCTTCCACAGGAAAGCATTATACAATGCTTTCCTATGGGATTTCGGGTGATGCTAGATGTCTTCATGCTTAGGTTGAGGACGTCAAGCGCCAGTTAGGCAACCAAAAGTCGCCTAACCACCCAGAAATCCCTCTAGTGGCTGTCTGGTAGACATTTTATATGCCCATTAAAAGCCTGCCGTACCAAATGCTTCTCGGAAGGAACACTAACAGTTATGTGTTAAATACAACCTATAGATGCTATTGCAGCTCTACCATCAATTATAGAAAGGCAAGTATCCCTAAAACCTTAATTCTAAATATACTCTCAAAGCTGAAACCCTTTAAACTTAAAAACCCTTTACTTTAAGCTTACATTTAAATTCTCTCAACCCATAAACTCATTAAACACCCCTAATCCTAATATTAAACTTAACTAATTCTAACACTAGATCCAATAATTTCAAACCCTAATTTAACCTAAATTTATCTCCTCTCAGCAGGGCCGGACTGGGAGAATAATTCGGCCCAGGCATTTTTTTTATCACAGTGGCCCACTAAGAAGGGGGCGGGGCAGAGGAGGTGTGTTTTGTCATCACCAATGACAAGCACGCCCCCTCTCAAAGTGAGCATGTTGGTTCAATGCTCTTCCAGGGCAGATCATGCGCAGAGCTCAAACTGTATTTGTTCTGCACAGTGCAAGCAAATGTAATAACATGCTTGCACTGTGTTTCCTTGCAACTTGTCTCTGGTGTCTCTATAAATGGATACCAGGAGACAAAAATGGCAGGAGTATTGTGCATGTGTTTGGAGTCTGCTTGTGGTATTGCGTGTGGTGTGGTATTGTGTAATAAGGTTTGTTTTAGTCGTGTTTGTGGTGTAATGTGATGCATATGTGGCTAGGGGCTGTAGAGAATGTATGTATAGGGGATGTAGCAAGTGTGTGCATACAGGCTATAGAGTGTGTGTATGGGTGATGTAGTGTTTGTAGAAAGTGTGTGTTTAGGGTTGTAGTATGTGTTTGCTTACAAGGAATCTAGTGTGTGTGTGTATAGGGGATCCAGAGTGTGTATGTTAAGAGTGTAGTGTGTGTGTGTATAGGAGTCTAGTGTGTGTTTGAAGGACCCAGAATGTGTAGGAGATCTAGTGAGTGTGTGTTTATAACAGATTCAGAGTGTATATAGGGATCTAGTGTGTGTATGTGTGTAGATGATCCAGAGTTGGGTAAGGGATCTAGTGTGTGTCTGGAATGTAATGTGTTTAGGGGTGCAGTATGTGTGTGAGGGGTGCTGTGTGTGTGTGTGTGTGTGTGTGTGTATATATATATATATATATATATATGTGTGTGTGTGTGTTTGGAACTATTGTGTATGTGTGTGGTGCAGTGTGTTGGGGGGGTTCTGTGTGTATGTGAGGGGTGCAGTATGTGTGTGTGATGGGTGCTGTGTGTGAGGGGTGCTGTGTGTGAGGGGTGCTGTGTGTGAGGGGTGCGGTGTGTGAGGGTGCGGTGTGTGAGGGTGCGGTGTGTGATGTGTGTGTGAGAGTGCTGTGTGTGGTGTGTGTGATGTGTGTGAGTGCTGTGTGTGATGTGTGATGTATGTGTGACAGTGCTGTGTGTGATGTGTGTGTGACAGTGCTGTGTGTGCTGTGTGTGTGAGAGTGCTGTGTGTGAGAGTGCTGTGTGTGAGAGTGCTGTGTATGATGTGTGTGAGAGTGCTGAGTGTGATAGTGCTGTGTATGAGAGTGATGTGTGTGATGTGAGAGAGAGCTGAATGTGCTGTGTGTGAGAGTGCTGAGTGTGAGAGTGCTGAGTGTGATGTGTGTAAGAGTACTGTGTATGATGTGTGTGATAGTGCTGTGTGTGTGTGTGAGAGAGAGTGCTGTGTGTGTGAGAGTGCTGTGTATGTGTGTGAGAGAGTGTGTGTGTGTGTGTGTGTGTGAGAGAGTGCTGTGTGTGATGGGTTAGAGAGTGCTGTGTGTGATGGGTTAGAGAGTGCTGTGTGTGAGAGTGCTGTGTGTGAGAGTGCTGTGTGTTAGAGAGTGCTGTGTATGATGTGTGAGAGTGCTGTGGGTGATGTGGGTGAGAGTGCTGAGTGTGAGAGTGCTGTGTATGATGTGGGTGTGAGAGTGCTGTGTGTGATGGGTGTGAGAGTGCTGTGTGTGATGGGTGTGAGAGTGCTGTGTATGATGTGGGTGAGAGTGCTGTGTGTGAGAGTGCTGTGTATGATGTGGGTGAGAGTGCTGTGTGTGAGAGTGCTGAGTGTGATGGCTGTGAGAGTGCTGTGTATGATGTGGGGGAGAGTGCTGTGTGTGAGAGTGCTGTGTGTGATGGTGTGAGAGTGCTGTGTGTGAGAGTGCTGTGTGTGATGTGAGAGAGAGCTGAATGTGCAGTGTGTGAGAGTGCTGAGTGTGATGTGTGTGAGTGATGTGTGTGATGTGTGTGTGACAGTGCTGTGTGTGCTGTGTGTGAGAGTGCTGTGTATGATGTGTGTGAGAGTGCTGAGTGTGATAGTGCTGTGTGTGAGAGTGCTGTGTGTGAGAGTGCTGTGTGTGATGTGAGAGAGAGCTGAATGTGCAGTGTGTGAGAGTGCTGAGTGTGAGAGGGCTGAGTGTGATGTGTGTAAGAGTACTGTGTATGATGTGTGTGAGAGTGCTGTGTGTGTGTGAGAGAGAGAGTGCTGTGTGTGAGAGAGTGATGTGTGTGTGTGAGAGTGCTGTGTGTGTGTGAGAGTGCTGTGTGTGTGAGAGTGCTGTGTGTGTGTGTGTGTGTGTGAGTGCTCTGTGTGATGGGTTAGAGAGTGATGTGTGTGATGGGTTAGAGAGTGCTGTGTGTGAGAGTGCTGTGTGTTAGAGAGTGCTGTGTATGATGTGTGTGAGAGTGCTGAGTGTGATGGGTGTGAGAGTGCTGTGTATGATGTGGGTGTGAGAGTGCTGTGTGTGATGGGTGTTAGAGTGCTGTGTGTGATGGGTGTGAGAGTGCTGTGTATGATGTGAGTGAGAGTGCTGTGTGTGAGAGTGCTGAGTGTGATTGGTGTGAGAGTGCTGTGTATGATGTGGGTGAGAGTGCTGTGTGTGAAAGTGCTGTGTGTGATGGGTGTGAGAGTGCTGTGTGTGATGTGTGTGAGAGTGCTATGTGTGAGAGTGTTATGTGTGTGAGAGGGCTGTGTGTGATGTGTGTGAGAGTGCTGAGTGTGATGGGTGTGAGAGTGCTGTGTGTGAGAGTGTTGTGTGTGATGGGTGTGAGAGTGCTGTGTGTGATGGGTGTGAGAGTGCTGTGTATGATGTGGGTGAGAGTGCTGTGTGTGAGAGTGCTGTGTGTGATGGGTGTGAGAGTGTTGTGTGTGATGTGTGTGAGAGTGCTGTGTGTGAGAGTGCTGAGAGTGATGGCTGTGAGAGTGATGTGTGTGATGGGTGTGAGAGTGCTGTGTATGATGTGGGTGAGAGTGCTGTGTGTGAGAGTGCTGTGTGTGATGGGTGTGAGAGTGTTGTGTGTGATGTGTGTGAGAGTGCTGTGTGTGAGAGTGCTGAGTGTGATGGGTGTGAGAGTGCTGTGTGTGATGGGTGTGAGAGTGCTGTGTGTGATGTGTGTGAGAGTGCTGTGTTTGAGAGTGCTGAGTGTGAGAGTGCTGAGTGTGATGGGTGTGAGAGTGATGTGTGTGATGGGTGTGAATGCTGTGGGTGATGGGTGAGAGTGCTGTGTGTGATGTGTGTGAGAGTGCTGTATAAATGTTAAAATTGATTTTGTGTGTGTGTGGGGGGGTAAATAAGCAAATAATATAACAGCCATTATGTCCCACCCCCTCCCTTCTTACCTGTAGCCTGGGAGGGGGGACCTGCACGCTGGTGAGTGGGAGGGGGAAACCGACGCTCGCACACTATCCCTGGTGGTCCTCGTGGTGAGTGAACTCTAGCCTGCGGGCTAGAGTTCACTCTCGCGAGATCCGGTCGTTGCCATGGCAATGCTCCGGATCTCGCGAGAGGAACCCGGCGGAGCTGCAAGGTAGAGCTCCGCCGGGTCCTCTCTCCGGGCAGGATGTCTCCCTCCCTCTCTCTCTCCCCGCCGGCGTCCGCATATCTATTCAAGTGGGCCGGTGAGGGAGATCTCCCCACCGGCCCTCCATGGAATACAGCAGGGCCGGCGCTCGGATAGTGCCGGCCCTGCATAGACCATGAATGAGAAAATAGTGCAGCGCACTCAGACTACAAAAATACAAAAAACAAAGAAGGCTACTAAAATGCCTAACTAAGTATAAATATGGGGATTTGGTTCCACCATATGGCCATATGTTGTTAAGCCCACCACTACTTTCAAAGTACCCCATTATCGGTGGGTCCTACACTACAATGTGGGAGACAAATAAATAGTAATAGTGTCATAAATAAAATAGTGTTAAATATTAGTAAGAGCATAGTGAGTATACAAACAAAAGTGATGAAAGCAATTAAAAGCAGTGTTAAAACTAAATAATTAATGTGTTAGTGCTGAAAATGAGTATACTCACTAATGCAGATGACTGTGTTCACTGGAAAAAATAATAAAAGTGACTTGACTAATGACAAACTCCTCCTTAATATACACACCTGTGGCCACCTCTAAAGGAGACTCTGAAGCTGGGGGGGGCCCTGCATAGACCGGCAGGGGAGATCCTGGGACTTCCCCTGCCGGCCTCGGCCCATGGCCACCGCGGCCCACCGGGCATTTGCCCGGTGTGCCCGATGGCCAGTCCGGGCCTGCCTCTCAGGTCTAAATTCTGTAACAGTAAAAACTATTTTTAGCCCTCTCTAACATTAAATCTTATAACTTTAAGCATTAAATTAACCTAACCAAACATAACTGTAAGACTCATCTAACCTTCAGTCACTCTCTCTCTCTCTAAATCTCTACACTTCAACTAATTTACAATAATTTGGCTTCCGATATCACTATCTGTCCTCTTCTGGTCTCTCAACTTCCCTCTTGATCCGTGTCTGTGACCGACCCTCTATTTCTAACTAATTTCCTTAAACTCAACCTGTCCAAAACAGATATTTTCAACTTTCCTCCCTCCCTCAAATGTTGCTATTCATGTGTCTGTCTCCCACCGAGTCTATAGCATTACTATCAGCTGTATCTCACAGGCTTGCTACCTAGGTGTTCTCTTTGACGCCAAACTTTTCTTCACCTCACTGGACCAGTCACTTACCAAATCCTGTTGCTCCAAACTGCATCTATCTTAATCCAGATGTGGCTAAGAAGCTGGTTCATGCTGCTATCATCTCTCACCTTGACTACTGCAATCTGCTTTCTCGTGGTCTTACATGTTCTCAGCTTATCCCATTATGTACTATAATGAATACAGCGGTGAGACTTAGCTTTCTGTTCACCCTCACATCCCATTGCCTCCCTCATTGTCAGCCCTTACTTGCTATAAGATTTAGGGCACAATTTAAAATTATGATGCTTAAGTACAAAGCTCTACATAACACTGCTCCAAACTACCTATCCTCTCCAATACACAAGTATGCCCCATTCAGGCCCCTACACGCTGCAGAAGATCCCACTCTGCTTCCTCTCCTGCAACTGTGTAATCCAAAAATACAAACCCTTCATCATAATTATTCTAGCAACTTACTTTAGAAACATAGAAACATAGAATGTGACGGCAGATAAGAACCATTCGGCCAATCTAGTCTGCCCAATTTTCTAAATACTTTCAGTAGTCCCTGGCCTTATCTTATAGTTAGGATAACTATGCCTAACCCACGCATGCTTAAACTCCTTTACTGTGTTAACTTCTACCACTTCACCTGGAAGGCTATTCCATGCATCCACTACCCCCTCAGTAAAGTAATACTTCCGGATATTATTTTTTAACCTTTGCCCCTCTAATTTAAGACTATGTCCTCTTGTTGTTGTAGTTTTTCTTCTTTTAAATATGGTCTCTTCCTTTACAGTGTTGATTCCCTTTATGTATATAAATGTTTTTTTTTTAATCATATCCCCCCTGTCTCGTCTTTCCTCCAAGCTATACATGTTAAGATCCTTTAACCTTTCCTTGTAAGTTTTATCCTGCAATCCATGAACCAGTTTAGTAGCCCTTCTCTGAACTCTCTCTAAAGTATCAATATCCTTCTGAAGATACGGTCTCCAGTACTGCGTACAATACTCCAAGTGAGGTCTCACCAGTGTTCTGTACAATGGCATGAGCACTTCCCTCTTTCTACTGCTAATACCTCTCCCTATACAACCAAGCATTCTGCTAGCATTTCCTGCTGCTCTATTACATTGTCTGCCTACCTTTAAGTCATCAGAAATAATCACCCCTAAATCCCTTTCCTCAGATGTTGAGGTTAGGACTCTATCAAATATTCTGTACTCTGCCCTTGGTTTTTATATCCGAGATGCATTACCTTACACTTATCCACATTAAATGTCAGTTGACACAACTCTCACCATTTTTCTAGTTTACCTAAGTCATTTGCCATTTGGCTTATCCCAACTGGAACATCAACCCTGTTACATATCTTAGTATCATCAGCAAAAAGACATACCTTACCAACAAGTCCTTCTGCAATATCACTAATAAAAATATTAAAGAGAATGGGTCCAAGTACAGATCCCTGAGGTACCCCACTGGTGACAAGCCCAAGCTTCGAATATACTCCATTGACTACAACCGTCTGTTGCCTGTCACTCAGCCACTGCCTTACCCATTTAACAATATTGGAATCCAATGTACATGAACTATCTTACCCCCTACTTCTTGTGTCACTTGACCACACTCCCTCTAGAATGTAAGCTTGTTTGAATATGGCCCTCAGCACCCTCTGTTTCTGTGTGTCCAACTCGGCTTGTAGCAAATACTTGTTAGTCCACCTACAAGCGCTTTATAAAAAAAAATAATAATGTTAGGATGTCCCATTCTGTCCTCCATAGAATGGGCTATAAAGACATTAGGATGACATGGAACATTATGCTAATTTGTTTTGAGCAGGGCTAAATCCCAGTCTGACATCCCAGTCTGACAAAGGAGCTGTATTCACTAAGCAGCACTCAAAGTGAGTGCTGCATATAGCCATTTATATCCATTTACATCACCACATTTGAGCAATCACGCTCAGCTGAGGTGACTCTCTGCCTGTTCCCAATCTGAAGGAGACCACCTGGGTCAGAAATGTCACTCACAGGGTCTCCCGTGCGCCCAGCCAGTAGTGATCAGCACTAGAGTTTGCTAACTGCTCGGCAGAGGAATACCTCTAATAAGTACTAGTGATAGTGTAGGGTTAGGGTAGGCTTAGAGATAGTTTAAGTTACAGGCTACTACTGGGCTAGGTTTAATACTGTTTTAGAGTAGGATTGAGGTTAGTGTAATCATAGGGTTAGGAGAAGGATTGCTGCAAGGTTATGGATAGGATTGGTATAGGGTTAGTGTTAACTACAAAAAACTACTAATTTAGATGCTATAAACGAGGCATTTAACAGTCTGGAGTGAATCTATCTTGACTTTCTTTTTCTTTAGTTGCACTTGATATACAAAAATGATTATAAGCAAAACCAATAACAAAAGTTTTTTATTTTCCATTTTTAAATCACTGTTTATACGTAATGGTGAATAATTGACTAAAAAAAACAAACAAACATGAAATTCTACATAATATTAATTTATGAGCGTGTGTACAATGTAATCTTTAAATAACAGTGGTGTTTTATTGTAGGTTTATGTGTTAAATATGCATCCCTTGTTTCAAATAAATCTTATGCTTATATGTCATATTTTTTCAAACAAAAAGTGTTTGGTAGTGATGGGATTAATTATTGTACAATCTATAGTTCTACACAGCAAAATAAAAGCTTAGACCTAATTAATGTGTCCAATATGAAAAAAAGTAAAAGATAAAAACGATTTAGAAAAATAAATCTGACAAACCAAAATAGCATGGAAACTTTATGTAGATATTTGTGGTTCACATATATAGATAACATGTAACCAGTAGAGGACGAGGAGGAGCATTAAAAAAATATCTATGTTTATATATTAAAAATAATTGTTTTACTGCTCCTCCTGTTTACCCGCTATTGGTAATTTTCAATTTGTTCTTTGAATAAACTCAACATTTAGTGGCTGTTCCCTGGCCATCAATTATCGTTTTTCCTACCAATCATTTTTTGGCTCAATACACAGAATTCCTTATCACAAACCAAAACAAACATTCTTGTAAATTGCACAATTTGTTTGGTTCGAGTTTGAGCTACACATTACTGTTTGTAATGAATCTCCAAGTCTAGTAACATCTTTATATCCTTTTGGTAGAGTTGTGTTTTACATACTATACCCCTTCCAAGCTGTCACTTCTTCTAACTTTAAAAACCAAGACAAGGCTCCAGGTTCCAGTGGGTGAACCTCTTTTCTTCCAGAGAGCGAAGCAGGAACAGCACAAAGTAAAACAAAAAATGCACTTACAATTGGTAAAGATCTATTAGTGCTGTGCTGGAATCGGGAAAGTCCGGTGTTAGCAGCTGTTAGGAACTCGTCCTGTCGGCAGATGATGCTGAAAGCCGCGTGGAACGCAGGAGGATCGGTGACACGCACGCGGCTTTCAGCATCATCTGCCGACAGGACGAGTTCCTAACAGCTGCTAACACCGGACTTTCCCGATTCCAGCACAGCACTAATAGATCTTTACCAATTGTAAGTGCATTTTTCGTTTTACTTTGTGGATAATAAATTCATTTTTAACAAGCAAGCACGATTGAATTCTTCACAACAGTCTCGGCAAGAACGGAGGGGTTTTATTTTCCCATCAAACTGCAGGTCATTACTTATGACCTGTTAGTTATTTTATTATTTATTTATTCATTTTAGTACAGAGTTATATGATAAATCATTACTGCTATTAATGCAGATTTATACATTATTGTACTATATTATTTTAGCTTAATCAGCTTTATACAATCCAGTTTTATCTATAGCTGGTACAGGCTGTTATAGCTTACATTATTCACGAACTGTTATGAACTTTTACTTCAAGTGATACAATTGTATCAATATAGAGACATTCCTTATACTATTGATTTCATTTTTATTAAGCACACTTATACTGTATTTATTTCGAAAATACAAGACATGTTATGTTATTTTAGCATTGCTGCATGTTATTTTAATATTTAAAGGTATATACCACTCCTGAAATCACATTAGATTATTTATCTAATACGTTTTTTTTCATTGCATCTATAAGGATTTTTTAGTGGAGTCCTTTCACTTCAGTTGAGAGGTTAACCTTTAATTGTGTTTTATTCTCTTCACCCAAGGTCCATTCTTTTGGACCTTACTTTTCCACTCCCATACAGTGTACACAATCCCTCCCCTCTACCTGTGATACAATTAACAAAGACAATGGACTAACTCAATTACCTCTAGGCAGAAAAACATGCATTTTTACAAAGTCTGGCTGAAAAACACCCTGAAAAACCACATATCCGAACAAATTTTACATTCCCTGATCTGGGGATCACCCTAATCTGGGTGAACAATATATCCCCCAAAAAATCACCCAGATCAGAGCAGGGGTTCAAAAAGTTTATGGAAGTCATATTTTTGCCCAGGCGAACACAGAATTTCATGCCCAAAACAGTTCCATAGCATCAAAGCTAAGTGCAGCTGGAGGACCAATCGGGAACTACAAGGTTTTCATGGCGAAAATAGTTCCAGGGCATTCGTGGCTAAGTCCCCCTGAAGTCTATTCGCGGCTTTGGCCCATGCGAACAAGATGGCCGCCTCGAATGGCCGCCTCTTAGACTGTTCGGGAGTTCGAAGAACCAAATGTTTAAAGTCCCAATAGGCACAATTAGGGTCTCTCAGCCAAAATAAATTAAAGGGGCCATAGTCACAGGGCAAGAGGCTGGCCATTAGTCCTCTCCAAAAACGAGTGGCGAAGTTGCTTTCGTCACAATATTCAAAACAACAAGCACTCCCCACAGGGATTTTTGATAAGAACATACAGATTCTAAAATGTATGTATCCTTTTGATTTGCGTCAAGTATCCCTTACCTATCTGCGCATAAAATTAACCAAATCTGCATCTCTTCTGCTTTAGGAAAATCACAGTTCAACTACATTGATTGAAAGGTCAATGACCAGGTGGGGGGACCTGGGGATGTCGTGTTTGGGTCATGTGCATTCTGTCAAAATGATGGTTTTACCCCACATTCTGTATCTTTTCCATACTATACCCATTGCTGTACCTGCTGCAATGATAAAGTACTTCCAACGACTTATTAACGCTCATCTATGGAAGACAAAACCACCAAAGATAGCAAATAGATTACAATGGCTACCACCTCTTAAAGGAGGATTGAGGATTCCTAACGTTATG
The DNA here is from genome assembly GCF_036172605.1 of Pelobates fuscus. NCBI lineage: Eukaryota > Metazoa > Chordata > Amphibia > Anura > Pelobatidae > Pelobates > Pelobates fuscus. The sequence continues at coordinate 161,783,728 of NC_086322.1, read as the reverse complement.
ATGTTTTATAAAGCTGCACTATTGACCCATGGACTAACAATCCTCTCATGGCCCACTAAAGCCCTTTGGGCTAAATTGGAGGAAGCATGCATTTCTCCACATAAACTGGATAGGCTGATGTGGTTAACATCAGTATCAGCACAACAACATAAATGGGAAATGCTTTCTTCCTCTGAGTTAATGCTTACATTTTGGTGAAGGTGGCCACCAAAACTAATGGGGAATACGAAAATGATATCTATGACCCCGATTAAGGTTTTGAAGGTACTTACACCCGATCTTGACTTGCAGGCATGGATCTCTTGTGGAATTTTTAAAGTGCACATGCTATGCTCTCCATCAGGGATTATAAGCTTCCCATACATACAAAGTGAATTTGCACTCCCTGCAATGGAATTGTTTACATATTTGCATATGAAAAAAATCTTACTGACACATGATATTCATGCTCTGGTGCCCAAGGAAGCAGTTCCATTACATATAGGTTCCAAATTTAGGCTTCTTTCTGTAGGTTATAACGCCTTTATGGAACCATCTGACCCTGATAAATTACCTTATACGAAACTATGGGAAAGAGATTTGAATATTTCCATTTCTCTATCCCTATGGCTCAGCGCTATGGAGCTGACAAAATATTCCTCTAGCAGCATTTCCCACTGAAGGGTTATTTTTAAATTGCTTATGAGGTAGTACTTAGTACCTGTCAGACTATCGCACTTCTATAAAGATTCTTCACCGATATGTTTGAGATACCTTTCGTGATAGAGGCACCTTGCTGCATGTGTTTAAGGGCCTGTCCATGTCCATAAGTACACTGTTGGGAACCCCCCTGCCCCTCACACCAGAAATGTATCAACTGCATATGTTCCCTGCTTGGATGGATCACTCACAATGCTTAGTCTTAGTACACATTGTCCTAGCGGCTAAAGCGTGTATAGCATTAAACTGGAAGAACACTTGCCCCCCTCAGGTCCAAGATGTGCTGATCAGAGTAGACATGTCCTCCCAATATGAACAAATGGCCTATAGGTTAAGGGTTAAGGACATAAAGTATGATAACGATTGGTGCAGATGGCAGAATATAAAGGAGAAATATATGTGTGCTACCTCTGAATGGCCATTTACCTCAAGATGATGAGATGAGTTGAATAAGGCAACAAATATTATCTTATATTATTTTACACCGCTGAATCTGTATGGGTCCTCAGGAATCAATGCTCTTGGTAATGATACATTGGTTGTCTCCTGCACTCTCTTTTCTTTTCCCTCCACTTTACTTTTTCTCCCTTCTCTTGCTTTTTCTTTGCTTTAAGACTCAATATGCTCAGACAGTTTATGTATATATGAGGCCTTGTGCCTACTATGGAGCTTCACATGAACGGCACAAGGTAGGCAGTATGTCAATATCGACTTGTAGATCCTCGATTCAATGGCTTTATTATTGATATGGGTGGCGGTCCGGTGACCGGTACCCCTGAGTGCCTGATGTGGAGATGAGCAGAGTCTTCAGCATGGAAGTGGATTACAGGGCCCGGTGCAGGGTAACCGCACGCCCCCTGGTGTTGAGCACCAGCGTTTGTGCGGCCACATTCCAAGACCCTGTTGCAGCTTAGTGGAAACCAAAGCAGATGAATGCTAAGATGTTTCCAGTACTAGAAACAAGGCAAGGCTAGGATAGTCACCAAACATGAAAACAAGACAAAACTAGTAGAACCCAGAACCAGAGAAGGATAGGAAGCTAAACCCAGAACATGTACACAATACATAAGGGAACATTAACTAAACAGGGGCAGGACAGGACTGTACATGGACTGGGATTACAAAATAAAACAAGACAAGATATAATAGGCAAAACAAGAGGAGACATAACTAAGCACTATATATGAAAAGTATGGGGATTTAGTTGCATTATATGATCATACTTTGCATAAGCCTGCCACAATACCAATGTACCCCATTTTCGGCAGGTCCTACACTGCCTAATGTTCGCTAAAAGAACCATACTAAACCACAATAACACTTACCTGCAAGAAAGGGCAGAGACTTGAAAAAATGCTGCTGGTCCAGACTGAAACAAAAGGAAAATGGAAAACAAACGGGTGTGGCAACATAAAACAAACATATAAATAAATCCAGGAGACTGAGAATTCCAGGGACGGAATAATGGAATGAACCCAGAAAACCCAGCAGAAGGAAAACCAGAAAAACTAAACAATAATTGTAAAAAAGAGTACTGGATACCAGAAGCCATTGCCAGAATGATCCGCAGAACAAGGCATGATGTGACAATTATTAGTGATGTAGCTATACTAGAATGATACTAGTATAAATGATCTAGCTTGCACTTCAATAAGCATACTGAATTAAGTTATGGAATGATTGTATAAAATGTCATTACAGAAAAAGTACCCTTCTGTTGATTTGGATAATTTTGCTGAAATGCTCACCGGAGTTTCTTAAACTACTGTTATATGTACTCTACTTATTCACACAAAGAATGTTTGTTATTGTGTGACCTTTAATATGCTAATCAATATAAAAAACTGTATATGGAAAAAAAAACGTAAAACAATTACATCATATATATATATATATATATATATATATATATATATATATATATGTATATATATATATATGTATATATATATATATATATATATATATATATATATATATATATATATAGATATACTACACTAAGATGAAGTGCTGGCCCTTTAGTACACATATAAAAAAAAATGTGTTGAAGTCTGTGTACGATGCACAACAAACATACAGTCCCAATGTCTGTCAGAGGAAGTACTGAGCAGCTGGAAAAAACTAAAGTGCGTTATTGAGTATAAAAAATATATGGGGGGAGTAGAATTGGCTGATCAAAGTATACAGTCTATTCTATTCAACTGAAAGACTAAGTGCTGGTACAAAAACATTATTTGTAGTTTCTGTTTTTTAAGGGGAAAGGTCTGGATTTTTCATACTGTGTTTCTTGGAGGAGGTCTACCTCGACCCCGGTTCTGTCTGCCCTGCATAGTAGTTGATGTCATTTAGCGGGGTTGTTGAGGCCCTTACATTTGAGGGAAATGCATGAAATCGTCTTCAGCATGTTTGGTTGTGCGTGTCCGAACGGTTAAGCGGAGGTGGGAGGACCTGTGGCACGGACCCCCTTCCCCTATGAAGTAGGGTTGGGTTGGGAGAGAGGAAAAATGGGAAGGGGGTGTGAGAATAGAGGCAAGAGTGTGGGAAGGAGAAGAGATGAAGAGAAGGGGGGGAGGGGTGTGATAGGTATTGGTGGTAGAGCCTGGTCTTACGTTTCTGTTGCCAGGTGGTGATGGTGGTGGTGCCTTGGGGAAAGTTTTGTGTGTGGGCAATGTTCCAGGTGGGACTCGTGTGGGTTGAGGTGAAGGAGAGAGGAGGAAGGTTTTTCACGTTCCCATCTCTCCCTCTCCCTGTGCACTGGATGCGGTGTATCACTCATGGTTATTTGTAGGTTATCGAGTTGTTGATTGTACTGTATACCGCGTGTGGTCCCTGTGTAGTATTGAGTGGTTAGGGCCATTGAATCCCAATTCCTTAGTCTGAGTTCTGGTAAGAAGGGTTTGCGGTGTGGCAGAAAGCCGTCTGTAACATAACATTGCATTGTGAAGATAAACTTGGCAAAACATAAACATTTATAAATATTTAAAGAGACATGAGAAACATGAAACATGAGAGCGTAGCAGGAATAGCTCTTAGAAGAGCTAGTGATTATACTCAGGGGAGTATTGTGATATAGCAATTCCTAGAGTGTATGTAGTTCTCCAATCCCCCAAACATGAGCTAAGACGTCATGAAGGGGTAAAGCATTCTGTTTAATGGAAGTCACAGCTGGCCTTTTATGCAAGCCAAGCAAGGAGTATGCCCACATGGACCTTGTTGGGGACCGGGACACAAAGTTACAAACCAATAATAACACATTTACAATGTAAGGCACTCCCACACATAGCACACAATCCCTCCCCTCTGCTTGGGAGATAATTGGATCAGTAACTGAACTAATTCTAATCCAATTATCTCCAAGCACAGAAAAAACATACTTTTTAAAAACACCCCCAAAAGTACCCTAAATATACATATATACATCCCCTGATAGCCCTGATCTGGGTGACCAACATATCCAAAAATCACCCATATGAGTTCAGGGGTTCAGGAATTTCCTGGAAGTCTTACTTTTGACACACCGTGCACATGGTCCCATGCCCAAAACAGTTCCAGAGAATTAGGATTTTATTAAAGGACACAGAGGCTCCTATTATGCTTATTCTCTTTCTTTATTCCTCAGCAGCAAAAGAGAGAGGTATTGTAAGTATTCAACAAAAATGTTAATAATAACATAATTTACCCTAAAGGGTTAACCCTATACAATCTATTAACCAATGAGAGTGTTCCCAGCATAATAGAGTCCCATGTGACCTTAAGCCACTCCTCTTTCTTTTGCTGCTGCCTCCTCAGCTAAGTACACTTTTTTGTTTCTCCTGTCATTATTGAGAATTTGTATGTGTAATTTGCTCTGTTTGGGCTAATTACCCTCTATTTACACTTTATTTGTTACATTGATAACTATATTTTACAATATTGCCTATTACCGTTTCTTTTATTTGTGTTTGTATTTTCCCTCCCTTCTCCCCCCACCCCCCCCCCCCCCCTCTGTGGTCAGTTTGTTTATTTCCCGACCGTCTATTTCATTGCAGTTTTACTGCCTCATACCTGAGGCTCTCCACACACGCCGGGTACCTTCCCTCCCCGCGGGCCCGGCGGGTTGCGCCGGCAGCCGTGGCTAGTGCCGTTCACGCATTCGCACACCGTGAGTGCGCATCACGGCGCCCATCTTGCGGTTGGCGATTTTGCCGCGCTTTTACTAGCGCGGTCAATAACGCTCGCCTGAGGGGGCAGGAGTTAGCTAGTGTTGCAAGGCAAGTCACCGGTGCTCCCCAGGACCTTATTCCTGAGGGAACACTCGGTGAGCTTGCTTTATTGATTTATTTGTGCTTATTAATTTTACACTGGTGCCTGTTTAGCTGTTGCTTGCCTTGTTTAAACAAATAATATAATGTTTAACTCCCTTCTACAGCAAATAGTGCCCTATTTGAGCTGCTATTTTCTGCCTGTCATTTAGCATAGTTCTGACCATGCAGTCAAAAACAATGTCTGAGATTGCTGGCTCTGCCACCAATGTTCCCATAACCCCTGACCCACTTACCCAGCCCAGAACTCCGGCAGCCACTGCAATGTCACAGGAGCAAACGGACACTGAGGAGTTACACTCCCTCCTGGACGTTGCTATTACAAAGTCCGTGACACAGGCCATATTTAACGCTATGGGGGTCATGTCAGACAGCATCTCGCACTCCATTACCATGGCGCTGAAATCCACTCAGCTGCCACCAACCCCCTCTAATAACCCCCCTGAGAATAAACCGGTGGCCCCTAGTGGGCGTAAAGCCGCAAAAAAGTCCCAACACTTGGACGACAATACCTCCAAAACATTACAGACGGACAGGGTACGTCCTGTCACAGAACATGTGGTTGCACCACAACTAAGAGCCCCCCACCGGGCAAAATCGGTGAGGAACTGGAAAAGGGCGAGAGCCCTCACTGAATCCTCTGACTCTGAGTCGAAGCAAGAGGATGTACAGAGCGAGTCCGATGAGGAGGACTCAGATGATCCCAGCACTTATCTTCCGGAACACAGTTCCTTAACAGGTATGGGAACAGACCCCAAAGATGGGGGGAACGAGTCCGCCCTGGTTGACCCGCAGGGCGAACCACTTTTTGACCCCGACACCTTACAACACCCGAGATCCTCGGAGTGGTACCCACTGTAGCACGTAGCGAAATACATTGCTGCTCGTATCAGGAAACCACTGAACAAGGTGGCACGAAGCAAACTCTGGGCAGAATGCCCACGGCCCACTATCCTCGATATGGCATGCGCCACCCGGAATGTGGACCCAAAGATTGCACAATTTTTGTGGAAGTCGGGTTGGAAAGCCAAAAAAGCCTGGACTTTGCCTGGCGGAATTGCCAGGACAAGGTCCTGGATGTGCTGGGACCAATTGCAAAAATGTTTGACATGGTCAAACTGGCACTGACAGGTGGTACACCATTGGATTTGGAAGCCCTCAGGGGGTGGATACAGCGAGCCATATGCCTGCTGGGCAACGCCATTACGGCAGTAGCCACTGAAAGGCGCAAGGCAATTCTGATAAAAATAGAGCCCAAGCTAGTGAACCTAGCTATTTCAGAGCCTGGGCCCCAGGCAAAAGCCCTCCTATTTGGTGATAGTTTTGTCAAGGAGTTAGGCACATATGTAGGCACCTTTACGGCACTTGATAAAGCTCAAGCCAATATGAAACGAGTGTTCCATCAGAGAGTTTTTGGCGGGGCCGGCAGATATCGGGGCCGTCTGCCCGGCCGATCACCCGGGGTTCATACCGGGGCTATCGAGGCCCCGCACAGTCCAGGTTTACACCGCCTGAGATCAGAACTACCACACCATTCTTCCCAGTTCGGGGCAGACCATGGCAGTCTCGAGGACCCAGAGGTTCTTCCTATGGCCGATGACCTTATGGTAAGTCCAATGCCTCTGCATTTGGCCTCATTGACTATGGTGGGGGGCAGACTGTGTCACTTTATCATGGCGCAGGCTCACTGCGGATGCATGGGTCCTTCACACGGTTCAAGGTTACTCGATAGATTTTGTACAATTCCCGGTTCAAATGCAGCCCCCCAACCGCATGTTTTTCCCCACACACGACCAGGACCAGATCTCTCAAGAGGTCCAGGCCCTAGTCTACAAGGGTGCAGTTTCAGAAGTTCACCCTCTAACACCAGGTTTATTAAGCAACCTCTTCCTAGTCCCCAAGAAAGGCGGAGGCACCCGCCCAGTCATCAACCTACGACCCCTAAACATGTTTGGCACATACCATCACTTCAAGATGGAAGGGATACACTCTCTCCTACTTATAGGGGACTGGATGGTCAAACTCGACTTGAAGGACGCGTACCTCACGGTCCCGATGGCTGACGAATGCCAAAACTTCCTTCAGTTCCAATGAGAAGAGACTTTATGGCGTTTCAAATGCCTACCGTTTGACCTATCATCGGCACCATGGTGCTTCACAAAGCTCCTGAAACCAGTGGTCGCCCTCTTACGCAGCAGGGGAGTTCGACTCATAATATACTTGGACGATATCCTCATAATGGCACAGAACCCTCATATACTCCACGAACATTTTTTCTGGACAAGGACTCTACTAGAAAACCTGGGTTTTCTAATCAACTGGGAGAAGTCGGTCACCAAACCCTCTCAATCAATAGAATTCCTGGGATTCACCATAGATGCTGTGAACGGAGCACTCCTACTCCCAACAGCCAAAGTCAAATCCATCAAAAAGAAAATCAGGCGGACCTTAGCACGTCCTGCCATATTCCCCGGCCCTCTGCATTACAGAGCACTCCAACGACTGAAAGCCAAGTACCTTCGCTTGGGGCACTCATACTCAGACTCTGTTCCTCTCGACTGCAGCGCCAAAGAGGAACTCAAGTGGTGGCTCCAACACATGGAAGCGTGGAACGGCCGAGCGATCTTCGGCACCACCCCAGACATCATAGTAGAATCCGATGCAAGTATGCTCGGCTGGGGTGCGCACTGCGGAGATACTTCCACCGGAGGAAAGTGGTCCTTAGAGGAACAGGGACTACACATCAACTGTCTCGAACTGCTAGCCGGATCATTTGCCCTACGGAGTCTTTTAAGTATATCGACCAATTGCTCCATTCTGTTACGCATGGACAACATATCAGCGGTCCGCTATATCAACCACCTCGGGGGCACGATGTCAACAATACTAGCGGACCTAGCGAAAGAGTTCTGGCAATTCTGTCTGGACCGCAACATCACAAGCAGAGTACATCCCGGGGATGTCCAACATTGTGGCGGATTGGAATTCCAGACACCTACAAGATGCCAGCGACTGGCGACTGAATCCTGTCGTCTTCAGCCATTTACAATCACTCTGGGGCCCCTTGGACATCGATCTGTTCGCATCATGCTTGAACACACAGTTGCCAAAGTTTTTCAGCTGGAGACCAGATCCGGAAGCTCTAGCAACGGATGCTTTCCTCCAACCGTGGCTGAATACCCGCCACTACGCTTTTCCTCCTTTCTCCCTCATTGCATGAACTCTACTGCATTTCAGATGTCACCGAGCATCCTTGATCCTCATAGCCCCTTTTTGGAAGTCTCAGCCCTGGTTCCATACACTCATGAAAATGTCCATGAGTGGACTCCAGGCAGGAAAACACCCAGTGGTATGTCGACTTCTACGTGGCATCAAGTTTGCACGTCCACCACGACCAATGAAGTATGCAACTTTGTGGGATGTTGGCATAGTTCTTCGACTTTTTGAAAATTGGCCAAAAAATGAGGATCTTTCGATCAAGCAACTCACGGCTAAATTGGTTACACTGTTATGTCTAGTCTCATGTAAACGTGTCTCGGATGTCAGAGCACTGGATCTCACGGGACGCTCCTTTACACCAGAAGGCGTCTCCTTCGACATATCGAGACGTACAAAGACATCCATCACATCAGTATTCTACCCAGCTTTTCCACATAACATTAATCTGTGTCCAGTGCTCTGCCTCAAAGAATATGAAGTATGGACTGCTCCAATCCGTGATTCCCGGTATGTTTCTGGCTCTCCGCCAACCTTACCAGCCGGTTTCTACAGTTACCATAGCTCGCTGGGTTAAATGGATCATGGAGTCGGCTGGCATTGATACCTCCACGTACGGAGTGCACTCAGTGAGGGGTGCTATGGCATCAAAGGCCTTTTCTATCGGTTATAGACTAGAAGACCTCCTCAGTGCAGCTGATTGGTCCAACGAATCTACATTCCGAGAATTTTATTTCAAACCAATTTCTCATTTTTCCTCTTCAGTGATCACACAGATTTGAACTAGCATAATAGGAGCCTCCGTGTCCTTTAATAAAATTACCCGATTTTACTAATTTCATGACGTAAAGTCATGATTTTATAAAGGACACGGAGGCGAGTATTATCCCGCCCAATCCAGGTAAGTGAGGCCCTCGCTGTGCATAATCTATCATATAATGGGTACGAAATGTGTAATAATGTGATTTGGTTTTCACCTGATAACTAGTGCTGAACTGACAGATGAGTTTCTGGTAGCTAAGGTCGTCATGTGATATGGAAACAATATCTAAGACCGGATTTTACCATTCCTTTTCTTGTTCTAATTGGGTGTCGTTCTGGTCCATGTCTGCCCATGAAGGTTTTCAATCAGAAGGTTGCCAGTTATATTCGGAGCTCCGTTGCCTGAATTACCCTGGGAATCTCGGTTGGCACATCTTTGGTTACGTTGTTTCTGTTTGAGGAAGTGTTCATCGACAACATCAAAAGAAAGAGGAGTGGCTTAAGGTCACATGGGACTCTATTATGCTGGGAACACTCTCATTGGTTAATAGATTGTATAGGGTTAACCCTTAAGGGTAAATTATGTTATTATTAACATTTTTGTTGAATACTTACAATACCTCTCTCTTTTGCTGCTGAGGAATAAAGAAAGAGAATAAGCATAATACTCGCCTCCGTGTCCTTTATAAAATCATGACATTACGTCATGAAATTAGTAAAATCTGGTAATTAACGGTCGGTCTCTGTCTGGAGTACAAAAGTACATACTTCACATGAACAGAGCCTTTTAAAGTGCATTGGGCAAGGCATATTGCAGGGCCCATAGCAAGAGGCTGGCCATTAGGCCCCTCCAAAAGCCAGTGACGAGGTTGTTTTTGTCACACCCATTTCTAGATTTTTAATTGAAAGTTTTTTTGGTTTTTTTTTGCACAATCTCCTAATCCTCCCTCTTTTGAATCAGAGCATGTGCAAAGACTTTGTGACAAGAACATTCCTTCTCGAACCCCAGCCCCCCCACACCCTATAAAAGGTCACCCAATAGAAAGTGTTGCATTTGCTACAAGAAAGGAGTTTGAAAGGATTCTAGTTATTTCTGCCCATCTCTACCTGCCCTTTGCAGAGCAGACATATTCAGAGTCTACCATATAGAGCTGAACTATTGAATCACTCTGTAAGTGATTGTGTTCGTTTTTTTTTTTATTATTCTGGATTCTTGATCTCAGCTTGTTCTGAATACTCTTTGTTAGCGGCCTGTACCGACTTATTAGCTTGTTATACCAACTACTCTGACTTCTGGATCCCCCTAAACTTAGCCTGTCCCTGTTTACGTTAAGTTAAGCCATTATAAACTAACTATACTAAACAACTCAAAATACTACATCAAGAATATTTTTTGAAATGTATGCCATCATGAAGGTAATTTCATTGTTAGTATGCCTTGCTCTATTAAAAATTGACATAGGTCCATAAAATCACTTTTCAATATTACAAGTTGAAAAGGGATTCTAATATATTTTGCCCTGTGAGTTATCAAAATAACCTGGAACACAATAAAGCAAAAATACTGAGGCTTTATTGCACTAACACATATCAGGATTAAGTGAAAAAAATTCTAAAAAAAATACTAAATGGGGCCAACATTTGTGAAAAAGTGGCTAGACTAAATAACACAACATTTGGAATGTTTTAATACTTTGGTTTGCCTGCTTTTAAAAATGGTATGCCATAATTGTGGAAATGATATTACCCAGACTGCCCTACGGTTTAAATGATGACATAGGTCCAGAAAATCACTTCTTCAACTTACCAGTTGTGAAAACTACAATGGTCATGCCCCATGCGTTGTCCTGTAACCTTAGAAAACCACATAAAACCTGTACATGGGACAGAACTGTTGTACTTGTGAGACATCACTGAACACAAATATGAGTGTTTTAGAGCAGTTAGACATATAAGGATGATGCTATCATAAGTAAACGTGCAATTTTTGAGTGAATGATGCAAAAAACAAATATGAACACTAACTTTGGCCAAGTTTTGAGACTAAGTGGCTACTAAAAAAGACTGGACATACGCCATTATGAATATACTCGATTGTGTAATTTTGCAAATAGTATGCCATAATGGGGTACTTTTTAATCCTGGGCTGTCATACTGTCTCAATGGCAACATGGGCGCAGCAAACCAATCTGGCAGTTTTCAATGTGTAAAAACTGAAATGGACAAGCCTTATGTTTGACCCGGTAACTTTCCAAAACCCTCTGGAACCTGTACATAGGGCGACTGTTGTACTTGTGAGATCTCGTTGATCTACAAATACGAGTGTAAAACAGTAAAACATATAAGGACAATGATTTCATCGGTGAAATGTCAGTTTTGATTTTTTAAATGCAAAAAAAATAATACAAACACTAACTTTGGCCAGGGTTTGTGACAGGAAGCAATTGTTAGGATGTTTGCCATTTGCCACTGTTTGCCAATTATGCTAGGGCAGCTAAAAGGATATGATATATTAAATACTTACCTATCTTTGGAAATAGGTGGAGTAAATATCAGTTTCAGGATTTTTGGGAAGATTTGTCCTAGAACATTTTTTTAATCAATTCGGCTATATCTGATGGTAATGGTCTAGACCACTAAACATGGATCACGGGTCCTGTCTCAGAGAGGCATCGCCCACATGGATCAGATAGGTTGTGGACACTATGCTTAAGACTATGCAAATTGGTTATTTTAACCTAAATTTTTAAATTCAGATTTAGATCAAAATAGTGAATACTTTGCATCTTGTTCTAGCTAGTCTTTTTTTTTTATTAGAAATGTCTCCATATTAAAAAAATGTTTAATCATTTGACATATTTCAAACTTTTAATAATTTATCCCTTTTCTTTTATCTCTTCCAAGTATCATAGCATTGCTAGACATAGATTTATTTTACCCTGAAGGTAATATGTATTGTAGACTTCTGAACCTTTAATTAATTTTTTTCTCAAGTTTGCTACCCCACCCAATAAAGATATGTCAACACTTTCAGTTTAATAGTACTATCCATAGCTTACATTTAAGAATCAACCTTTACAGTTAACCTTTACACTTTAAGCACCAAAACACATTTAACCTAATTAAACAATTAAAACAGTGTCATTGCTCAATTATCTGCCATTTATGAATTAACTTATTTTGTTAATGCAGCCTTTGACACGCCTCTCCTGCCTGTGATACATACTGTCTCCATGAAAAAAAAGTTTCATTTTTATAGCATAATGTGTTTACGCTATGTATTTTTTAACTGCTGCTCTGTTAATTGAAATGTAATCAAGAGGCAACTAATTAACAGAGCAGGAAATAGTAAAACCTAACATAAATAAACTGCACAATAATGGGAACTAAAACATTTAGACTCTTTTCCAGGAAAAGTGTAGTGATGCTGTGTGAGTCAGAGCCAGGTGTGGTATCACTAGGGTTTCATAAACAGAGTGGTTTATAGGCACACTGTAGGCACCCAGACCACTTCAGCTCATTGACGTGGTCTGGGTGCAGTGTCACTTTTGTATCTAGTGCTGCAATGTTCAACATTGCAGTTCCAGAGAAACTGCAATGTTTACATTGAAGCTTTAAGTCTGCCTCCAGTAGCCTCCTGAATTGAAACAGATCTTTAATCCAGTAAATGACGCTAGACATCCTCACGCTCTGCATTTGCTGCTCATGCACATTAGCACCCGCTCGTCGCGGGCTTCTGGAGGGGTCGGGGTATTGACCCAGGGACTGCACTGGGAAAAGGTAAGTAAATAAAGGGTTTTTAACCCTTTATTTATCCAGGCAGCGGGTCACAAGGGAGGAGGGGAGGCAGAGGGATCTATAGTGACAGGAATACAGCTTTGTATTTCTGGCACTATAGCTTCCCTTTATCTTCAAAATAGAAAATTGAGCAGTGACACTGCAGGGGTATGACCTTTATACCAAAACTGCTTCATTAAACTTAAGTTATTTTGGTTCTTAGAGTGTTCTTTAAAAAAAAAAAAAAGAAAAATATCTGCCAGTTTTACTGCTGCAAAGTTCATAAGATATTTACTATCATTTGTTGTCTACCAAGTCTGTCTACTCCAGATCACAATACTCAAGATTTGATTTATAGTCAAAGCACAGACTTAGGGAAACATACACGAATTGTGATCAGCAATACTTCATTACTTTGGCCCTGAATTAAATCTTTAAGTAATAATTACAGGGTTATTCACTAAACTGTATATTTTACCAAATTAAATCTGAGTTGTAAAATCGACAGGGTTATTCAGTAAACAACGGATTTTATTAGAATGGACACAATCCTGTGAAAATGGCCAATTTACAACAGGAATGGTAATTCTCATATTTATAGCACATGGGTTAATTATGTGGCAGCTGGTCATTGCTTGATAGACATTCACTACATTAAATAGTAAATTAATAATTAAATAAAAAAACAATGAAGGTCAATAAAGCCCACACATCACTATAAGGGAGGTTTAAAACTAAAACCTCTTTATACATCTACCATTAACAGCTAAAACTGAGCAGCCATTGACACCCACAGGCATTGGGTGGGGGACTTTAAAATATATAAAATATAGGGGTAGACAGATCACTGTGCACCCCTTGTCCCCACCCATGTGGGTGCTATTCAATAATGGAAAATAGCAGAGCATCCTAATGTGGCAGGTTGGGGCCTTAATTATAATATTTAGGGTGGAGGACCTATGGTGGGGTTCCTAACTTAATTGAGGAGAATTGATAATGACCTCTAACTCACCCCCACCCACTGGTGTATTTAGCCCAAGGCAAACTAGGCATTTGCCTATGGCGGCACTAACCAGGGGGCGGCAAAAAATGCCACCCACAAATGCCCACTCTGGCTTTCCTGGTGTTCACCCTGTCTCTGGGGTCCAGTGGGGATGCTGGGAGGCGTGCAGCTGTGTGAGAATCAGCGATGGCAAGAGAGCTGTGATCTCCCTGCTCTGCTCCTTCGCATGCTATTTACTGATGCCGCGGGAGCCGGAATATGATGTCATAATTCGGCTCCAGGCTTCAGTAGACAGCCCGCGAGGCGCGAGGGAGCAGAGCAGGAAAATCCCCAATATTTACCGCCCAATGCTTTTCATCATTTTAAGTGACTCCTAATATGTAGTAATGAAGTCCTAATTTAGCTATCTGATTGCATACCTCATGATTAGTGAAGTTGATTTTCTCTCTATTATGCAGAGGTTCTCCCTATTCATTTGGGATTTTTAACATTAGAGCTGTTAAGAAGGCTTTTATTTGGTTAAAGACTCTCTAGTATCTGTGAGTGCAAATATTGTGTGCATTGGTGGTGGGATTTATGGGGTACTACACCATTATTTGTTCTTATTTTGTATACCCTCTAGGATCTTTTTTTATATATTGTACAGGAGAACAGGGCAGTCCTACGGGTAACAGTCAATTTTATTATAAGTATTGTATCACTTATATCATTGAGTGATAACATCTATAATTTTTCTATTTCTTTGGTACTAGTTTTAACTTGATAGATGCTGCATGGCAAGTGAGGTTTTAAAACTCCCTTACAGCAATATTGGAGTCTTTTTCATGAACATTGGATTTTTATTTATTAAATTATAGTTTTTTTTAATGTGGCAGCTGGCTAGTAAGTGCTGGCCAGCTGTCACATAATTAACTCTTGCACTGCCGAGGGTTATTTCTCTATCTGATTGCTGCCTTTGGTCAGATAGTACATCAAAATATCATTCACTTGAATGAAAGCAAGAGAATGATAATTTGTGAACATGCATCCTAGTGGATGCGTTCAGTTCCAAATTTTATTAAAACCAGTGTTTTGTGAATCCTCCGAATAATATACTTTGAATAGGATTTGGATGCGAAAGCACTGATTTTAATCTGGACATCAAATGTGATGAATTCCAACTGCACTTTGTTTAAGTACACTAAGCCCTACCTTCATTTGAATTATAGCCCCTACTTCCACAGTTAGGATGCACTATCTCCCCCTTGCAGTATTTATTTAGAGCTTCACTATGGGGTGTGGGATAACACAATTATATTAGTCTCACTATGGGAACTCAGGGCAGTGGACAGTGAGCTGTCCAACCCATGTTCTTTACATTGAAACTCCCACCCATGGGCAGTGGTGGTATATGTTACAAGCTTTGAGCGAGTGGAGAGCAATAGCTGCCCAGTTACTAATTTTTAATGCAACAGGCAGTCGCGTGCTTCTTGCTGTTTAGAAGTTTATCCATACTCACGGAGAGTAGAGTGGGGGCTTGGAAGAGGTATGAACATTGTAAGCCTCCCCATGCCTTTGCTGGGGGGGGGGGGGGGATGATGACATGTGGGGCATATATGCTAGACAAGACCAAATTCCATTTATAATGACATTTGGTCGGTGAGCCATTCGATCAATTGCGGCTTTATATTCTTTTTCTGACTAAATCTCCAAAAGCCTAACTTTTGACTTATGTTGCCATTCTTACGAATGCAATTGCACATGTCTACATAGTAAAATCAACCTAACTCATTACATTGGTTACTTCTTTTGTATTTAAACTGGGATATCCAGAAATCAAGGTGTCAGTGCTCATCTTAAAACAAGTTTTTCTACGTAGAATATAAAAAAATATTTCCAATAAATATAATGTTACACGTTCTTTTTTTTTTTTTGCATTTACTGTGTATTTATCAAGTATTCTTGTTTTTGAAGCAACATATTGCTTTTTGATGGTCATTTTTGTTAACCTAAGTTTGCAATCTGTAACGCTAGTCGATTTAAGTTTCTCTGTGAAATTTAGATTCAAAAGGTATTGCCTACTTTTCATGTCATACTCACATTTGCACAGAACGTTCTTCAAAATATTCTCGTCTTTTCTTCAACTAATCATCTAAGTGCCTTTTATCCAATGATCTATTTTGTCCCATTTTTTTTTTTTTTTCATCTGGCTCCACAGAGAAAATAAAGTTCAAAATGAGATTAATGTGCATGTAAGAAATCCCTGGCAGAAAAAAATTGCTTCACAAATGTCTTTTACATATCAGTATGTACCAAAGTGCTTTCTGCAGGCCCTTGTAAAAAATGGAACTGAGACTTTTGATTAATCATATAATGCATGAGACGTTTTAATGCTTTTGCATTTGTCACCTGAATTAATATTTTGTATCTATCTGTATCTTCACTTTGAAAGTTGTGCTTAGAAATAAAGTGCCTGAAAGAATCTTCAAAATAAAAGGAAGAGTTTTTTTTTTTTTTTTTTTAACTTTTGCTGATGTGCTTAGAAACATTTGATTATGACAGATTACCCTCTTCATTTTACAAATATAATTCATTTGTTTAATAATTTAATGTGGCATTTAAAGTATTTTATTATGTTTACTGCTTGAGAGCAATGATGTATATATTCAAAACACACTGAATAAATCACATTATAACTTTAAAGGTGCTGCTAGAATTAAAGAATGAAAGAAGAATAACTAGATATTAGTTGTGATTTTTATGGCATAACCTTGCATACAAAGGAAATGTAAAGTTTCTTAAAAATCTCTGTTCATTGTCTATGAATGAATATTTCCTGGCTAATCATGGCAGCATCCAGGGCCGGACTGGGGATACAAAGCAGCCCTGGAAAAAAAAATCTATGCCAGCCCCATAAGTCATTGCGCCATATATTGTCGCAATATATATATATATATATATATATACCGTATATACTCAAGTATAAGCCGAGTTTTTCAGCCCATTTTTTGGGCTGAAAAACCCCAACTCGGCTTATACTCGAGTCATAGTCTGTATTATGGCAATTTGCATTGCCATAACACAGACTGGGGGGAGAGGGGGGCTGGCAGAGCTGTACTTACCTGTTCTGCAGCTCCTGTCAGCTCTCTCCTCCTCCGCGCCGTCCGTTCAGCACCTCGGTCAGCTCCCAGTGTAAGTCTCGCGAGAGCCGCGGCTCTCGCAAGACTTACACTGTGAGCTGACAGAGGGAGCTGCACGGACGGCGCAGAGGAGGAGAGAGCTGACAGGAGCTGTAGAACAGGTAAGTACAGCTCTGCCAGCCCCCCTCTCCCCCCACTGAACTGCCACTGGACCACCAGGGAAGGAGAGCCCCCCTCCCTGCCATATATCAAGCAGGGAGGGGGGACGAAAAAAAAAATAAGAAATAAAATAATAATAAAAAAATAAAAAAGGGGTATAAGGACCACTATGGGAGGGGGGGGGGGTATAAGGACCACTATGGGAGGGGGGGGGTATAAGGACCACTATGGGAGGGAGGGGGTGGGTTAAGGACCACTATGGGAGGGAGGGGGTGGGTTAAGGACCACTATGGGAGGGGGGGGGGTATAAGGACCACTATGGGAGGGGGGGGGGGGTATAAGGACCACTATGGGAGGGGGGGGGGTATAAGGACCGCTATGGGAGGGAGGGGGGGTATAAGGACCACTATGGGAGGGAGTGGAGGGGGGGGTAAGGACCACTATGGGAGGGAGGGGGGGGTATAAGGACCACTATGGGATGGAGGGGGGGTATAAGGACCACTATGGGATTGAGGGGGGTATAAGGACCACTATGGGAGGGAGGGGGGGTATAAGGACCACTATGGGAGGGAGGGGGGTATAAGGACCACTATGGGAGGGAGGGGGGTATAAGGACCACTATGGGAGGGAGGGGGGGGTATAAGGACCACTATTGGAGGGAGGGGGGTATAAGGACCACTATGGGAGGGAGGGGGGGGATAAGGACCACTATGGGAGGGAGGGGGGGATAAGGACCACTATGGGAGGGAGGGGGGTATAAGGACCACTATGGGAGGGAGGGGGGTATAAGGACCACTATGGGAGGGAGGGGGGATAAGGACCACTATGGGAGGGAGGGGGGGGTATAAGGACCACTATTGGAGGGAGGGGGGTATAAGGACCACTATGGGAGGGAGGGGGGTATAAGGACCACTATGGGAGGGAGGGGGGGTATAAGGACCACTATGGGAGGGAGGGGGGGGGGTATAAGGACCACTATTGGAGGGAGGGGGGTATAAGGACCACTATGGGAGGGAGGGGGGGGTATAAGGACCACTATGGGAGGGGGTGGGATAAGGACCACTATGGGAGGGAGGGGGGTATAAGGACCATTATGGGAGGGGGGGGGGGTATATGGACCACTATGGGAGGGATGGGGGGGGGATAAGGAACACTATGGGAGGGAGAAGGGGGATAAGGACCACTATGAGAGGGAGGGGGTGGGATAAGGACCACTATTGGAGGGAGGGGGGTATAAGGACCACTATGGGAGGGAGGGGGGTATAAGGACCACTATGGGAGGGAGGGGGGGATAAGGACCACTATGGGAGGGAGGGGGGGGTATAAGGACCACTATTGGAGGGAGGGGGGTATAAGGACCACTATGGGAGGGAGGGGGGTATAAGGACCACTATGGGAGGGGGTGGGATAAGGACCACTATGGGAGGGAGGGGGGTATAAGGACCATTATGGGAGGGAGGGGGGTATAAGGACCATTATGGGAGGGAGGGGGGGGGGTATATGGACCACTATGGGAGGGATGGGGGGGGGATAAGGAACACTATGGGAGGGAGAAGGGGGATAAGGACCACTATGAGAGGGAGGGGGTGGGATAAGGACCACTATGGGAGGGGAGGGGGAAGTAAGGACCACTAGGGGAGGGGAGGGTAAGGACCACTGGGGGAGGGGTGAGTCAGGACCACTGGGGGGGGGGGGGAGTGAAGGAACACGGGGGTGGGGAGGTAAGGACCACTGAGGGAGGAGGAGGGGAAGTCAGGACATATGGGGGGGGAGGGGGCGGCAAAAATTTTTTTGCCTACGGCGGCAAATATCCTTGCACCGGCCCTGCACACACTGCATTCACACACTGCATTCATGCACACACACACTGCATTCATGCACACACGCTGCACTCATACACACACATACGCACACACTGCATTCATTATACACACACTGTAAATAAATATTCAATTAATAAATTTTTTTTAGGATCTAATTTTATTTAGAAATTTACCAGTAGCTGCTGCATTTCCCACCCTAGTCTTATACTCGAGTCAATACGTTTTCCCAGTTTTTTGGGATAAAATTAGGGGCCTCGGCTTATATTCGGGTCGGCTTATACTCGAGTATATACGGTATATATATATATATATATATATATTGCTTTTTCTAATATAATATATTGGTCCTTTCAGAGTAAAACATTTAATTATACAGTAAGCATACTCACATGCAGACACAGACAATCTCACTGACACACACAAGCTCATTGATACACAGCCTCATAGACAAACAATTTCACTAATATACATAAGCTCATTGACATAAAAACACAAGCTCACTCACTAGCAGGCACACACACACACACACATACACATGCAAGCAAGCTCACTAGCAGGCGCACACACACACAGCTTAATGTAGTGGTTCTGGTGTCTATAGCCTGTCCCTGCAGGCTTTTGAATGTAAACACTGACTTTGCAGAGAAAAGGCAGTGTTTACATTGCTTCCTAGTGACATCTCTAGTGACAGACACTCAGACGGTCACTAGAGGCGCTTCCTGTGTCAGTGCGGATTGGCTGAGATCATCAAGCTTGATGATCTCAGTCATAGAGGCAGAGACCAGCACGACGTTGGAAAAAAAAGGTGAGTAAAACACTATTTTTAAAAACACACACAGACACCACGACTGAGACACACACACACACACACACACCACGACTGACACACACACACACCATGACAGACAAAGACACACACACACACACACACCATGACAGACATACACCATGAAACAGACACACCGTGACACAGACAGACACACAGCATGACACATACAGACACACACACACAGCGTAACACAGACAGACACACACACAGCGTAACACAGACACACACACAGCGTAACACAGACAGACAGACACACAGCATGACACAGACAGACACACAGCATGACACAGACAGACACACACACACATCATGACACAGACAGACACACACACACTGCATGACACAGACAGACACACAGCATGACACAGACAGACACACACACACTGCATGACACAGACAGATACACAGCATGACACAGACACACACACACCGCATGACACAGACAGACACACACACACACACCGCATGACACAGACACACACACAGCATGACACAGACAGACACACACACACCATGACAGACACACACACACACACACCATGACAGACACACACACACACCATGACAGACACACACACACCATGACAGACACACACACACACCATGACAGACACACACACACACACCATGACAGACACACACCATGATACAGACACAGCATGACACAGACAGATACACAGCATGATGCAGACACACACACCGCATGACACAGACACACAAACAGCATGACACAGACAGACACACACACACCATGACCGACATACACACACACCATGACAGACACACACCATGATACAGACACAGCATGACACAGACAGACACACAGCATGATACAGACACACACACACAGCATGACACAGACAGATACACAGCATGACACAGACATAAACACAGCATGATACAGACACACACAGCATGACACAGACACACACGCAGACACACACACACAGCATGACGCAGACACACACAGCATGACACAGACACACACACACAGCATGACGCAGACACACACACACAGCATGACGCAGACACACACAGCATGACACAGACAGACAGACACACACACACACACACAGCATGATACAGACACACACACACACAGCACGACGTTGGAAAAAAAAGGTGAGTAAAACACTATTTTTAAAAACACACACAGACACCACGACTGAGACACACACACACACACACACACCACGACTGACACACACACACACCATGACAGACAAAGACACACACACACACACACACCATGACAGACATACACCATGAAACAGACACACCGTGACACAGACAGACACACAGCATGACACATACAGACACACACACACAGCATAACACAGACAGACACACACACAGCGTAACACAGACACACACACAGCGTAACACAGACAGACAGACACACAGCATGACACAGACAGACACACAGCATGACACAGACAGACACACACACACATCATGACACAGACAGACACACACACACTGCATGACACAGACAGACACACAGCATGACACAGACAGACACACACACACTGCATGACACAGACAGATACACAGCATGACACAGACACACACACACCGCATGACACAGACAGACACACACACACACCGCATGACACAGACACACACACAGCATGACACAGACAGACACACACACACCATGACAGACACACACACACACACACCATGACAGACACACACACACACCATGACAGACACACACACACCATGACAGACACACACACACACCATGACAGACACACACACACACACCATGACAGACACACACCATGATACAGACACAGCATGACACAGACAGATACACAGCATGATGCAGACACACACACCGCATGACACAGACACACAAACAGCATGACACAGACAGACACACACACACCATGACAGACATACACACACACCATGACAGACACACACCATGATACAGACACAGCATGACACAGACAGACACACAGCATGATACAGACACACACACACAGCATGACACAGACAGATACACAGCATGACACAGACATAAACACAGCATGATACAGACACACACAGCATGACACAGACACACACGCAGACACACACACACAGCATGACGCAGACACACACAGCATGACACAGACACACACACACAGCATGACGCAGACACACACACACAGCATGACGCAGACACACACAGCATGACACAGACAGACAGACACACACACACACACACAGCATGATACAGACACACACACACACAGCATGACACAGACACATACACACACACCATGACAGACAGACACAAACACACACAGCATGACACACACACACACACACACACACCATGACAGACAGACACAAACACACACAGCATGACACACACACACACTTCCACTGACATACATATTTTTTAGTACCTGTGGGCAGGGGCGTACCTAGAGCATTTGGCACCCGGGGCGGACCCTGAGTGTGGCAACCCCCCCACCATAATAAAAATGTAAGAAAACACCCACATATTTTTTCAATGTTTTCAATAATATTTATTGCACAAATTTGTAAACTGCTTGTAAAATTTGTAAAATGCGCCAGTTTTGTAGAAGGGGGAAGACCAGTGCTTTTGTAGAAAGGGGCTGGTGAGAACCTTCTAGAAAACTCCTGCCCTGCCCCTTTCTACAAAGCCCCTTGTCTCGCCCTTCATATAAAAACCCTGCACCCCGATCACATAAATTTCAGACACTCCCTACACATAAAAACCCTGCACCCCGATCGCATAAATTTCATTCACTCCCTACACATAAAAATCCTGCACACCCCCTTAATAAAAAACCCTGCACACCCCCTTAATAAAAAACAAAAACGTGCACAACCCCTCTTAATAACAAAAAACCTGCACACCCCCTTATAAAAACCCTGCACACCCCCTTAACAAAAAACAAAAATCTGCAGTGCACATCCTCCCTTAATAAATAGAATACTGCAACCCCCTTAATCAAAAAAAACCCTGCACCCCCATTATGTAAACCTCCCCCTTTAATTCTTTAATCCACAGCCCCCTTTAATTAATCCACACACCCCTTAATTAATACACCCCCCTTAATAAATCCTCACCCCCCCTTAATTAATACACCCCCCTTAATTAATCCTCACTCCCCCTTAATTAATACACCCCCTTAATTAATCAACACACCCCTTAATTAATACACCCCCCTTAATTAATCCACACACCCCTTAATTATTACACCCCCTTAATTAATCCTCACTCCCCCTTAATACACCCCCCTTAATTAATCCACACCCCCCTTAATTAATCCACACCCCCTTAATTAATACATCCCCCTTAATTAATCCACTCACCCCTTAATTAATCCACTCACCCCTTAATTAATCCTCACTCCCCCTTAATACACCCCCCTTAATTAATAGACCCCCCTTAATTAACCCACACCCCCATTAATACACCCCCCTTAATTAATACATCCCCCTTAATTAATCCACTCACCCCTTAATTAATACTCACTCCCCCCTTAATTAATACACCCCCCTTAATTAATCCACACCCCCCTTAATTAATACACCCCCTTAATACAACCCCCTTAATTAATCCACACACCCCTTAATTAATACTCACTCCCGCCTTAATTAATCAATACACCCACCTTAATTAATACACCCCCTTAATTAATACACCCCCCTTAATTAATACACCCCCTTAATTAATACTCCCCCTTAATTAATACACCCCCCTTAATTAATACTCACTCCCCCCTTAATTAATACACCCCCTTAATTAATGCACCCCCTTAATTAATACTCACTCCCCCTTAATTAATACACCCACTTAATGAATACACCCTTAATTAATACACCCCCCTTAATTAATACACCCCCCCTTAATTAATACACCCCCCCCCCTTAATTAAACCTCCCTCCCCTTTAATTCTTTAATTAATCCATTATCCACCCCCCTTTAATTAATTTAGCCCCATCACATAAAATGACTACTTACATTTTATTGAAGTAGTACGCCACTGCCTGTGGGTGGGCAGACTGGTAGCTGTGCTGGCGGCTGCAGGAAGAACTTGAAAGGCGGCCGCAGGGGAAGCTTTTCATGAGGCCGGGAGCAGGCTCTTCTGGGGGAGCAGGCTGTTCTGTCTCTGCTCCCCCTCCCTCGCGCGCTAGAAAGACCGGGGCCGGAATATGACGTCATATTCCGGCTCCGGTCTCATTAAGCTGCGCGCGAGGGAGGGGGAGCAGAGACAGAACAGCCTGCTCCCCCAGAAGAGCCTGCTCCCGGCCTCATGAAAAGCTTCCCCTGCGGCCGCCTTTCAAGTTCTCCCTGCGGCCGCAGGTCACCCCGGCCCCAGTTGCCGACGGCCCACCGGGAAATTTCCCGGTATCCCGGTGGGCCAGTCCGGCCCTGGCAGCATCACTTATGGGTAGCGTCACCTCCAACATGAACAGGGCACAAAACAATTAACAAATTAGAACAAGACTGTAGGAATAAAGGGTCCCTCCTGCTTGTACCCCACAATATTTTTTTCTGAATTCAGCAGGACAAACAGAATTTTTGTTTCCTAATTTTTTTTTTTTTTTGGGCCACCTTCCCATGTGTACCATGGGCTTGCTTACCAGTCTCTCTTCATCTAAAGAACTTAAACAGCTTGCAATAGCAGGACTAACTGAGTTAAGTACAGCTTGGAATCTGTACTGCATCATTGGATTATTCACATTTATCATATTATATGTCATTCTCCTAAATGTATACAAAAATTGTGTGTTTGGCGTAAAAGCAATCTGGCTGTGGAGGTACCTGTCTTTTTTGGCATTTGAGTAGTACCATAAATTCAGGTACTACCCCTGTCAGCCTTGGCCCACTGGGCATTTGTTTAGTTTGCCCGATGGCCAGGGCAGGTCAGGCTTGCCCCCAATGCATGAAAATACCTGCCACATTGAGGCTATGGCCTGGTTTTATTTTTGGTAAATCTGGTACTGGTAAAGTGATGTCAATAGAACACTGTAAAACATTTTATGAAAACAACTAATTGTAATACCCTATAATAGAATAATTCTAAAATGTGTGTTTTTGGTACTGCCGGGTAGAGAATCACTCTCTTACACTATATATATATATATATATATATATATATATATATATATATATATATATATATATATACATACACGCAGTACCTCACAAAACTGAGTACACCACTGACATTTTTGTAAATATTTTATTATATATTTTCCTGTGACAACACTGAAGAAATTACACTCTGCTACAATGTAAAGTAGTAAGTGTGCAGCCTGTATAACAGTGTAAATTTGCTGTCCACTCAAAATAACTCAACACACAGCTATTAATGTCTAAACTGTTGGCAACAAAAGTGAGTGCACCTCTAAGTGGAAATGTCCAAATTGGGCCCAAAGTGTCAATATTTTGTGAGGCCACCATTATTTCCCAGCACTTCCTTAACCCTTATGGGCATGGCGTTCGCCAGAGCTTCACAGGTTGCCACTGGAGTCCTCTTCCACTCCTCCATGACGACATCACGGAGCCGGTGGATGTTAGAGACCTTGCGCTCCCCCACCTTCTCTTTAAGGATGCCCCACAGATATATATATATAAATGTATATATATGTGTGTGTGTGTGTGTGTGTGTGTGTGTAACATACAAGATTCAGCTCATATAAATTATTTTTCTTATTTAAACACCTGACAGGCAAAAATAATGGGATTTAGTTACAGTATATCATCATACATTGCATAACACAACACCAACGTACCCCACTTTTATTTTCATAATTTATGCATGCTCAGGTGAGTGCAACCTCCTTGGTTATATACCCAGGACATACTTGAAAACGAGAGAAATCTCAATGTATCTTTCCTGGTAAAATATGTTATAAATAAATAAATAATGTGATATATATATATGAATATATATAAATATAGACATTGACAATGCTAGAAATAATGAATTTTAGCTGAAATAATAGTTGTGTGCTTTTAACTTTGCGTTTGTCAAAGAATCCTCCATGTGCAGCAATTGCAACTTTGTAGACATTTGACATTCTAGTTCTCAAATAGTTGAGCTAATTTAAAAATATATCTATCCATGCTTCCATAATCACCTCTCACAAGTTGGATTGGCTTGATGGGTACTTCTTATGTGCCATACAGTCAAGCTGCTCTCACATCAGCTCAACCAGTGTTAAGATCTGATGACTGTGCTGGCCACTTCACTGAAGAGAAAATACCAGCTGACTGCTTCTTCCCTGAATAGTTCTTGCAAAGTTTAAAGATGTGATTTGAGTCATTGTCCTGTTGTAAGAGGAAATTGACTACAATCAAGTGCTGTCCACGGGGTAAGACATGGTATTTAAAAATGGAGCCCTACTTCTTCATAATCCCTTTGGTGTTTTGCAATTACTATTAAATGAAACTGCCAGTTGAGGATCTGTCTGTTTCTCAAACTAAACACTCTCTCTAATCTATATAGCCTCTGTTCTCACTCACATTTCTATTCTGGCTAGAGTCAGTTTATGCTCTTCTGTAAAGGAAGTAGTACACAGTGTTGAATGAGATCTTCAATTTCTTGGCAATTTTTGTGCATGGAATAGTCTTCCTTTGTCAGAACAAGAATACAATGGAATGTTTCTGAAGAATGTTTCTTGCCATCTCGAGCCTGTAATCCAACTCAAATTGCTGAAAATCTAGATACTCAACTAGTCTAATGAAGGACAGTTTTATTGTTTCTTTAATTAACACAATGGTTTTTTTATCTATGCTAACATATATGCAAAAAGGTTTTCTAATTTATAATTTAGCATTTTTAAATGATAAACTTGGATTATAGCAACACAACATGCCTTTGGAACACAGGACAGATAGTTACTGACAATGGGCATCTGTACGCCTATGTAGATATTCCATAAAAAAGAGCTGTTTCCAGCTACAATAGCCATTTACTTTAAAAATGCCTACACTGTATTTCTGATCAATTTGATATTATTTCAAAGGACAAAACATTTTTTCTTTCAAAAACAAGGACATTTATAAGTGACTCCAAGCTTTTGAACACTAATGTATATGTAGAGAAACTTCATGTGCTGATTGTTGAGGATTAGATTAGGGTTAGTGTTAGAATTGACTTAAGGTTAGTGTTAGTGGTTATCTTAGAATTTATGGCTTCTTGACTCAGGACTCGGAATTTAAGGTTTGTGTACTGTTAGTGGGAGCAAAAGGCTAGAGGACAGGTGCAGAACTTGCGGTGGTACAGGCAGGTTGACCATTTCAGTGCTTTATTGGGTCAGGGGGCCTGTCAACACTGCTATAACGGGCATCATGGGGCAATTTACATCTGTATATGTGAACATGCATCTATATGCAAACACCAACATTACATACAATACACCCCTGCATTCTATCATCAGTAGAGATGTCCCGAACAGTTCGCCGGGAACTGTTCGCCGGCGAACATAGCTTGTTCACGGTCAGCGCGGCGGGCAAACATATGCGATGTTCAGTCCGCCCCCTATTCGTCATCATTGAGTAAACTTTGACCCTGTACCTCACAGTCAGCAGACACATTCCAGCCAATCAGCAGCAGACCCTCCCTCCCAGACCCTTCCACCTCCATGACGAATAGGGGGCGGACCGAACATCGCATAAGCTATGTTCGCCGGCGAACAGTTCCTGGCGAACTGTTCGGGACATCTCTAATCATCAGCTATATACACAAATACACAAACATTAATACACATACTCTTCACAAAAACACAACTCCATCCACACACAATCACTCCACACACATACTCTATTTGGGGGAGGAGGAAGGGGGATTAAGAATATTTTGCACCAGCGCTCTAGTACCTCCACTAGAGGAAGATTACGTTTAGGGAAACTGGCCATTTCATTTTCCATGGATTGTACCCCAATGATTCTAGACAGAAGCTATACTGTAAATGAGATAACATTTGTAAATGAGTGAATCTACTTTGAAATACTTTTCTTTTGTTGTACTAAATAAGCATAATTAGTACTTGTTGCACTAAATAAGTGTAATAAACTTTATTTTAGATGAAATTCCTATCTGTTATTTAGAAAAAAAATCTGTTTATAAAATGTATGGATACACTAAAAGTGCAAGAAGGAAATACTAATTGTTTAAAGAAGCATCAAGTAAATATATTAAAATTGGTCTAGTCTGTAAGTACTAGACAGTCCATGATAGAGGGGGTTACATCTTGGATTGTGATTATCCCCAATAACCATATTGTTCCTCAGAAGGTTTGAAAAGCTGTATTCCATGTAAAAAGATCCAACAATGTATGACAACACACACATGCTATAATGCTTTCTTAAATTCCCTTTGCTCTCTGTGTCAACATAAAAAGACCACATTGTACTTTTCCTTGGAAAATATCATGTTAGCAAATTAATAAGGATTTATTAGATTAAAGGCTTACTGCTAAATGCAGGCTTCACCCTAAAATATGTTTGTTCTTTTAGTGCAGCATGTGCTTTTGACAATTCTCCAAAGTTAGTGAGTTGAGCTCATTAAGACCTCCTGAAGTAAAGAGTTCTGTGTTTTGTATTCACAAACAATGGAGAATTGTTTCTTAAAAGGCACAGAGATCAGCAAACAGAAACCTTGAAGTGTTATTTTTGGAATTGGTTATGCAAATATGGGGCATACACTACATACATTGCACATTCTGGTTCTCTCAGTTATATAAATCTGTGTGCGCAAGTATGCATTAACAATTTATTTTACTTTGCACATTATAATGACTCCAGTATTAATATTTATTTGCAATGAAGTGCGTGTTTAAAGGCAAATTAGATATACTGGTACTGTCACATCCAGCAGAGAGTTGCTTGATTTCTAAGATTTTTTTTTTTTTTGTTCCTCCCACTGAAAGTAGTTTGACACACTCTTTAAATGGAGTGCTGTAACCATTATGTGTTAAACGGTATGACATATATAAAGCAGTGAGATCAAATGTCATAGTTAATAGCATTTTTACATTAATCATCGTCTCAAATATTTCCACAATATGCTTTTAGTGGCACCATCTCAATAAATAGGTTGATTTACTCATCTCTGGCCATGTCAGTGTTTAAAAAATTAATGAGTTATGTTGGTAAGTCAGTAAAAATCCCATGCAATGTACTATCAAGGATTGAAAGTTGGCTTAAATAATATGCATAAATCAGTCTTTCTGGAGTCTGCTGTAATATGAGAAGGTTTAAGCATGTTTTGCTTATTTTGTTGGTGAAAATATGTTTATACTCCCTCTTTGATGAAATAAACAAATACTGAATGTTACTATATATTTTTCTATGTATGTATTGTAATTGTAACAGGGTTTTGAGGATGCCCCCTAGTGTCTTTGGGGACCTTAAACCTAGTTAACTCGCTATGCCTGACAGGCGGATCCTGAGCCTCCGCTATCTGGGAGTTGGGGTACATGTCTGCAGCAGCGCCTCCACCCAGTGGAGCATCCGGGGTAGGGATGTGGGGTTCCACTGGGAACATACTTGGTACAATGAGACTGACACAGCCTAACTGGAACTAACTTTATATAGCAATTATAGTAAATAGCAATTGAACCAACATACATAGAAAAATAAAATGGCGTAACAGATAACAATGCAAATGTGGATTTTCCTCACTCACCCACCAGCACACCTGTGGCCCACCCCCTTATCTTCGCCCTAGCGGCCGTTGGTGCACATAGGAGAGTTGGGGCCCTAATAAGTCCTGCTCCACAGGGTCACTGATGCAGCCTCAGATGTGTAATGTCCGTACGGGACCTCAGAGTCTTTACTGTGAGTGAGGAGACAGGTGCCCTGTGGTGATACAGGGAGAGGCTTGGCTTACCCTCACAACACAATTAACCAGGAGTCAGTAGCAGTCTCCTCTCACTGGATTCACCAAACGTCTGGACTCAATGCTTGTCTTTGCCAGCAGGTCCCTCTCTCATCTGGTATGATCTTGGGTGAAACAAGTTCTCTCCGCCAGGTTCCATCTCTGTGCTACAGTCTCTCACATGTCCTCCTTTTCAGCTCAGCATGTCATCCTTCTAGAATCCTTTAGGCCCTCCTCCCCAGAGCTGTGCAGGAAATCCTAACAGGAACTGCGATGATGCCACACTCCTCTCACTGATTTCAGCAAGTCATGTGATCAATGCTCAATGTTTTATTAACAACATACTGGGGCCATGTGCCATCTACTGGGCATTTCAGATAATGCAGCCTGTGTAACTTCACAGGGTTACATGCTCCCCCTTGAAAATACTTGCCTTCCACTGGCAAGTCCTAGCCAGGGAGCTTAACAAAAATTCAACAGAGAAAGGTTTAGCATACCTACAGTATTGATAGCACAGTAACATCCTAGCTAGCTAGTTATTTAGGGTAAAGAGTCACTAACATTTACCACTTCAGCTAGTGCATGTAGGAAAATGGCCATTTTAGATGCGGCTTGTGTCAGCGGGGCATAACTGGGCTCTCCTATATTATCATAAACTAGGGCCCTAGGGGGTTGCCGCACTCTGGTGCTGTGTCTCAGTTCTCGCTGGGGGAGAGGATCTTGGGACATCAACTGTGGAACTTCGACTCCTGCCCTCGAAGTAGAGTCTCTAAGGGAAGTTCCAGGCACAAAACTTGGACTTTCTGGATTCAACCTTGGAGAACTTTGTGACCCAGGAGAGGTTCCGGGACTTTGTGAAACCACAGGAGTTAAAGGAGGCAATTGCTGTGTTTCTTCAGCGGGTGATGACCACCACTGATCCTCTGCACTGGGAGTCCCCGGGGTCTCCTCTGCCCCATTTCTAGGACTCTCTGTTGGGTTTTCCTCCAGTTCTTCACTACTCTCTTCCTCTTCATCAGCATACACAACTGGAAGCAGATGGTTTCTATGCCAAGCCTTTATTCGGCCCTCCGGGCCCCTAATGTTGTACACTGGTAGTCCTTCCAGTTTGGACACAACCTCAAACAGGGTATCTCTCCATCTGTCAGCCAGTTTGTGTTTTCCAGGCACACCTAGATTCCGGAGAAGAACTTTATCCCCTGCTTGAATCTCCCGATATCTCACCTTAGCATCATATCTTCTTTTGTTCCGTTCTTCCATTTTTGCTGCAGCTTGGGTGGCCAACTCATAGGCCCGATGAAGGTTTTGTTTGAGGTTCCTCACATATTGAAAGTGTGAAGTTGAATCTGTTCCATCAGGAGACACTCCCAAACGGACATCTATCGGCAATCGAGCTTCTCTTCCGAACATTAGGAAATAGGGTGAGAACCCTGTAGATTCATGCCTTGTACAGTTGTATGCGTGGACCATGGCTTCCACATGTTTACTCCAAGACCGCTTCTCGACTTGCTTGAGAGTCCCTAGCATATCTAGGAGGGTCCTATTGAACCGTTCTGGCTGTGCATCACCCTCCGGATGATAAGGTGTGGTTCTGGACTTCTGCACCTGCAACATGCCAACAGCTCCTTGATCAACTTACTCTCAAAGTCTCTACCTTGATCAGAGTGTATCCGATTGGGTAATCCATAGTGAATAAAATACTTCTGCCAAAGGACTTTGGCTACAGTCACAGCCTTTTGATCTTTAGTGGGGAAGGCTTGAGCACATCTGGTGAAATGGTCCGTTACCACCAGCACATTTCCAATTCCCGCTGTATCGTTCTCAATGCAGAGATAGTCCATGCACACAAGATCCATGGGTCCCGCACTTTTCAGATGACCCATAGGGGCAGCTCTCACAGGCAGGGTCTTCCTCTGGATACACCTCCTGCATGTCTTTACATGTTGCTCGACATGTTCCCTCATGCGAGGCCAATAGAACCGATCTTGTACTAGGCCATAGGTCTTGTCCACCCCGAGATGCCTATGTTGATCGTGGAGAGCTCTCAGGACCATGCCACGGTATCTGTGCGGTAGTACCAATTGTTTTCTATCAGGGTGATCATGATACTTCACAACCCTATAGAGTACTCCATCTTCGAGATGTAGTCGGCTCCATTCTCTTCGGTATAATTCTCTTTGACTCACAGGTAGAGAAGTCAGCAATTTAGGATTCTCAGTCTTTATTGCTCTGATAACTATCCCAATATACCAGTCCTGCGCTTGAGCCTTCCTCTTGTCTTCTGTGGTTATACTGGGCCACTGTTGAAGCATGACTGGAGCATGGAACACCTCAGGCACAGATTCTGGAGAGTGGCTAATGGAGTCTATCCCCCTTAGCTCAGCAAATTCTTCTTGACTCTCGGCCACCACATACATCTGACAAAAGGCTCCTACCCCCGGCCCAGGGATCTCTTCCCACTCCTCTTCTTCTTGGTGAGGAGGGAGTCTAGGTCTGCGGGACAGGGCATCTGCGCTGACATTCTTGGGTCCAGGCTTGTACTTCAGGCTGAAACTGTAGCTTGACAAGGCAGCCAACCACCTATGTCCTGTGGCATCCAGCTTAGCTGTAGTCTGGATGTAGGTAAGTGGATTGTTGTCAGTCCTTACTTCGAATGTTGCTCCATACAAATAGTCATGCAGCTTATCCACGATGGCCCACTTGAGTGCCAGAAATTCCAATTTATGGACTGGATAGTTCTTCTCAGCACCTGTAAGACTTCTACTTATGTAAGCCACCGGCCTCAATCCTTCTGGATAACTTTGGTGCAGTACACCCCCTAGGCCTTACATGCTGGCATCCACATGGAGGATATATGGTTTCTCAGGGTCTGCATAGGCTAAGACAGGAGCTTCTGTAAGTCTCTTCTTCAGTGTCAGAAAGGCATCTTCACATCCTGAAGTCCATTTCTCTCCAAAGGGGTCTTTAGGATATGGTGCCTTAACACCCTTTACGTCAGAGGTAATCTTCAGCAGGTCATGTAACTCTCGAGCAATCTTTGAGTAGTCTTTCACGAACCTTCGGTAGTAACCACAGAATCCGAGAAAGGACCGCAACTCACTGATGTTATTTGGTCTTGACCAATTCAACACTGCTTAAATTTTAGCAGGATCTGTGGCTACTCCTTCAGCGGAGACTATGGGCCCCACATAAGTGACAGAGTTCTGGGCAAATCGGCATTTGTCCACTGATAGCTTCAGGCCTTCAGCTTGCAGTCGATCCAACACCTTTAGCAATCTTTGTTCATGCTCCTCTGGTGTCTTCCCGAAAACAATTAGGTCATCTAGATACACTAGACACTCTTTTGGATTCATATCCCCCACAGTTTTCTCCATCAGCCTCTGAAAAGTAGCAGGAGCTCCTGTGATTCCCTGTGGCATTCTGGTAAACTGGAAGAACCCCAAAGGGCAGATGAAAGCTGTCTTTTCCTGATCCTCCTTCTTCATGGGTACCTGATAATATCCAGACCTCAAGTCAAGCACACTGAACCACTGGCTGCCAGATAGGGCGTTCAGAAGATCCTCTATCCGGGGCAAAGTGTACTGATCTGGCACAGTCCTCTTGTTCAGAGTACGGTAGTCCACACATAGCCGAACTGAACCATTCTTTTTTCTCACTTCCACAATAGGTGAGGCATAGGGGCTCCGGGACTCTGTGATGATGCCTGCTCCTTCCATCTGCTGGAGTATGTCCCGGACATCTTCCACATCTCGAGGGGGTATTCTTCTTGACCTTTCTCTGAAGGGAGTAGGATCATCAAGTCTTATAGCATGGGTGGCACTCTTAGAACACCCCACGTCCATCTCTGCTCTGGAGAACACTCCCTCTCCGGTGGCCAGGTTCGAACGAAGGCTGTCTTTCCACTGCTGTGGTAGGGGAGAATCTTCTAGATCAAAATCTAAAGGTGCTTTCACATAATCCTTCTGTTCTGCACTCACAGACATGATGGACGAAACTTGATCTAAAAGGTGTATTACACCAATCGTTTGATGACGATCAATCCGGATTTCCGTGGGGGTTAAATTCTGTACCATCACAGAAAAGCTCCGACACCACCTTTTTCGCCAATCTTTTATCTCAGGTATGAGAGTCCACCCCTTCTTCTGATCCTCTTCAGGCAGAGACTCAATAAGGTATTGTCCAGTTCCCCCCAACATTTCATGGTGCATTGAGGCTATGGCTCGTAAGGTTTTAGTCTCACCAGGCTTCACAAATGCAGGTTCTGTTCCTGAATAGTGGCACCACCCTGGTTTTGTTTCAAGGCTAGTCGTCGACACTCTTTTCCTAGGACAGGGCTGACCTCCATCAGTCGGTCTAAGGAGACATCTCCCACTTCTGTCAGATAGGCCCTGAAAACATCCTGTACCATCTTTGCATTAGTACCCAATATTATTGGGGCACACACTTTCTTGGCTGCAGGGCATATCAACGCTTCCAGCTCCATAGGACATATCATCCCGGTATTTAACTGGGGAATAGTTATGGTCACTTTTATGCATCCCTCCACAGGTTGAGCTTGCGACCCAACGCCCCATAGCTGAAACTCTCCTGCAGGTTCCATAGGAATGTGTTTCAAATGACGTTCATAGAAGTCTCTGTAGATAATGGTGACTTGAGAACCTGTATCTAGCAATGCTGAAGCATGAATTCCTTCCACTTGTACGTGTATCAAAGATTTTGGCCCAATCTTGGCCCCTACAGATAGACTATATGTAGGCCGGGTCTTCCTTTGCTTGTAAGACCTGGTCATTTGAGTCTCCTCGAGCTCGGTTGCCAGCACC
Source organism: Pelobates fuscus (assembly GCF_036172605.1). NCBI lineage: Eukaryota > Metazoa > Chordata > Amphibia > Anura > Pelobatidae > Pelobates > Pelobates fuscus. Next base: position 161,749,357 of record NC_086322.1, on the reverse strand, counting down.
TCCACATCCACCTCCATGGAATTTGCAGGGCACTCCCGTTGAAAATGCCCTGACTTTCCACATTTAAAGCAGTCCCCTCGGCGGGGTGAATCCTCAGGAAACAGCTTTTTCTGAGTCTTCCTGTGTTGCCCCCCACTTCCAGGGGGAAAAGCTGCTCTCTCTGGTGGTGATTTGCGTAAGAGCTCCAATTCAGCCACCTTCTTCCTAAGAGCTGACAGTTCTGTATCCTCTTTCTCCTTCTGTAGGGGTGGACACATCTGGTCTTCCATTCTCCTAGCTGTATTTATTAATGTGGAATAAGGCAGAACTTTATCATCCAATTTGGCTCTCAGCAGAATCATAACTGGATTATTGGTCAAACCACCTCTCTGAATTTGCTTAGATAGCCGAGCATCAGACTCAGGGGCAGTGACTGCTCCTTTATGGAATAACTTTCCAAGCGATAGTTGTAACCGGTTGATATAGTCAGTGGCTTTTTCATGCTCCTTCTGCTTAGTGGCTAGGAACTTAATCAACAGATCATCCAAATCTTCTGATTTCCCATAAGCATCCTGTAAAACTTGTAGATAGTCGTGCCCAGTAGCTTGCCCATTTACTCCCTTGTACAGTCTTATCATGTCTGTAGCGGAAAAAAGGAAGACTCTCCACCAACCGCTGTTTCTTTATGGTATCTGTACAAGACCATTCCTCCAAAAACTGCATAGCATTATCCTTCCAGACCTCAAAAGGCTCTTCTCCTGCAGGAACAGGCTGATTCCCAGAAAACACCTTTAGTTTGCGGTAACTATGGGTGTGGTTTGCCGTCACTATGGCTTCTGAGAGTTTCTGTAGTATGTCCGATACATCACTACCTCCTGTAGGCAGGGTGTGTACTTCAGGGTTGTCTGGTTTCAGTAATGCTGTAGATGGATGAGATTCTACTTTGGGAGTAATCATCCCCTGTCCTCTAGGAGGATGGGTAGCTTGTTTAGGAATGGCTCCGGCATTTCCGGAGATGGGGGTCAAGAGCTTAGAATAATTTTCTGTTACATAATCTTTCCGTTCTAATTTGAAGGGTTGTTGCAGTGAGGCCCTTTCTTTCTTATCAAGGAGAGCGTACACTAAGGAGCATCCTTCATCCGGGGCTCCATATAAATGAATGTTGGTAGGCATCTCGTAGTCTCCCAAGTCCGTATGACAATATATTAACATGTAAGTTTGGCCTTCAGAATCCTGCAGGATATCCCTGACGGTCGCCATTTCTATTCCCAGTCGAATTTCTATACACAAGATGACGTGCTTCATCTCACAGCAGGATGGGACTTTGCATAACATCACAGCTTGCTGTAATGGTACATTTCTTTTCTGGGCCCACTCTTTTGCAAAGGAGGGAGTGGCCTGAGAACTTAGCCTATTCTCACTGGTTGTACCCAAATTCATCTCAGCAGCGCCTCCATATGTAACGGGGTTTTGGGGATGCCCCCTAGTGTCTTTGGGGTCCTTAAACCTAGTTAACTCACTATGCCTGACAGGCGGATCCTGAGCCTCTGCTATCTGGGAGTTGGGGTACATGTCTGCGGCAGCGCCTCCACCCAGTGGAGCATCCGGGGTAGGGATGTGGGGTTCCACTGGGAACATACTTGGTACAATGAGACTGACACAGCCTAACTGGAACTAACTTTATATGGTAAATAGCAATTGAACCAACATACATAGAAAAATAAAATGGCGTAACAGATAACAATGCAAATGTGGATTTTCCTCACTCACCCACCAGCACACCTGCGGCCCACCCCCTTATCTTCACCCTAGCGGCCGTTGGTGCACATAGGAGACTTGGGGCCCTAATAAGTCCTGCTCCACAGGGTCACTGACGCAGCCTCAGATGTGTAATGTCCGTACGGGACCTCAGAGTCTTTACTGTGAGTGAGGAGACAGGTGCCCTGTGGTGATACAGGGAGAGGCTTGGCTTACCCTCACAACACAATTAACCAGGAGTCAGTAGCAGTCTCCTCTCACTGGATTCACCAAACGTCTGGACTCAATGCTTGTCTTTGCCAGCAGGTCCCTCTCTCATCTGGTATGATCTTGGGTGAAACAAGTTCTCTCCGCCAGGTTCCATCTCTGTGCTACAGTCTCTCACATGTCCTCCTTTTCAGCTCAGCATGTCATCCTTCTAGAATCCTTTAGGCCCTCCTCCCCAGAGCTGTGCAGGAAATCCTAACAGGAACTGCGATGATGCCACACTCCTCTCACTGATTTCAGCAAGTCATGTGATCAATGCTCAATGTTTTATTAACAACATACTGGGGCCATATGCCATCTACTGGGCATTTCAGATAATGCAGCCTGTGTAACTTCACAGGGTTACATAATATACAGTTATTACTTTATTAACTAAAAAATACAACAGTAAATGTGACTTGTTAGGGCACCATGTCAATCAATACATAGTAACACCACCGTTGTTAGAAATGACTACCTCCAAACACTCCTTGTTGCTTTATCACTGTATATATTCTATGCTTACTAAAGGGTTTTATGCCCCCTACTTAACATTACATTTCAGATTTTTAATATTTAATTTATACAAGTCTGGGGACTGTAATGGCCATTCCAAAACCTTAATCTTTGATATATTGAAGTATTACCATGATACTGTGGGTTTGGTTTTGATTTTCCTTGCTAATCTACCAGTTATTTTTTTAATATTCTTGATCTGCCAGATATTGCCTTAAATTGAACAGTTGCTTTTGATTGCAATTTCTTAATTACATTTTGGACAGTGGAAGCTATAAGCAGGAAGCATCTAGTTATGGTTTTATAATCTGTGTTTGCGCTGTTAGTTGTTATTATTGTCTGACCCTCAGTTAGTGGTTTAGAGCAGTGTTCCCCAACCCGGGACCACCAAACAGTTCAGGTTTCGTGAGTATCTCCACTCATCAGGCTCCAGCAAGATTATCACAAACATCTGGCAGAGAAAGAGAAATGGCAAGAGAAATCTGGTATTGTTAACATTTCAGATTATAAACTATCTGACTGAGAAGCATCAGTTCTCTCCAAATGATTATCATTTTGCCCTAGCACAAAACTTGATGACATCGGGCTCTACTCTGATGTGGAAGAATGTTTCAGAAGGATGCGACTTAAGGAATACTTCCATGACAAAGAAAGCACTGAAACCACAATGGATTACAACCACAGGAAAAAGAACACTAATTTCACTCCAGCACCAGGACGAAATGCCAAACTGGACAGTTACATTGAAAGTTTCCATCTAAGAACAGTATCCTTGACAACCAAGCAAAACCAAAAGAAAAGGTTTCATAATCTCTCAGTACAGGTACAAATGGCTATAAATGACTTAAAAAATAATCATGCTATCACCATCAAACCAGCAGACAAGGGAGGAGCAGTAGTGATAATGAACACCCAGGACTACATAAAAGAGGGGGGCAGGCAATTGTCAGATGACAAAAACTATAGAAAACTATATGAAGACCCCACCAAGGAATATACATTACAACTTAGGGAGCTCATTAAATCCTTCCCTGTGATTTTGCATCTAGAACTGCAATCACTTATACCAACTAGTACCTACGTGGGCACTTTCTATATGCTTCCCAAAATTCACAAAGCAGGTATTCCTGGAAGACCCATAATTACAGGAATGGGAACTCTCACATAACAGATCTTATGACTGGTAGAAAACACCCTGAAACCTTTAGTCACCAACATCGACAACTCCATAAAAGACACAACCGACTTTGTTAAACTAAGCCAAATCACCAATCTCCCTGCTAACACCATCCTTGTAACCATGGATGTGGAATCTCTGTACAACAACATTCCACATACAGATGGCATCAATGCTTGTTTCCATTTCCTCTCTTATGCCAACAACCAAAGATCCAGACTACATCAAAGATCCAGACTAAACAGTGCAAACTGTAGATTGATGAACCACATGTGGACCACAAAACTTCACTTAAGTACCATCAGGTGACCACTAAATTGTGTGTTTCATGTGAATATGAATACAACTAGATCCAATTCATGCATCATAGTATATAAGATACATTAGATAAATATTAAACAAAAAAAATGTGAAAGATATGTGCATCTTATAGTATCACCCTTGGTGTAACTAAAAGATTTGGTGTAACTAAAAACAAATTCAATTGTATTTTTATCTGGGATATATGGATCACAGTGCTCTTATTATTGTGTACAATTAGTACTAATATATTATTTATGTAAATTGTCTTACATGTACATATATATATATATATATATATATATATATATATATATATATATATATATATATATATGTATATATAGATATATATATATATCATTCAAGTTTCCCTTTTAGTTGTCATGTTTAATATTTATCTAAGGTATCTTATACATTATGATGCATGGATTGTATCTAGTATTCATATTCACATGAAACACACAATTTAGTGGTAACCTGATGGTGCTTAAGTGAAGTTTTGTGGTCCACATAGGGTTCATCAATCTACAGTTTGCACGTTTTAGTCTGGATCTTTGATCACATGTATTACCTTTGTCTAGGGGGAGTGTACTTCACCTTTACAAGTTTCCCACATTATTTTGCTATTTAAAGATGGCGTTTGAAACTATGGGGTTATCCTGATGAAAGTCCTATGATGGACTGAAATGTCGATTTGCTGTGACCCCTGTGTTATGAATAAAGGCAAATAATTGTCTTCAAAAAGCCCAGTGTGTGCCTTTCTTCATTGAGATTTATGTTGATTTTGCTGAAAGAGCACCGTGGCACTTATACTACAAATGTGAGTGCAGGATCATGGATTATATTACTATTTAGGGACTAGCCTGGTCCCCATTTCTTGGCACCGACTGACTGTACTAGTGAAGGGATCAAAGCAGGAGCATATGCAGAACATTCTGAAATTTTACAGTTTACTGAGGAACAGGCAGCAGCTACTTTATGGCCACAGACTGATGGAGATCTACCTTAAACAACAACAAGTATGGATATTTGACATCAATTGAAAAGATTAAAACATTGGAAGCCAGACCTTGAATTGCATGCAGTATATTTATCTGACTTATCGTATAAAAAAATCCCACGTGGGCTTCGTATCTGCAATGTACCCACTATTGGGCGCAATAATCCTGAAGTATGTAGAAAATGTTCTCTGGATTTGATGTTGGTGGTGATTGAGGAGGTTGGTCGTGAACTTAAAATTACTAAGATAAATATAAGGGAATTTGAGACTAAGAATACTGATATTCTCAAAGCTCCTAACTGTGATGATCTGATTAAAAATAACTCAATCAGGGGTAGATCTACCCCAATTCCACATGTGGGTGCCAAAAGAGGACAGGCCCATCTTATGCACAAACAGCCCAGCGATCCTAAATTCCCTGAGAATATGGGACGCCACAGCCCGCAAATATAAACTAATCTCCATCCCATCACCGCTCACCCCCCTGTTGAGAAACAGAGCCTTTCCCCTTGGAATGACAGCGAGAGACTTTGCTAACCTTGAAAAAGTGGGTCTCCAAAGGATATGCCATATGTACAAGGATAACACATTGGTCACCTTCGATCACCTGTGACAGGCGACACACCTCACCCCAACTGACTTCTTCCGATGCCTACAACTCAAAGATGATATGAAACGCCCACACCTACAACAAGCAGCAACAGGGCACATGTCTTTCTTTGAAAGAATGTGCCTCAACGAATGCATGCCACCGGGTCTTATCTCAAAGCTATACGCACACGTTAGTTCGGAAACGGATGAATGGGGCACACTCACCTACACGAACACATGGGAGAGGGAACTGGGAGAGGTACTGGAGGGAGTAGAATGGAGGGAGATATGGGAGGCGAACACTTCAGTATCCATATGTGTGTCTCTCCAAGAACAGGCTTACAAGACACTATTCAGGTGTTAAATTGCGCCAAATCGGGAAAACCCCTACCGACTATTGCTGGAGGGGATGTGGCCTTAAAGGCACATACCTCCACATGTGGTGGGAATGCCCTCAGGTACAAAAATTTTGGAAGGAGATACATGACCTGATCTTACACATCTTTCATAGAGCACCAGACTGAAGCCCATGAACATACTTACTTAATAGACCCCTAGAGAACTAGACGAAAAGAGAGCATAAACTAGTACACAAGGTGACGTTAGCCGCCAGGAGAGTGTTAGCCCAAACATGGCTGAAAGTAGAAGTACCCCCAGTGAGATCCGTTCTGTCCAACATAAAAGACGTATACCTCATGGATAACCTAACAGCTAGGGTTAGAGGGTCTATGTCCCGTTTTGAGAAACTATGGGAACCCTGGACCTCTAGAGATCTAACTTAGTGAGCATCATCACTGACAGGATGCGACCAACCTCACACCACCCCACCATGAGATAGGCCCCTATAGGGTCCCAATTTCAAAGGGACCACGCACAACTTGCACAGAGGCAACGACATTCTCCAGCCTGATGAACCCCCTCTACCACCTTTATAATTCTCTCCTTTTCTTCTTATCTTTTCTTTCTCTCTCTTTGCTGCCTTTCCGGTAGTAAATAGGCCCATTAACCGACATCAAACGTCGGGAATAAACACGAGGCGTGACCTGTCCCAACTCGGCGGTAGTCGCGGAGGTGACAGAGGCCGTAAGCCCGACCGGAGAGGTAGACGACTACATGAGCTTCCAAAAGCACTGTTGAGAAGCATGGTTACTTAGTTTAAACACTATTGTTAAAGTAGTATATTACAATATATACAACTAAAAATAAAAAAGCAAAACATTGGTACTCAGACAAACAGGAACAAAAGATCAATTATGACGGAGGAAATCCATGACATGTATCAATACAAAGGAATTTGACTGTACTAGCATAACTGTGACAATGTATACTGTTTATTATGTATATGTCAAGCGCTTTATTCATAAATAAAGTATTTTAAAAAAAAACTCAATGACGAGCTAACCGCTTACCGAAATGACCTAATCAGATTCAAACGACAGAAATTGAATAAAGTTAACCAAGACTATTCTGAACACAGGGTATACTGGTGCCTCACGGGGGAGAAACCATATAACCCACAAAGTCCAAGACACACTAGAATTGTTAAACCGAGAGAACCCATGGTAGATCTTACATCAGGGGAATCTGGTTCAGAGAGTGAACGCAATCAGGGTGGTCCATACAGAGCCACACAGGGTTCCACCCCAGACTACAGTCAGACGTTTTTTTTAGATCCTGGACTGGGGTTAGCAAGAGAACTGGGAGGCTCAAGGACAGGTTTAAGACCAAGAGGTGCCGCAGGTTGAGATGACAATTAAGGTACTGTACACTCTCCACAGAGAGGGAGACCACATAGTTACCAAATAGTTACCCCAATTTCAATAATCTAGGACACTAGACTTGGACAAGGTCTCTGTTCTATCAAAAAGCCTCTCCTTTGTATCGACTAGTAAACCTAATGCCTTCACTTGGGAAATTGAACAATACAAAATTGAAAGATCATTGAGATTAATTGAATTATTTAACCTCTTAAGGACACATGACATGTGTGACATGTCATGATTCCCTTTTATTCCAGAAGTTTGGTCCTTAAGGGGTTAAACACCAACAGACACATGAACCAGCTAATGCCCACAAGCTACGCAGTACATTTGACCCTGCTACAAATAATGCCACCTTGAAGGTCTTTTCCAAAAACCTACAACTTGAGAGTGAGAAAATTATTAACAGCCCAAAGAGTAAGGGAGACAATGTGAGAAGACAGGAGAGATTAGCCATTAACAAACTGGCTAGTGACCCCAGGATTACTATCCATCCTGCGGATAATAGTGGCAGCATCGTTGTCATGAACTATGAGGATTATTGCCTCAGTGTGCTGGAACAACTCACTGACACCGACACCTATCGCAGGATGGACTGTGACCCTGGTCAAGAATTCTCCAAAATAATTTTTACAGTATTGGATCAAGCTTGAAGACAAAACATTATCGATCAAGAACTGTTTGATTACTTGTGGGAAGTACACCCGAAGTGTCCAATACTGTATACACTACCCAAGGTTCATAAGAATCCCCATAAACCACTCAGTCAACCACTTGTATCTGCGAAAGAGGGCTTATTGGAACCATTGTCGATCTGGTTGGATTAAATTTTTCAATAACCAGTCATTTCACTATCTACAAGTGTCAAAGATTCAACTGATGCCATCAGAAGATTTAAAGACACTGCCATACCTCACGCAGGGATTATTCTGGTGACCATGGATGTATCCAGCTTATATACAGTAATACCATACTCTGCAGGTATGGAAGCTATAAAAGAAGTTCTAATTAATTCTAATGAACAACTCAAATATCCCATTGAATTTATTCTTGATATACTGTCCCTGACCCTCACACTCAATTATTTTCGTTTTGAGGACTGCTTTTATTTACAATTGACTGGGACTTCAATGAGATCAGCAATGGCACCGATGTATGCTAATGCTTTTATGTATACATATCAGGTTGTAAATATTTTGGATAAATTTGGTGACAATATAGCCACCTATATGCGTTTTATCGATTATGTGATGTTGCTTTGGACTGGTGGTAAAGAAACCCTGAGCCAGATGATAAACAAACTCAACACACTGCAATCACATATATGCTTTACTTACAAGTCTGATCCCAACCAGATTGAGTTCCTGGATCTACTGATTGGGGTTAATGACAATAAATTCACCTACAGCCTATTCACAAAGTCCATTGACAGAAATTATCTACTGTTTGTTACCAGCAGTCACCCCAAGAAACTAAAACAGTCACTGCAGATTGTCATGAGGAACAATTCAGACTCAGTAAAAAGAGGAGATGTTTAGAAAATTCACTGAATGATGCTATACACAAAAAGTGAAACGTAAAAGAGAGAGGTGGGAGAAGAATTAGTGTCTGAGCAAGATGGGCATGAACCCTATTAGTAATAAACACGAAAAAGAATAACTGTGACAAAATAATAAATAATAAATAAAACAATCTGTATATACTGTCCCTTATACAGGGCTACCTTGCAAAATGAGGTGCTCTGTTGTTTGCAGCGATACTATTGTGTATATAACAGAAAAAAAGATATATATATATATATATATATATATATATATATATATCATTATCTATCAACTATCCCTGAATAAGGGATACGTTTTGACATTGCTAGCAGGAAAGGAACAATGTATCACTTTAGCTTGTGTTGGGAATAATACACTTTGCCTATATTTACCCAGGGCTTGGGATACAGATGACCAGCTGGTCAGTCTGTTTAAAAGTGGTTAACATGTCAGCTATTTGCAATAATATATTTTATCTATATCCAATGCTTAGTGAATATACCCCTAGACAATAAAGAGCTGTATACTATCATGTAACAAGTATTAGGTGTTAAGAGCTGTAGAACATCATGTAACAAGAAATAGACGCGCGTCGCAGCTCACCAATTCTTGGATCAGTCACTTACATATTGCTTTCATCAATTCACCTCACTCATGACTTTCAGAGGGGTGACAAGAAGAATCTCGGGTTAATCTCGGGTTAATCACCTAGGCTCTCCAAGTAAAGCAAGTGTACAACTGTACTCCAGACACGGAGTCAGCACTGTTAGATCAAGCTACAATTATTACCAGGTATTAAGTGTACAGATATCATTGATAGTTCTATTACTATACTAAGGTGCCCTCGAAGGCACAGCGTAGGGAAAGTTTCCTTTCATACTGACAAAGATAGGACTTACCAGTTTCCTGACGCTTGGGCAGCATCTATTTTTGCACTACCATACCCAGACAGTTAGTTTCGGCTCACTTTGTGAGTCCAGGTGCCCTTGAAGGCACAGGTTAGACATTCTTATATTTGTAAGATATGACTGGATAAAGATTGCTAACATATTGCCGTTTGGGTAACATTAATATTGGGATTTCTATATTAAGACAGCAACTTTTGGCTCACCTAAGTGAGTCCAGGTGCCCTCGAAGGCACAATCTAGACATTTCTATATATATTTTTCAAATCTGTTAATAACATAGATTGGCAAGGTTTCTTCTGCATCTGTTAAATCCAGCGTTTATTAGTTTCCTGCGGTTTCGACAGGACTAATAGCAATCTACTGCACCTTCTAATCTAGACTGCTTGGCGCTATATCTAGATACTTAGTCTCTCAATGAATGCTATAATCATTGGACGAACACAGTGTACATTGTAGAAGATCAGTTATTTTCAGCCTTTGTCAGCACAGAATAATAGGTCTATATTAAATAATTGAAAGAGACCAATACCTGACTTGTCTCTTTCATCAAGGACCATCTTGTTGATAAAGGTTTGACCATCACCAGTACTCAGCACAGTGACCAATCATTAGACAAGTCTCCAACAGTGACGATTAGATTGAGTGTACTAAGTCATTTGCACGGCAAGAGACATAGATTCAATAGTCTCTGCCAGATAATAGCAACAATCTCTATCAACCGACGGCATGTTTTAGTAAGCTGTATCCATTTCCCATTGGAACTAATCATATTAACACTCAATCTGTCAGTCACATTTTCAGTCCTAGTAACTCCCATCTGGGCTTTACAAGACCAATATCTATATATATATTCACTAGTCCTGGTCAGTAACGATCACACTGGGTTAGACTAGTAACGTATACAAACAGTGACATTTACCTACTTGTCCTATGTCAGCAATAGTAATTGTCTTTCATTAACAAGCAAAAGTGATACATTGTTCCTTTCCTACTAGCAATGTCAAAAATTATCCCTTATTCAGTTATATACACAATAGTATCGCTGCAGACAACAGAGAACCTCATTTTGCAAGCTAGCCCTGTATAAGGGAGAGTATATACAGATTGTTTTATTTATTATTTTGTCACAGTTATTCTCTTTTTTATACAGAATTAATAAAAGTTACAGCGGGACACCAACGGTCCACCTTGAAATTCATCGGGAATTGATCATGTGCCTAAATTGAATCGAGAGGGTGATCGAGACAAAGAACTGTTGAGACATGAAGCAAACTGGATTTCTACATTAAAAACTGTTACTCTGCTTACCATTGAGATGAATAGCTACATATTTACTATAGATATCTAGCTAAATGAAAAGAGTTGATACTTTGTTTCAGGTTATTAGTCTGTGAGACCATTCCTGCCAATGATTTCTAGATTTCTATATTTTGGAATTACTTAAAACTGATGTTCATTGCATACTATCTCCTTACTTTGTTGTTTTTAAGTACTAACTGTACACTATGATTGAGCAGATATTCTCAAAAAGTGTCACTTCGTTATCCGTTTTTTTATATAGGCATATGATGTAATTTGAATCTTTTATATCTGAAAATACATTTAAGACATCACACCAGCGAGTGTCCAACTCAGAGTTTGACATGCTCATATTTTGAAATAGTGGTTGTGGTGTATAACAGTTTAGGTGAACAGCTCCTTTTCATTTTCATTTTTCCCCCAATCTCTTGATCAGTGATTTATTAGTTCTTATCAGTAGTTCTTAAGATATATTGACGTTTTGGTTGCTAAGTGAGGAAACAGGGTACTTTCTCAAAATACCTACATTTATTTGAGAAATAACCTTAAGGTGATACGGTTATATGTTTACTCACTAGCATTCTGTTTAAACATCTCATTATGAATGTGTCTCTAGGTTTTTAATTTGTATTTTTCATTTATATTTTTCCATTTGTATTTTCCATTTGTAAAGTGTTACTTAAGTGTAGAGAAAGTATCTTGGATAAATATAGACAGCATAGAACGTGGTGTTATATTAGAGTAGCACCACAAACAGGACCAAAGCATGCCATTTCTGTATTGGGATACCACAGCACTATATTTAGAATTTTCCTCCACACACACTAAAGTTCCCAGTCTGCCCCAGTCTCTAAATCTAACACTACTAATCAAAATTACACTGACTCCTTATGCTTACCCTACAGATTTAGGAACAAGCAAGGATTTGCAAGTAGAAGGGACAAAGAAGACAACAGGGATGAACCCACTTTGGTTTCAGACTCAGATAATGCAAGGACAGGCAGAATAATATCTCCAGGAACACTTGAGGTTTCATCATCTGAAGGAACAGGTATAACCTCAGCTTATACAGTTTTGCTGGATATAATCACCTTGACTTCAGGCTCAGGTAATGCAGGTATGAATCAATCATACCACAACTGTATCAGGAATGGAAGGAGTCATTTTTTTATATATAAGAGGTGATGATTAACAGGAATTTGCCATCTCAGCAGGTGAAACCACATTGTGCACAGTCACAACTTCAAGGGAATGAGCAAACTTGTGCACAGGTATCTTTTCAGCTGGTAATAACATAGCCATAGCAAAAGCATATAGTACATATTTAAAAACAGTCTTAGGTAGAGTTTCATATTCAGCCATAACCTGGGTAGTTCCAGAAGGCATAGACTGTGGCTTTGTTTCAGGGACAGGGACTTCCTATGATTCACACAGAATTGCCCACATGACGTAAGGACGCTAGAATAGCAGACGTCCTGATTTTTCGTAATAGGAGGAACCGGAAGAGGATGGGGACGTCAAGTAGTGATGATGTACATGAACGTCTCGACGTCCCTGCCGTAACAGGAAACCAGACTCGGAAGGTGATGTGAATGTTGGACCATAAGGATGCATATTGACGTCCCGACATCCACGTCGGAAGTGGATGGGACCGCGAGTAGCGCTTGAAAGGCGCCAATTTTAAAAGTATAAAAGACTTAAGTCCCAGAATGAACTTATTACTTCTGAAGAAGGCAGCAGCCAAAACGTGTAAAGTAATTTGATAGATTTGGCTTTACTTTGTGGGACTCTTTTCTCAATCAATTTTGTTTATGTTTTATTTGTTACCACCTACATCCTGCATCCTAGAATGAACTTGGGAGGTTTGAAACAAAGAAATTGGAGAGTTCCTAGTGAAGACCTATACTGATAGTTATATTCTGAAGGCATTCAGTTTGAACCAGCTTTTTAAGTGGCTACTTACCATGTGAGTGAGACCAACTTGTGTCTAAGTTCCACTCAGCATTACTATATTACCCTATGTTCTCTCTTTTGTTTTATCTTTTTTAGATTTAATATGTTTATTGTGGTTGAGTGACCCACAGAGGTGATAGTAGCACCACTTTGTGTGTTCATGATAAACCCCCCATTATATTTATTACCAACTGAATAAAATCACATTAGGTGCTAGGTGGACCCTAGCTGTGAAATGGTTGAGTGACACTGCTCCTGGCACGGCAGAAGTATTACATAGAATTCAAGAACTACCCAGACCACTTTAGCTTATTGACGTGGTATGGGTGCAGTGTCTCTGCCCCCCTTAGTCCTGCTAAATCATTACAGTTTTAGAGAAACTACAATGATTATATTGCTGGTCTAAGACTGCCCCTAGTGGCTGTCAACTTTTGGTTGCCTAATTGATGTTGGACATTCTTACGCTCTGCATGAGGATATCTGAGGGAGATTGGCGGTGGAATCATGTTTGTATAGAAAGTTTTTTTAACTCTTTAAATGCTAGGAGGGCGTGAGGGAGGACAGTGCCAGAAGGAACTCTAGTCTAGTATACGAAACATACCGCACCAATCACACACATTGCACACCTCACACACACATGGAGCTTCTCACACACTTCACTCCTCACACACACCCTGCACCACTAACTTACATTGCACCCCTCACATAGACACAAATGGAACACACTCCACCCATCATGCGTATTTCACCCCTCACATACACCCGACACCCATCACACACAAATGGAACATCTCACACACCCTGAACTCATCACACACATCCTGCAACCTTCACACACAAATTGCACCCCTCTCAAACGCTGAACCCCCCCAAACACACACACACACACACCGCACCCCACAAACATATTGCACTCCTCACTCACATTGCACCCCTCATACACACTGAATCACCATTAGACATTTAGTCCACATTTTAGGGCCTTTTATTGTGGCTAGCCTAAGGCACACCTTTGTAATAATCATGCTGTCTAATCAGCAACTTGATATGCCACACCTGTGAGGTGGATAATCCTCGGCACAGGAGAAGTGCTCACTAACACAGATTTAGACAGATTTGTGAACAATATTTGAGAGAAATAGGCCTTTTGTGTACATAGAAAAAGTCTTAGATCTTAGAGTTCAGCTCATGAAAAATGGGGGCAAAAACAAAAGTGTTGCATTTAGAATTTTGTTCAGTGTATATAAATGTTTCTATCATATCCTCCCTTTCTTGTCTTTCCTCCAAGCTATACATGTTAATATCCTTTAACCTTTCCTGGTAAGTTTTATCCTGCAATCCATGAACCAGTTGTGTAGCCCTTCTCTGAGGTCTCATCGGTGTCTGTACAATGGCATGAGAACATCCCACTTTCTACTGCTAATACCTTTCCCTATTCAACCAAGCATGCTATGTGCACTCCCTGCCACTCTGTTACATTGTCTGTCTACCTTTAAGTCATCTCATATAATTACCCCTAAATCCCTTTCCTCAGATGTTGAAGTTAGGATTTTATCACATATTCTAATATACTCTGCCCTTGGGTTTTTACACCAGAGATGCATTATCTTGCACCTATCCTCATTAAATGTCAGTTGCCACAACTCTGATGATTTTCTAGTTTACCTTAATCATTTGCCATTTCCTGGAACATCATATTAATACTTCTTTTAAGATGTAAACAGCATACAACATTTAAAAAAAAAAAAAAAAAAAAAGATTAAGGGAGCACACACAGACAAACCTAATTTTCAAATGTATGATGTTTTTTTTTTTAAATTATCCGTCTTAAGCTCAAAAATTGTGATTTAGCAGACCATGTGGCTAATATTGAAAATAATACTGCAACTAGTTAAAAACAGCAAAATGCCACACCGATATGGGAGATAAACATTCTTGCAATAAAAACTATTTCTTAAACTGCTACAAGAGGATCTTCTCTATCTCATGCTTAAGGAGTTTCGGCCAGAAAAAGGAAAAACAAAACTTCCGGAGTAAAATTATTATGTAATCTGTATCAAATGATAAGTCATCTGACATTAACCTTCAAATATTTTATCTGAATTGTATTTATTTAATTGTATCAGTTCTATTAAATGTCGCACAATACTGTTAGACTTCCTGAATATATTAATGTCAGCAGAATGATGCTTATGCAATGACAAGAGCTATTAATTGTAAAGGTATATGTTGTCTTTTTCAAGGTTTTGGACTAGACCAATCTTTTAATGCAACTGATATGGATTTTCAGTTGAACAACAGTTACTAAACAGTTTTTCATTGCCACACACACTACATGGGACAATATAGACTTCTATTTGCTATATTACTTGTATTATTATTATTTTATACCTGCCACATTCTGACAGAGCACTGTAATATGTTATTGATTTTCTTTTTATATGTCATGTACAAGAGCTGTTGCTCAAACCTGCCCACAATGTACTATAACATTACTAAAACAGATTATCAAAAATGTATTTCTTAAAGATTGATCACCCTTTTCCACTAGATTGCAGATAAAGTTTATGTGCAATTTGGAGGTACAATGCATTGTGTTGTATTGTCAGTAATTTTGTACAATTGCTTTGGACATGGGAGTTTGTAAAACCTTTTAGGTTTTGAAATTGAGAATGAAGTTGAGTTTTGCCCACAGGAAAGAAGGCATTGTATATTGTTTGCAATCAACTAACCAGCGATGGCAAGTGAAGCTTTTATTGCACAGTTTGATTTCTCAGCTATATAATGGATTGCTAAAATACTATAGATTTTTATGTGACTTCAAAATAAAATGTGAATAGTAATAATTATAAAAAAAATCCTAATATTCAGAGGTTAAATATGTATAAGAAGCTGTAGTTACCAATCAGTGAGACACTACCTATCAAAATGGAAAAATATACAAAATAATATAAACAAGTAGAGCTTCCCTAAAACATGAAATAATAAAAATGCATAACTCCAAAGAATTTTCATTCATATTATGCTCTCTCCCTAAATAATATCGTTAAAATTGCTTGCAAACAATGTCATAAAACATGATCTTTTCTAATATATACATTTGCCATTCTTTGAAAGCAATTTGCTAGTTTGTTGTTTGTGTTTGTTTGTTTGGTCGTATTTTTGTCAAAGGAATCTACTTTTGTTTTTTACTTTATGTTCTTTTTCCCTATACCTTCTGTGTTCTGGAGAACAACTGTCACTCAGTTATATTAGAGTAAATGTGTTGGTCCTTGAATAGTACTCAGATTCAGTGCTGGTGCTTAGTCTACCTGTTGTCCACTGCTGAGTGGTGTTGTGCGTGGGAAGTTTACAATTAAGGATGGAGGCAACAGTACAAGTTCTGAACTAAAATAAAACCTAGAATTTGAGCCATATGTCTTCAACCATAATTTAGCGCTTTTATATTAAGTGCTCCCAAACTTATAACATATAATTTTGTTCAGGAAAAAGAGGGCTTCCATTTCACATTATATATATATATATATATATATATATATATATATATATATATATATATATGGAACACTATTTAATATAAATAAAAGCTACAAATTGAGAATTTAAGAAATTTTATTTTACAAGTTCTGCATAGCATTTAGCTGTGCATGTCATAACACTGTTAGCTTTTTCTGAAGTACAACACACATATTTGTATGCTGTGATGTCCTACAAGTACAATCATGCACCCTATGTACAGGTTGTATGCTGTTTTGGAAAATTACAGAGTCAAATACAGGGCTTGTCCATTTCAGTTTTCACTAATTAAAATTTGCCTGATTGATTTTCTGGGCCTATGTTGCCTCTGAGACATACTAGCATCATTACTCCTCATTTTAGTGTATTCAGTGGGGTGCCATATATTCTTCCTGCAGTTGAGCTGGGATTGGCAACAAGATATTGTCAAGCATACAAATTATTTTGCGCAGTCATAAGCTCAAAAAGGCTTAAATAATTTTCTGGATCACAACTATCAGCTCTGATTGTGGTACCAGGGGTTGACAAAAATGGGTATTTCAAAGGTAGATATTGTGGTACCCAGGTATGCTCAGTCACAGTACTGCATTCTGAACTCCTTCTGGATGGTGTTACAGTGGGATCACCATCACCACAAGACTCGCTTTACATCTGACGCAGTAAGTGTCTCGCTGTCAGATAGGTCAAATGAGTCACTCTCCTCTGACTCAAGTGTGAGCATGGTGTAAGCATCCTTGGCTGTTTAGTAACAGGTCATGGCAACTTTTTAAGGGGTAAAAATATTGTTTTCACACACTCCCTTAACCCAACACCAAATCTCCACTTTCACTGACAGAACCCTACCCTCGAAAAATGAATGACTGATCGCAGTATAAAACCCTACAAGCAGCACTAAAAGGGTATGGTGTTTCTTCCATGTTGCAGTCAATACCTTGAGGTTTAATGGGTGAGTTCATCTACTGGAAACATTAACAGTGCTTGGCATCATCATGCTGTGTGGAGTGACCAAACATAACGACTTTTGATTTTAAATTTTAAAATCACTAGAGTCAAGTTCTCGGAAAAATTTAAACATTTCCAATTCTTAAAAATGCATGTTGCATATTGTCACAGAAAAGGGACAGTATCTATGGACTAAAACCTCTATATTAAGATTATTATGAATAGTTGTATTTATAAAAAAATTCTGTATGAAAAAAGAAAGATGGGTAAAGCAAACATTTCTGTATTCAACTGAAAAGTTTACCAACCAAATGTTATCTATCACAATATTAATTACATGCACATTAGGATAAACTATAGGTGAATATGTAATATTGTTATAGTGAAAATAATATGACAGCAAAGGGTAGAGGGGATTAGGTTGCATTCAATCCCTTAAGGTTTCTCTTTTTTCCTGAATTGGTTTTGGTGCTTAGAGCCCCTTTACTGCAAACTAAAACATACTAAGAGATCAGGCAAATCTCTGCCAGGCTACAGATATCTAATAGTAAAATTATTTCTAAAAGTTTCCATTTCTATCATGTTGTACACTGTAAGAAATATTGCAAGTAATGCTATGGCTAAATGCAAAATTATATCATAATTATTTAAATACATTTATATTTGCTATATTTCAAATATTCAGTACACTAACTCATATGCGAAGGAACTGCATCAACCTTGGAAGACTGGAAAAACAGGCAAGTGTTACCTAATCCACTATTTCTCAGACCTCAAGCACCCCCTACCAGTCCAGGATTTAGGGATTACCCAGTTGTGTCTAAGGTGTTTTTAGAAAAAAAAAAAAAAAACACTTTAGACACAACAGGGTAATCCCCAAATCTTGGACTGGTAGGGGGTACTGCTTTCAGAGGATATTACATGATTGTTGACCAATGCAAATGTTGCAGGATTTTAAGCTATTTGTGTTTCAACAGTCAACAATGCATAGTTTATGTAATATTGCTACAAATATTAGGAAAAATCACACGAGTGGGACATTCAGCCTCCAGATGACTTACACATTGACTCTGTAGATTGATCTACAGAGCATGAGAAGAAACATGAAAATAAATGCATAGTTTCCAACTTAAAAGTAATTTTAATTTCCTGCTTGCTCATATTTTTTTTTTAGGTATGGGTATCCCTTTTACTTTGGGAAATTTGGGATATTTTTAGACAGAAATTTTCAGCATTTTTTTGGAGAGTAGGCGATGTGTACAAACATGTTCGTTTTGCACATTTTAGATTTTTATTTTATTTTTTCACAATAATTTCTACATAGCATATTCTAATTAGTTTTAAGATTTTAAGAATAAAATGTGTGACTTTTTTGGTCTCTGAAGCCCTCTTACCAAGAGAAAAGATGACCCATATATAATCTTTGTGGAGTTTCTAGTTTTATTAGAAACACATGCTTTAGGGCTATTTTTTTTTATAAATGTCCAACATGATAAATGTCTTAGCTGATAAAAGTGTAATCTTTTGCTACAAATCAGTGAACAATATTCTCTTCAATCCACATTAACAGTGCTACATGAATGTTTGAAATCTCACTCTAATTCTGGTTTTAGCATCTCTCCAATGATCTATAATGGCTTAGGTCATATTTATTGTTGGGCAGTTTTTTAATAACTATACTTTTATGGCTTACATATTGTACTGCTGCAGACTGTTCTTTTTCCCATGAAAGTTCATAAGAAGCTAATTGTAGAATACAGAGAGCTATGGGTATTGGCTTGCAAGGTGTTTTATACTAGAGCAAGTTATTGCTCTATAAAGTGTGAGAGAACCTAATAACACCAGCCATACCTTTAATTTCATATATTCTGAAATACTATGTATTGCTTTTTACATTCTAGGCTGTTTTATTGTAGAAACAAAGAGGCACATTTAATGCTATCATCTATTGTGAGATAAAGCATGCATGTTCAGATTTGCCAATGTATCTTAGAGTTTTTTCTTGTGCAATCGATTATTTGGATCATATTTTGACTGTGAACACGAACAATAGAAGTTGGATTGGGCGCAAAGCTTAAAAATACACACTGGTGCAGCTTATATCACCTCAGTGTATAGTCACACAATTACACTTCAGATACAGACCACTAACAAAAAAGAAAGGTGATAGCGCAAAAACACAGGAGTATTTTTTACCTTTAACAAGAAATCTCTGTACAGTTACATTCCTTAAACTGTTGATCCTATATATAATACATTTAAAGAAAATAGCATAGTGTACATGCTAAACCAAATGAGTGGTAAAAGAAGTAAAAAGGGTACACTCACAATTTCCAGAGCCACATAAGTTAGGCTCTGGACTAAAGAAGCATTTCAAACACCAAAGTAGGATACGTTCATTCTTTCTCTTTGGAGGTCCTCTAGTATTCAGATTGCAGGAACCCAGGAATCGAAAGAGAGAGTTCGAAGTAAAAAGTTTTTATAATAAAAATAGAAAAGAAGCACAACGCGTTTCGACCTCGTAGAGTCTTCCTCAGGTGCAATATATCTTTCCCCATAGCCTACTCACCTATATATACCCCCTAACTGATATAGGGGTACAGGTGCAGAGGCTTAATTGGGATAATTATACTTCCAAATATGGCCATGACCTGAAGCACCCTGCCACCACTAAGATGGTGGTACTTCCGGTCTTCGGCATATTGCATTAAAACATTATTAGTCTTTTCCGTGTATGTTATGATGGGGACCAGTCCTTTCAGTGTTATCACTTCCGGGTGTGGCAAGATGGCGGCACGTCCCATTCCGGTGACGTCCACTTCCGGTTTTCGGGATGCCGCGTCATCTCCCAATGACATATTTCTGCTTTGTCGGCCACATTCACTATTGGGTGGTGAGAACTCCTCCCATCTTGCCACGTAATAATGAAAAGTATTGGATACATAAGGAGGAGAATGTCTGAACGATCATACTTTAATGTCCCTGCCCACTCAGTGGGCCATAGATCTCCATAATAGAAAGGGGCAAAAGTCCCAAACAACATGTAAAAAAGGGTTCGTAGAGGAAATAATAAAAATAAGTGTTATTGTAAATTAAAAATCACTTATTTGCAAATAAAAAAACACATACCACAGGCACATAGCAACACTTCAGTAAAATTATAAATACTTATAAACCCTAAGCATAACATGAAGGACATTTTGTATAAAAGGAAAAAAACTCAAACCTAAAAAAGAAAACTGTATATACCAGGAACTAGAAAAACCTGTTAAGTCCTCTTGGAGTTAAAGTGCGTAATTCAAATATCCATTTAGTTTCTTGCAGGCTTAATTTTTTGTTAAAGTCAGTGCATGGTGACTTTTTCAATTGCACAAAACTCCAATTGTTTTGGATCAGAGTTATGTTTTTCTAAAAAGTGTTTTGACACACTATGGTTAATGAAACCTTTCTTAATATTTCTTATATGTTCACTAACTCTTATATTCAATGCTCTGGTGGTTTTGACCACATACGGAAGCCCACATTCGCGTGATAAAAAATAAATAACTCCTTTCGTCTGACATGTAATGGGGCATTTTATATTATAGGGTTTTCCAGTGACTTTGGATAAAAAGCTCTTCACATTCTTATTGTTACAATTAGAATTTTTACATGCATTGCAAGTTCCACAGTGATAAAAACCCCTTCAGAATTTCCGCCCAACTAGATAAAAAATGCTTAGGTTTTTCATTTTCAATAAAACTTTTGGTTAAAATCTGTTTAAAATTCCTTGCTCCCCTAAAAACAAATCTAGGTTTTGACCCTATTTATTTACAGACATCATTATCATGTGTTAAAATGTGCCAATTCCTATTAAAGGACCACTCTAGTGCCAGGAAAGCATACTCGTTTTCCTGGCACTAGAGTGCCCTGAGGGTGCCCCCACCCTCAGGGACCCCCTCCCGCCCGGATCTGGAAAGGGGAAAGGGGTTAAATCTTACCTTTTTCCAGCGCTGGTCGGAGAGCTCTCCTCCTGCTCTCCTCCTCCGATCCGCCTCTTCTCCTCCCCGTCGGCTGAATGCGCACGCGCGGCAAGAGCTGCGCGCGCATTCAGCCGGTCACATAGGAAAGCATTCATAATGCTTTCCTATGGACGCTTGCGTGCTCTCACTGTGATTTTCACAGTGAGAATCACGCAAGCGCCTCTAGTGGCTGTCAGTGAGACAGCCACTAGAGGAAAAAGGGGAAGGCTTAACTAATTGATAAACATAGCAGTTTCTCTGAAACTGCTATGTTTATAAAACAATTAGTTAACCCTAGCTGGACCTGGCACCCAGACCACTTCATTAAGCTGAAGTGGTCTGGGTGCCTAGAGTGGTCCTTTAATAATTCTTTTAAGACAATGAATGCTACTTGCATAGTTAAAAACAAGGGGGATTTAATTTTTCTCTTGTGGGATATTTTTATCTTTATACTTTAATAGTTGCCCTTTATCAGAGTCTAAAACTTGATTAATCTCCTGTTGTAATTTTTCTTCAGAATATCCTTTTTGCTTGAATTGCTCTTTTAAAACATTAGCTTGATTATTAAAAACTGAGTGTTCAGAACAATTTCTCCGAAGTCTGAAAAATTGCCCTTTGTGTATATTTTTTAGCCAGGGAAAGTAGTGGCAGCTATCAATTTCTATATAGCTGTTCACATCTACTTGTTTAAAATGCATATGAGTGTTAATTTTGTTGTAACAAATATAGATCTCTAAGTCTTAAAAGCTGATGTTAGTTTTACTGATATCTTTAGTGAGCTTAATACCCCATGTGTTAGAATTTAAAAACAAAAATAACTGCTGGAATTGATTTATATATCCTCTCCAGATCAGGAAGATATCGTCTATATATCTTCTATAGAGGACCAAGTTTGCACCAAATTCATGGCCACTATACACAAATTGTTTCTCCCAAAATGCCATAAATAAATTAGCGTAACTTGGTGTGAACTTGGTCCCCATAGCAGTCCCCCTGATCTGAAGATAAAAGTCTCCCTTGAACCAAAAATAATTATTGTTTAAAATCATCCTGATACACTCTAAAATAAAATATGTTTGTATTTCTTGAAATTGTCCTGATTCTGTTAAAAAATATTTTACAGCCTCACAACCCTTGTCATGGTCTATTATTGTATAGAGGCTTGTGACATTGCAAGTATTTAAATAACAATCGTCTTCCCAATTAAAACCTTGCAATATATTTAAAAGACTCATCGAGTCCTGTAAGAATGATGGACATCCTCGGACCAGTGGTTGCAAATGGGCATTAATATACTGTGATAAGGCTGACAGAATGGAATTAATCCCAGATACTATGGGTCTTCCCAGGGGGTGGATGGGATCTGTATGTAGTTTAGGTAGTCTGTAGATCACTGGCACTCTTGGGGTTCTAAGGAAAGGAAGGAGCACTCATTTTTATTCAATATATTTGTTTCCATTCCCTTCTCTAGAAAAAAAATATATTTTTATTTGATCTCACCTACTGGGTCCTTCCTTAATTTTAAGTATGTGTTTACATCGTCTAATTGATTTTTTATTTCTTGTAAATATACATCTTTGTCCTGTAAAACCACCCCACCGAATTTATCGGTGGGTTTTATAATTATTGTAGTATCCTTACTTAAAAATTCCATTGCTCCCCCCCCCCCTCCAGTGGATAAGATTCCCCAAACCTTTAGCCACTAACATAAACAAAATGTTACCTGCCCCATATTTTGACTGTATTGCTGGTTTGCAGTTGTTCTTTAACAGAATGCACACTATACCATTTCTCCTGCAAAGAAGAAAAATACTTTACT
This sequence comes from Pelobates fuscus, assembly GCF_036172605.1. Taxonomy (NCBI): domain Eukaryota; kingdom Metazoa; phylum Chordata; class Amphibia; order Anura; family Pelobatidae; genus Pelobates; species Pelobates fuscus. Next base: position 161,726,045 of record NC_086322.1, on the reverse strand, counting down.
TTTAAGCAACATAGTCACAAGATGTGGAACTAATGAAACAATTTAGTGGAACATGACTTTGAGTTTTTTTTGGAATTGCAATATATTTATTCCAAAAACTATCTGCAAGATGACGTATCATGTTTCATGCTAGAAAAAAACACTTTGACCAAAGACCAGGCTGTTGGGGATAAAATAGCTATACACGAAACTCTCTTAGTTAGATGGATATTTTGTTAGAGCCACACCCTCTGTGATAGACAGGATCCTGGGAATCAGTCAAGAAGACAAGAGATGTGTTCTATAACCAATTCAAATTTTATTATACAGTCATATGCATTTATACCCCATTTTCATGTCGGTAGGGGCCATGAGCATTAGTGACATAATTTGTTTTTCACAAGTTATAAACAGCTGTTTCTATTTTTAATCTTTCGTCATATAACGCCTTACATATTTGATTAAAACCAGATATTTACAAATACTGATATCTTGGACAATTAACAAGAACATTTCAAAATCAGTATTTTTCCCGTAACTATGATTTTATATAAATCCTATTTCCGAGAATAGGAGATTAAATTCCAAACTTAATCTTGTACGTTAGGATAGATAGCAAAATGGAAATTTGTATCTACAATTCCCCTCTTAGATCATATCATGATCTATCTTACGATAAATATCCATGGGAGGCCTGCGGCAGAGAAACAAGAGGAGGTATATTCAGACGTGCTAATCACGTCTGCAGGACTTTCATTATTTCTTCACCTCGATTTCCCCTGTTTGCTCTGTGCCGTAGGTTTTCCCTTTAAGAGGAGTTCAAACTGTTGATTTCAGCTTTTCCACTTATCTGTTATTATTATTATTATTATTGCCATTTATATAGCGCCAACAGATTCCGTAGCGCTTTACAATATTTTGAGAGGGGGGATGTAACAATAAATAAGACAATTACAAGAAAACTTACAGGAACAATAGGTTGACGAGGACCCTGCTCAAATGAGCTTACAGTCTATAGGAGGTGGGGTATTAGAAACATTAGGATAGGAAATATCAAGTAGGAGTGAAGCAGAGCTGGAGGAGAGAGCAAAGCACTATCCCATAGGAGAGAGCAAGAGACAAGTATGTAAGGGAGAGATTACACTGGGAGGCCATACGCTTTCCTGAAGAGATGGGTTTTAAGGCCCTTCTTAAATGATTGAAGACTAGGGGAGAGTCTGATGGCAGTAGGCAAGTTATTCCAAAGGAGAGGAGCCGCCCGTGAGAGGTCCTGCAAGTGCGAGTTGGCCGTACGGGTGCGAGCAGCGGTCAGGAGGTGGTCGCGGGCAGAGCAGAGGGTACGAGGAGGGGCATACCTCTCGATCAGTGAAGAGATATAAGAGGGGCTGGAATTGTTCAGTGCTTTAAATGTATGGGTTAGCACTTTGAATTGACTCCTATAGGATACAGGGAGCCAATGTAAGGGCTGGCAGAGGGGTGAGGTGTGAGAGGACCGACTGAATAGGAAAATCAGTCTAGCTGCAGCATTCATTACAGACTGTAGCGGGGCAGTACGGCTTTTACAGTAATCCATGCGGGAAATTACTAGAGCATGGACAAGCTCCTTGGTAGCATCTTGCGTAAGAAAGGGGCGGATGCGGGCTATGTTTTTGAGTTGGAACCTACAGGACTTGGCAACAAACTGGATGTGAGACTCAAAGGTGAGACCAGAGTCAAGTATGACGTTGTTGAATACATATTTTAAGCGTACAAGTTATATATTTCAAACAGCTGACATGTTAATCATTTTTAAACACACTGAACATCATGTTATCTTTAGCTTGAGCCTTGGGTCAATACAGGCAAAGTGTATTTTTCCCAACTACGGGAATATTATTATTATTATTATTATTATTATAATTCATAAAATAAGCTCATATAGCCAAAACGGGAATAATATCTATCCCCCTCTTTGGACCAGGGTCTTGGATTACCAGTCCACCCGGTGATCTGGGGCCAGGTCAAAAAACCCAGTGGCAAAAACTCATATTTGAGGAAAAAAGCACATCTGGGGAAACTCTGAGTGAGGGCCATGACTGTGTAGACATGTCATCCCCTCACGTTGACAGCATTAGTGACTTATAAAACCTGCACTTGTAAGTAAATAGCTCGGGTATCGTGATTGGGAAACATTTCTTGATTCGTTTCAAAAGGCCCATTTACATATTAAATCATGAGATAACTTATAATCAGTTTGTAATTCTAACAATAATCCCAATCATGACCTTGCATCCTAATTCTCCTAATTACATCCCTTTTTCGATGGTCCAGTAATATCCACACTTAATGAATGGGAATCCATCCTTGGTACACTCAACATACATCAATGACACACATAGTACATCCATGCCTGAGTAAGCTAACACTTCCTCTCTACCCGGCTAACTCTACAAAAATAAAAATAACAAAATAGTTCAATAGTCCAGAAAAATAGAATAAACCTTTCAAGGAGTATAAAGAATCTTAGACACCATAAACTTTGTTCCATAATCTTAGACACCATAACATAGCTAAGGGTAGCAATATGGCTGACAACAAGACAATGTCAGCTTCCGCTTAATTCTTCTGTTTGCTGGATGTTCACCACAATGCTCTGTGCAACACCCCAATTGTTGGAAGGGTTAATACAGAAATAGCGGCATTAGACAGCACTGCACCTTCAGGACTTTCCAAGTTAATTTATGTCCTCAGTTTCTTTGGCCAGTATGAATTTTGACCAAACAGATTTAATTGAAAAAAGGTAGGTAGGCAGGTAGTTCAGCCAGAGAGATTGGTGTGTAGTCCTAAATATCAGGCAGCACAAATACTCCAGTACGGTCTCTATAATCATACAAACACAAGGATCAGTACGACATCAATAAATTAATTATCGATGCTAAACTCTAAAATTAGAGACTAAAGTTAAACCCTTAACTTGTGTAACATGTACTTCTCTCAGTGTTGCCTATAGTTCATTGAATTTGTCCTTTATAAAATTTTAATACAGAATTTCCCTTTAGAATGCCTTTGTATGGATGAGAGAAGCACTCATTCTATATAAATGCCTGTTAAGTACCAAAACACTAACATATACACATTGGAACAATTCCCAACAAAATACCGTTCCCAAACTTCAAACCTTGACTTGACAATCCCAATCAACCACCTTGGAATGCTGAATTCCGTCAAAAACGTTGTGTGTGATCATGTTTAATACTGTACAGTTATCCCACTTTTTTTTTTTTTCAGAACAACTAGGAATGAAATAGGAGAAACAAAATGAATTACTATTGTTCTAAAGTGCTTTGTTTAATACAGGTTTCAGAAGAGTTGTCTTGCTGTGTTAAGGTTGCAAGTGGCCTCTGATAAGGGGCAGCAAACTGTAGACATATGTTATATTAAATAGCCCTCACTTGTCAGGTCCTGGAAACCCACTTATTTTATTGCAGATACCTCTATGATACCACGTTACAAATTGACTAAGCATACTTATTATTATCCTATTTTATTTTAGTTATTTCACATTGCGCAGCAATGCAACAATGTCTAGGTCCCAACTTTAGCTTGTACATCCTCTAAGAGCCAGCATTAATACTGTTTTATCACTGAAAACTATAAATAAAATAGTAAAAACATGAGCCATCTGTGTATTAGGCTGGGGTTGTTGGGTGTGGGTATAGATTCACCATTGTTACCCTTAGGTCCAGGAGCACCACAGGCACCAGGGAAGCCATGGGCACCAGCAATACCAGTGGGGCCAGCTTAACCAGGAGAACCGGGTTCACCACGAGCACCTTGGGGTGAACCCCTGCTATCCACAATTAAAACAGTGCTGAAGTTGCCATCTCTACAAAAGCTAGACCCTTTGATAAAATCCTCTACCTCTGCCTCCACAACTTGTCTGATTCAATCTCCTATCACCTCCCAAATGTCCTTGTCTCGCCTGCTTAAGATCACAATCCTTTGTGACCGATACAACATACTTTTCCCTCTTTCTTTATATCAAAACAACTTGCTGTATCTTTCTCATGAATCTTCCCAAGAAATTCAGTTGGGGTAAAAGAGGGCCAGTCACAGACCAACAGTTTGACCAAAAGGGAACAAGAAGGAAGCGTATTCCATATGCAGGTTGAGATTACCTAACTCACACCCCTCTCTTTGTGTACCCCTCATTGTGTACCACACAGATATAATATTAATAAGCTTTTGAAGATTTATTGTGTATGTATAGCACGGTTGTCTAGGGGTGTATACATAAACAGTGAAAGTAAAGTCTTCATGTAGGGTTAGCAATACTGACAGTCTGGGTCATGGGTGTAATGCAGTTAGTTACTTTTCTATTGTTAGAATACATTGAAAACACAAAAATATTGCAAATATTAAAATCATATTGCAGCCCTTTCCTACACTTGCAAGGATATGGTTGTAATACTTCAATTGAGTTCAAATTGAGTATCAAAAGTCCAACCACAAAAACTAAAATTTATATGCTTATCAAAAATGAGTTTAACCCCTTAGCGAGTTAATAGGGTGACCTCTTCCCATAGTATGGTTCCTTTTAGAATTATTATATTATTTATTCTCTTCTGGGTCTGCAAAATGCTTTTAATATACCAATACAAATATAATACAGTAGTGTAGAATTGCCTCACTTATAATCATCAGAAATTGTCTGATCTCTATTGAAAATACCATTTCATCATTTTGCTATAATCAATGAAGCATCAATGAGGAGTCTTAATCTTAGAGAAAACTTATACTATACATCCATTCATTTTTTATGTTAAAGATAACAAATTTTTCTTTTTCTCTGACTTGAAAATGCAATGCACTTTAAAAGTAGAGTTAACTCGAAATACTCCCTTAATACTATGAAGAAAGAGAGAGCCATTTGAAATTCGAAACGTGGATCCACGATTTTGAAAAGCAGATTTTTTCCAGGGGCCCCTTTTTCGTGAGCTGATCAGCATTTAATCTGTTGTAAAAAGACACTAAAGGCTTGTGTTAATGACATGCAAATATTCTTTAACCCCTTAAGGACCAAATTTCTGGAATAAAAGGGAATCATGACATGTCGCACATGTCATGTGTCCTTAAGGGGTTAAATAGTCTTCATACTCATTGTAATATCACACATGTCCTCTTATAACACAGAACACAACGGAAGTAGCAGATATCCAGCAGACATGCCAATACAAAAAACCTATTAAGGGACAGGCAATTAACTCAATCCAAAATAAATTATTAAATGTCACACCCAAAAGAAACACATAATGTAGGTCTCCCTTGTTTGTGCATTATGCATTTCTGCAAACTATGCAAGCAGTACTGCTTTAAGATTAGGCCAGAAAACCTGGCAGCTGGAAAGGAAAGTCGAATTTTGGAAAGAAGTCCATTATTACAACAGAATTTTGGAAAACAGCTAAAACGTAGCGTGTTTTTTTTTCTTTTGCTTTAACCCCTTAAGGACACATGACATGTGTGACATGTCATGATTCCCTTTTATTCCAGAAGTTTGGTCATTAAGGGGTTAAGGATTACAACTCATATTGCTCTTGGACTAGTATTCAATTTAATAGATTATTACGCTGCCATTTCCAGCTGTATCAATACTGAGACAAATTTATTCAAATATAATTTAAAATAACACAGCAAAATACGCATTAACATACATGACAATCAAACTGCATACTTTAAAATGAGTAACCAAAACACACAGTTATCACAATCACCATTTACACAGAATAAACTTTTAACAGCTGTATTCAGAACATATTATTGTAAGGTTTTTTATTTTTTTTATTTAAGAGTTCTGGTACCAAAGGTTTTCTTATTAAAGAAGGGATCCCGTACGGCCATATAACGCGCTTGACTTAAACATTTGTATAACACTTGCATTAACCAGTTGCAACATATGTACATTGTCAATAAAATGTCTCTCCTATATGCTTATAGAACATTTGGACCAGATTACACAGACATGGTATCACCTGCATTTGCCAGAACTCTCATACACTCAAAATATTTATACTACTCCATGTTAAAGGCTTGGCAAAATTTTGACCGGTCAATTTGAGTTCCCAAAAGTCATAAAAACACAGGTAAAAACCTTTGTCCATGGTTTTCTGATCCTACATTCCATGACCAAAATTTCAAACCCACTTCTGCACAGGGGGTCCACCATTTGGGTCACAATCAATAAAATCTCAGCATCCCCAGACAACAATTTACAGATTTTCACAATGCTACAGAATACATACAATTTAAAGCATTTACAACATGTCAGGTACTTGTAGCAAGCAAGTTAGTTTACAGCACGAAATGAAGCATGTGCTGAAAATATAAATTTCATAATAATTTATAATCATCTACATTTACAACATGAATTTGTAGCCCCCCTTAATTAACCTCTATTTTTCTTTTATTTATCATCACTTTTACATGTACTTTTGACATTCCCTCAATTATTTTATTCCCTTAATTCTCATACCTGGTTTGGACACCCTCAGGGCTTCAGAGGAGCTGCCCAATCCTTTCTTCCTGGGGAGGGGGTAAAAGGGAACTCTATGGAGCAGTGGGTACTAACTACCACAGCAAGGATAGCATCCAATCATCATTATCTTTAGGTAATCAGGAGGGGGCAGTGATTTACAGGTATCACCAACAGTCTCTCCTCTTGGGAAACAGGGTATCAGTGAGGTGCAATATTAAGCCAATTCTTACCCCCTTGTCTCATGTATTCCCTATCCCATCCTGGATCTCCCTCATACCAAGGAAAAGATTTCTTATCTCTCAAACATCCCTTAACCACTCTAGTAACATACTGCTTGCAAGTCTCCCCTGGATTAGGGTGAGGGTGTTTTTTAGTCTGGGAAATACCCATTTCAATCTCAATGAGAATTGGATGTGGAATGGCTGATTATTCAGTGGAACACAAAACTGTTACTTCTCCACGAGCTGTATCGCTTAAAATCAGAAATTCCAATCTCTTACAAAAAGCACAAAAGCCAACAGATATATCGCAAGCAAGCAAAACAGAGGTTGCAGGACAGCCAAAATACCCATCAACAGAGTACGGAGTTTAAAACAATTCCCTTTTTATTTATTTTTTTTTAATTTTTTTTTCTTTTTTTTCTTTGCTAAAACATTACAGTTTGCAAAAGTTTTACCTGTACATAAACTACAACTCAGTCTGCCAAATACTGAAAACTACAACTCACTCTGCCAAAGACTGAAAATCTGTTTTACAACCATAACAAAGGCAACCTCATCCAAGGAGGGATCTTTTGGGACGTCTCCCAAACACAGTTATGTACAAAGACTCATCTCCTACGCATGGAGTGAAAGAAATCTCAAAAGTGAAATTCCCCTTTAAATAAAAACATAGATATGCAATGTGTAAAGGATGGAAAAAGACAAGTAAAAGAATAAAGGTCAAAAAAGACACCGAATCCTCTTACCTTATCTCCTCCGTTCCTTTAATTGCACCCCACTTCGGGTACCAAATTGTTGGGGATAAAATCAGCTATACACCAAACTCTCTTAGTTAGATGGATATTTTGTTAGAGCCACACCCTCTGTGATAGACAGGATCCTGGGAATCAGTCAAGAAGACAAGAGATGTGTTCTATAACCAATTCAAATTTTATTATACAGTCATATGCAGTTATACCCCATTATCATGTCGGTAGGGGCCATGAGCATTAGTGACATAATTTGTTTTTCACAAGTTATAAACAGCTGTTTCTAGTTATAATCTTTCATCATATAACACCTTACATATTTGATTAAAACCAGATATTTACAAATACTGATATCTTGGACAATTAACAAGAACATTTCGAAATCACTATTTTTCCCGTAACTAGGATTTTATATAAATCCTATTTCCAAGAATAGGAGATTAAATTCCAAACTCAATCTTGGTTCAAATTAACCCTTATATGAACAGCTAGGATAGATAGCAAAATGGATATTTGTATCTACACAGGCTATGTTATTCACAATGAAAATTAACCTTTTAAATTGTCAATGTGATGTCATGGATGAGATGCGCTGCTACATTATGAGGTCTGTGAGACACCAACTTTTCTCCAGGCCTCACCACCACCGATCCTTCAATGTTTAGAGATAAAAAAAAAAAAGAAGATTTGGAATCCCTAAGATCCTAAGATTAACCAGTCAAGGTCCAAAATTAACTGTATTTTCCTCCATCCAATGTCCAGGGGACCAACAAATGGCTTTGCTCCTCCTTCACCCATGTATGTTGGATTTCAGAGTAATATTAAAAAGACCATCAAATTACATCTACCCTTTGCTATACCCTTTGGCTTTGGAGTAAATTGTTACTTAAGTGAGGGACTTGGCGGTTCTACAATCCCAATAATTAGAGGATTTTGTGATAATAAAGGACCTGGTCCTAATACGTTATCTTTTTAATTTTTTTCAGAGATATTTCAGATAGGTATTGTGCCTTGATATTTGTGATTCATGTGCACATTACATAAAGGCAAACAGTACCAATATCATTGTTTATTTCCTTCCATTCCTATCTCCATTTATTTTTCTATTTTATTATTTTATTCTCTTTCTTCTTTCTTCTTTCTTCTTTTAATTGTCTGTCTCTATTTTTCTTTTCCTCTTTATTATTAATTAGTTTTATAGAATATACTATTATTATTTTATTAAACTAGTAATTCTACATCATTTTTAATATTAATATAGTAAATATATAGCTTAGAGGGGGATTTCTCAAGAATATCAATAGCGCTAATACTTTTAACACTATATGCATAATTTATTAATATTCTTTCTAAAATAAACATGTGGCACTAATACTCAACTCTTTTTTGCACCTATTTTTGCTGTAGAAATAACATGTTGTATTGTAATGTCATAGAAGTATTGCCATGCTATGGAGGCAACATCCCACTCCCTTTATCAAAAATAGTACCCGAGGATACCCAATCACTTTGTCTTATGTAGTTAAGGAATATCATCCTCCAGTGGATAAGATTCCCCAAACCTTTAGGCACTAACATAAACAAAATTTTACCTGCCCCAAAATAGTCCCCAATATATTTATAGTAATTGTTTGTCTGGTTATATGTGTTTGAGGGAGCATGTTGTGAAGCATAATAATATATTTTTCTCATGATTATGCACTGGGAATTAATGTAAGGTGTCAGGGAAAGTTGTTTTAATTATTTACATATGTTCATATCTATCTTTAATTAGGGAGGTTATCAGATACATTTGTGTGAAATATAAAAAAGGTGCGTTAACACATTTAGAGAGTCTGCCCAATGTCCCTGCTCATTGATGTATACATACTAACACTTACTTGTATGTGTTGGCAGTGTATTATTTTATATTTTTTTACTATACTTTATATGTGTGGACTGAGTCGGATTCTCACTTCCTGAATAAACCTGTGGATATACTGCAAAAGGATTAGCTTTTTTAGGATCTCATTTTTAATTAGCATCCATCTTTTGTGTGAAATGTAAAAAGAGGTGTAAATCCATTCGGTGAATGGGTCCAATATTTCTGCTCATTTAAATAATTGGTAGTAAATAGTATAATATTGTCACAATTGTGATCAGCAAAAAAAAATTGTTTTGTCCGAATCAATTTGTCAAAATAAATAAATTGTTTTCATCCAAGGGAATCTTTTTAGGAAAAACAATTCAGTTTAACTGAATTCCGATGAACAAAATGTGCAAATCAGTGTACTACAAAATATATTCATAATATAAATGCTATGCCAAAATTACCAGAGTATTGCAGTATGCAATGATGCCTTTGTTATTGGTGTAACATAATATTAATAGGCCAGACTTTCTTGTCTTCCTCAGATCTGAAGCAGGAATTTTTCATTTTTACTTATACTAAAACATCCTTCTCACTAGCAGTAACTCTGACATGGAAGTATAAAATCCTCAGTCATCATGCAACTTATCAAAGGATTACAACTTTTTATTAATGGATGTATTTATTTGTATTCATTTTTTTTTTTAACAACTGGGGTTTACTGTCCAATATTTCAATGGTCATGAAGGGGTTAATGTTCCTAATAAGGGTTAAAATTGAATTTCATCAAAAAGGACTCATATTTTTGGCTGATCCAACAAGCTCATTTGTTTTTAAACTTCTATAACTATCTCTCTTTATAAGCGATGTTGGAGGAGGCTGATCACCAAGCCAATGTTAGGAATATACAGCAGTATTCCTAACATTATAGTTACCATTTTAAGCCACAGGATTCTGAATATTATATTTGCACAGTTTACTTTTTCATAATTATTACACAGTTTTACTCCTTTTGTTTGTAAATCAACAGCTGTATCTCCATTGTATATATTAATGGGACACTATAGGCCTGATTTCTGGTATCCTTGACTTTTGGCTTTTCCTAATTGCTGTGTCTGATTCTCTATCTTTGACCTTGGCAAGTATTCTGACTATTCTTGGATACGTTAAGTCCGGCCATTCTAAGGTCCGGTTAGACAATATCCTTAGTCCTGCGTGCAGGATCAATTAGTAATCCTGACAGAATTCTAGATACTAATAAAGTAAAGAACAGCAAATTAAAAATAAGTAAAGAAGTACTCTGTAAGCACATTACTAGAGAGTAAAAGGTTTATGAACGTTATAATTCCCTATACATATCTGCGTCTACTGGGACCCTTTCAGCAGCAGAATTGATGAACATGTCAAATTCTAACATGTTTAATTTGGTAAATACAGATTTAATATATATTTCTTGGGTGACCTACATATGTATGTACATTATTTAATAATAGAGTTACTAATCATTAGTTTCATCCAACCTCTTTGAATATCCAAAGAAAATTAGTATTTAATCATATAAAATATATATTTATTGTGGAATAATCGCTAGACAAAAGAAAAAAACAGAGAATCACAATAACCCATTTACACTCTTTAGTGGGCATTTAGTGAATGTGTAGGTAATACTTATGAATTCAATGTTTAGTATCCAGGGTTAGTGCAAGGTTTTTAGCTACATAGGTAAAGATGCATTTTGCCACTCCCTCCCCTCCCATTCCCCCCCCCCCAAAAAAAATGCATCTTTATCTGAGTGTGTCCCTTAATCCCAATCTCAAATTTATTACTCATTTTTGTGTTTTTTTACTCTCTTTTAGTGTATCTTATCTCCTTTTTGTCTTACACTCCCCTTTAGTATATCTCCCATATTTTCCCTTTGTGTCTCTTTTACCTCTTGCTCTCCTTTTCCGGTCACTCAAATCCGGCGCCCCCAGGCTTGTGCGCCCGGAATGGGCAAGAATTTGGTCCATATTTTTGTTGGACCCAAGCCTACTGGACAGCTGAAATTCAAATTCAAATGCTTCATATGCAGGCCCAGATGTTTCAAATCAGACCAAGATTTTATAAAATGTTTTAGCTATTTGCTCACAGGCATCAGGTGGGTCAGCAGTATGAGGGTTAATTTTTAGGTGACTGCCAGCGCTTGATAGTCAGCTGCAATATTAAATTTTTCTTAAAAAAAAAAAAAAACTATGTTTGTCAATAAGTCCCCCATATTATTAACCTACTTTTTTAACCTACTTACGCCGCCATCAGATCGGGGTCATATTAACTAAATCTTTGAAACTAGCTGCTGGTCAAATGTTCCCATGCTATGCAATATTAGTCAGAACCCTCTGATTTGTTGGCTTGTAAGCATCAATCACATCAAACACATCAAAACACTCTTACAGACAAGTCTTATTTCTCTTGAGACATGCTGTGGAAAATACGTCTGTTGTCATCATGCAGTGTGCGCTGAAGACGGGTCTATTTTTTTTCAGCAGAATTGACATTTGGCATCCTGAAATATAGTTCCAGGCTGCAAAAGTCACATGTGCTGGGGATGTAACTTGCTTTCTCTGGATATATACAGACCACTACCACCATAACTACTAAAGGCACACATTGTTATAGTGGTTGAAAAAACCCTTGAACGCCAGATAACCTGACAGCATAGCTGACTTAGAGAATTGTTCTAATTTGGCTATTTTGATCTTAATATTGCATTTGCTTTGGATTCTCAGTTTAGTGAATAACCTTTCAAGTAATACTTCTGCATTTAAAAAAAAAAAAAAAGACATGTGATTTTCAGCTATCTTGGCATTAGCGTTCATAGACAAATTTTCAAACATATGACTCCAGCAATAGGAGAATGTTGTTGAGAGATATAAAGCTTACTCTGCTGTATTCTGAAAGTATTGTATTTATACACAGCTACAACACACCTCAAAAGCAAATACATGTGACCAACTGGGTGAACAGCAATAAAACCCACAGGGAGAGAGCCTGGATCATTATATTCATATAGAGACAAGAGTGGTTTTACTGTATAGCTTATAGAGCAATAAATATTTTAATAATGTGAGTAAATTAATTGTACAGGTCTCCATAAAAAAATGAAAATAAAATGTTTCAGAACATGATAAGAGCTATCAATTTTATTAATACAATTCAAGTTCTAGCAAGTCGATACGTCTACTAAACTAAAATAATATGTATACTGTTTCTCTTAAATGAGAACTTGAAGCAAATCTCAAATATAATGTCCTGGACTTTACATCTATGGTAATAAGGGTTGAAACATAACTTCTGCCAACAGTTTTGACACAGAAAAATTAAAAACCAAAAAATAAACGTTGTTTGCCATCCATGACACAAAGCCATCAATTTCAAGTTATTTAGCATTCTAGGCTTCTGTGTACATCAACCTGTATAATACCAACCTGGACTTTACCTCTAATATTGCAAGTTGTTATTTCCATAAGTTATTAGTCCTCCTTCCAAGAGGGGACTGATTCACTAAAGTCATATTTTCCTATTTTCCTGAAACCTTGTTGTTCCGATCTGTTCTATTCTTTTATATTTGTCCCTCTATATTCTACCTATACTTTCATCTATAGGTTCCCTTATTATCTACCTATGCTCTGTTTATTATTTATATAGGGAATATTGCCTAAATCTTTGTTTCTCTTATTTTCCTTCTCCCTATTATTTCATTTACAAGATATCCTGTTGTGTTCTCTAATGTCTGAACTCACCAATAAAGCCTCTGTTGTTAACACTGGCCAAAGTCTCTTACCTGACCTGCTCAAGATCATGACACATGGTCTTGTTACCATAGGGGGTACCTCAGAGATCTGTACCTGGATCCATTCTCTTTAATATTTTTATTAGTAATATTGCAGATGGTCTTGATGGTAAGGTATGTCTTTTTGTTGATGATACTAAGATATGTAACAGGGTTGATGTTCCAGGAGGGATAAGCCAAATGGCAAATGATTTAGGAAAACTAGAAAAATGGTCAGAGCTGTGGCAGCTGACATTTAATGTGGATAAGTGCCTTTTGGACATAAAAAAACCCAAGGGCAGAGTATAGAGTATTTGATAGAGTCCAAACCTTAACATCTGAGGAAAGGGTTTTAGGGGTAATTATTTCTGATGACTTAAGGTAGGCAGACAATGTAATAGAGCAGCAGGAAATGCTAGCAGAATGCTTGGTTGTATAGGGAGAGGTATTAGCAGTAGAAAGAGGGAAATGCTCATGCCATTGTACAGAACACTGGTGAGACCTCACTTGGAGTATTGTACGCAGTACTGGAGACTGTATCTTTGAAGGTTATTGGTACCAAAATCATTCCAGCTTAAGTTATTTAGGTGCTTATAGTGTCCACTGAACTCTATGTGGCATTGGGGCTGACTTATGTTGTGTATGCAGCCACTATGCAGTCACCCAAATGTAGGATTCAATTGTGTAAACCAATTACAGCTGCCAGTTTTATATTATATAAATAAAAAGAGAATGCATAGGGAATCATCATGCACTCAAAAAAAAACATTTGCTCTGCAATCATATACTTGTATAGTTCTTCTTTTGGGAAAGTTATACTTATTTTAACATACTTTTTTTTTTTTTGCAATACCAACATATAGAATACACAATCTCCATCTCTCTATACATATATTTATATTAAACCTTCTTGCTCATAAGAGATTAGACCTTAGGCTGAATGCAAGCTGTACAATTATGTTAGATCCACCATATTTTCATTGGCACATTTCTTCATTAACAAACATGTTGCCCTGTATTACTTAGCATTCAGTAAAGCACATCATCTATTTTAACAAGTTAGTTACAGTTTGGTTTATGTTCTTCCAACTGTATAGATTAGATGGAAAATAAATAAAAAAATTACAGGAAGTACCAGAGCAGCTACAATGATGAAGAACCTTGAATTAAAAACATATAAATACATATATCAAACATATGAATGCATTTATTGAATTACAATCACATTTGATAAACACACATCCTTTTCTTTCTAATGCAATATTTGATGGGCATACATTTACACAAAAGAGTAAAAGGTGTGTATCAGAGACCACATAGGGAGAAAAGATCCCCAAAACAGGTGTAATAGTAAACAATAATAAAAACCATAAGATACGACCTGAGCATAAGCGAGTGGCAGAGTCTTATCTATAAAATAAGAATAAAAAACATAACATAGTGTATACTGTATACTGTAAATATGAGAATAATATGAGGATGGACTACCACTCACATTTACCAGAGCCGTACTGGGCTCTGTATATCAGGCTCAAGGGTGCCAGTTCAGGCTAGCGAAACTCCAAAGCAGAAATATGATGAATTCCGTAGTAAAAAAGAATTTATTGGATGAATAAAAATATAAAATATCAAACTCCCGGTTACAAGGGGGTGGAACCCAAACAACAAATGGTGTAAAATAAAGGTATCCACTTACCCCAAACAAAGTAAACCGTAGGAGTAAATATAGAAAACAAATAAAATACAATCAAATGATAAAATAACAGCAGACGCGTTTCGGCTCGGTGGCCTTCTTCCAGTGCTGATTTTCGGATCCTCGTGGCTTGCTTAAATGCGCCCGGCATTGCAGATCACCTGTGTGTGTTTTTCTTCCGTATACGTCACTTCCGGTAAAATTGTCTAAGGATTTTTCATCGTAATTTTTTTCAACCAGTCTAGTTTTTAAAAATTGTTGCACTTTTTATTGATTTTCTAAACTGTAATCACTCAGATATACACATTACCAGTGAACATAGCACTGAAGGCATCAGCTTTCTTGATCTATACATCTATATTGAAAACCAAACCATTCAGACCAAGACCTTCTTTAAAAAGGTCGACGTCAATGGGTATATAGATACTTCAAGCTGTCACTATGGCCCATGGCTGCATAATATGCCTAACAGTCAATTTCTACGTTTATACAGAAATTGTAGCGATCCAAAATTATTCGATGAACAGGCACAATTTTTAAAAACTAGACTGGTTGAAAAAAATTACGATGAAAAATCCTTAGACAATTTTATAAATAAAACTAAAGGAAAAGAACGGAAGGAAATTCTAAATAAAAAAACAGATAATGTAAAAAAGAAGGAAAGTTTCTCAAATGTCCCAATTGTTTTCAATTATAATGAAAATGCTAAACAGATTAAGCACATTATTAACAAATATTGGCACATTCTAAAATCAGAACCAACTCTTGGGAAAATCATAGGAGAAAAACCAGTTATTGTTTACAGAGGAGCAAAAAATCTAAAACAACATCTAACGACTAGTTTTATTAAGGAGAAAAAAGATAATAAAAACCTCTTTAACATTGAGCCGGGTTTCTATCCCTGTAAAACATGTGTTACTTGTAAGAAAACTTTATTTAAAAAACAAAAAATTACCTCCTTTGTTTCCCATTTTAATCATCATATTTTTCCTATCCGTCAGGTTTTGACATGCCACTCTACTAATGTCATATACCTCCTCTGGTGCCCATGTGGTCTGCAGTACATAGGGATGACCACCAGGACCTTAAAAACCAGGATTGCGGAACACGTGGGTAATATCCAGAGGGGGTATATGAAACACAGTGTTTCAGCACACTTTGCTAAAAAACATAGAAGTGATTCATCCGTACTGTCATTTATGGCTATTTATAAGAAAGGAAAAAATTGGAGGGGTGAAAACAATGTAAAGGAGCTGGCAAAGATAGAAAGCAAATGGATTTTTGATATGGATTGCCTATTCCCTAAGGGTTTAAATTTAGATTTTGAGTTTTCTCATTTTCTGTAATATTTTTCCCTTATTTATTTTTCATTATTCATTCCCCCTTTTTTTACTATCTTATTTTTTATATTTCCTTTTTTTATATTTCCTTTTTGCCTATTTTTGGCCGGCTTCTACACCCCATTTATGTGTCTGCTCCACTATAAGCTTTGTTCACTTAAGTGGTTAATTGATATTGAGAGTTTATAAAGATGTCAGTTTAAGAGCCACTTTTGTGGATCTCTATTTGCTATATTTTGTCTTATTTATATATTTCCTGCTCTATATAATCAATTCTCTTTTAAATACAAATTTTTCCGAGACCGGAAACCACTGAACGCTGTATGCGTTCCACCGTGCGTTCCAACTGACGATACCGGAAATGACGTCGTTCGCAATTACCGGAAGTGACGTATACGGAAGAAAAACACACACAGGTGATCTGCAATGCCGGGCGCATTTAAGCAAGCCACGAGGATCCGAAAATCAGCACTGGAAGAAGGCCACCGAGCCGAAACGCGTCTGCTGTTATTTTATCATTTGATTGTATTTTATTTGTTTTCTATATTTACTCCTACGGTTTACTTTGTTTGGGGTAAGTGGATACCTTTATTTTACACCATTTGTTGTTTGGGTTCCACCCCCTTGTAACCGGGAGTTTGATATTTTATATTTTTATTCATCCAATAAATTCTTTTTTACTACGGAATTCATCATATTTCTGCTTTGGAGTTTCGCTAGCCTGAATTGGCACCCTTGAGCCTGATATACAGAGCCTGGTACGGCTCTGGTAAATGTGAGTGGTAGTCCATCCTCATATTATTCTCATATTTACAGTATACAGTATACACTATGTTATGTTTTTTATTCTTATTTTATAGATAAGACTCTGCCACTCGCTTATGCTCAGGTCGTATCTTATGGTTTTTATTATTGTTTACTATTACACCTGTTTTGGGGATCTTTTCTCCCTATGTGGTCTCTGATACACACCTTTTACTTATTTGTATTCTGATTTAGTGTCTGGGAAACACCGCTGTATCATACCCTGTTTTACATTTATCTCTGCTATATATTTGGAAGCGCCTACTCACTATCTTGTATTTTTATACATTTACACAAACAGGTTAACTAATTTCTCCTGTATACTCCTATTGTGAGAGTTCAATGCCAGCGACATCAAAGTGCTAGTCATGCAGATACAGTATCTTTGAGCCAAATTGCTGGGGTTTGTCCTTCTTATGTTGTTGCTCAGTTGCCATGATTTTTCTATGTAAACTACAACATACAGATTCAATGCAAACTTAATGGATATAAGGGACAAACAACTACCCTAAGTGAAAAATATGTGATTTTGCTCCCATTATATGGACCTAGTCAGTTCTTTCACTGAGTCAAAGTACCACAGTACAAATTAGAGCTATTTAATGCAGAATTGTCTTAACATAGTGTGCTTTAACCACATCCCTATATTTTTCATTGCAGATTGATATTTTTAGATTTAGTTTGATTTTTGTATTGTATAAAATGAGATTTTATTCCTCACTATTAAGTCATGTAAGCTCAATATTTTGTTTTTCTATAATTACTAAAGTACCCTCCAATGCCTCATGAATATTATAATGTAGACTATGTTTGAAGATGTTATATATTTTTAACGTAAGCATATATTTTATCATTAATTTGCTCATTCGCTTGTAATTCGTCTATCTTTTGTCCGTATTCCCACCTCTGATTCTCGCCTTCAAGATTTCTCGAGGGCTGCACCATTCCTGTGGAACTCGCTTCCCTTCTCCGTTAGATGCTCACCCAGTCTCCACTCCTTCAAAAAATCGTTAAAAACCCACTTCTTCATAAAAGCGTATCCATTAAACTGTTAATGGCTCCTGACTGATTCCTCTTCTGCAACTGTCACTAGTCTAATACTATCCTTACCTTTTTGTGTCATTTTACCCCACTCCCTCTAGCATGTAAGCTCATTGAGCAGGGCCCTCAACCCCTATGCTCCTGTGTGTCCAACTTGTCTGGTTACAACTACATGTCTGTTCGTCCACCCATGGTAAAGCGCTGCGGAATTTGATTGTGCTATATAAATAATATAATACTAATAATAATGATAATTAGAAGGTGCAAAATGAGTAAGAATATAGCATTATTTCAGGCTTATTGAAACATTAATCAGGGCTATTCACTAAACTGAAAATTGCAGGGATTTCAAAGTTAATGCATAGTGAATTTTAAATTTAAGGCCAGAATATCCAATATGTAAACAAAATTGAGATGGTAATCCTTCACTAATTTGGGGATCCTTCTTACTCATTTTGCACCTTCTAATTACAAGCAAATAAGCAACAACTAGAAACAACAATCCAAATACCCTGCAGTTTATCCAATTCTACCAACATTTACTGTGCACTCTGGAACGTCCATTCCATCTGTAGCAATATTAAATCAACAGCCAAACATGACCTCTGTAATTCCATTACACTACTAGCACTCACTGAGACCTGGCTGTCCCTCTCTGATAACGCTACTCCAGCTTCTTTTATGTTTCAGCGGAATATAATTCTCCCACACTCTCAACTGAAAAGGCAGCGGTGTAGGCATCCTTCTCTTCCCTCAATGCACCTTTCAACCTATCCTCCCTGCCCCTACCCTATCCTTTGAAGTTCACACTGTCCGCATATATAAGCCCACTCCATTAAGAATGGCCATAATCTATCGCCACCCTCCTTGGTCATCCTAGGCTATTCATTAAACACTTTTCTTCCTGGCTACCACACTTTCTCTCTTCTAGCACTCCTTCCCTCATACTTGGACACTTTAACATCGCATTCAACAACCTCAACTGCCCTAATGCCTCCCATCTGCTCTCTTTAACCTCCTTCTTCGGCCTCACACAGTGGTCTACTTCAGCAACTCATACAGCAAGAAACACTCTTAACCTCATATTCACCAATCTCTGTACCACCTCTAATCTCTCCATTGTTCCATTTCCTTTATCTGACCACCATCTGCTAAACTTTGATATCAGCATATCCCACAACTAAATCTCAACACCCTCAACTCTTCAATCTGGCAGAGACCTCCACAGCCTTGATCCTCTTTTCAGTGGTCTAACGTGTTCCCAGATTGTACCGCGGCTCATTTTCTTGACCGCCTGCACCTCCCATGCCTTACCCCTCTGTCAGTCCCTACATTGGCTTCCAGTTAGATATAGGGCTCAATTTAAGATTATGTTGCTTGCTTACAAGTCCCTACATAATGCTGCTCCAGAGAGAAATCAAAGGTAGCGCCTATGTATTTGAATTAATAAAATTTAAATTACATATGTCCAGATAAAACAATCCAAATAGACTGTAGAAGAAGCAGCAGACTGTTGATAGCAGTTCCGAGATTAAACATCACTTTGGATCCAGTAGAACATGTACAAAAGCAGAGAGAGGGCCTCCAATGGTACAGTATGTATGTAACATCCTATCAAGATATTAATGAAGTAGATATTACTCACATTTACCAGAGCTAAATCCAGCTCTGGTTTGTACAGTGGTATTATCCCCACTTCTAGGATTTGTGAGGTACTCCAAACTTTCAATGGTATTGTAACATGTGGACCCCAACCAAGAAGAAAAAAAATATAGTGCTCACTGCAGCTTTGTGAGCAAATAGTGAATATGGAATATCAGAAATATACTCACATTTGGCCTTGCAGGCTCACTGCTCGATGTATAGGGTGTAGTGGTAGTAATCATTTTTTCTGAGGGTGTTTTTTTTTTACTTAAACGTTATTAAAACTTTTTTTAACTTAATTTTTAACTTTTTAAAGCTTATTTTAAAACTTTTTTAACGTTAACCCCTAGCTAGCCTAACACCAAATCCCCCAATTCCCCACTAACTTCCACCTTCCCCAGCTAGCTAAATATATAATTTTAAAATACTTAAATGAATTAATAAAATAAATTTAACCCCTGAGGGTTAAAAAAAAGAATTAACCCTCAGGGGTTAAAAAAAAAATCAGATCATAGTAAAATACAATCCTTGCCAATTGATCACTGTAGTCAGTGATTAATTGGCAGGGAAGGGGTTATTTTTTTATTAAAATGGGTAAAGGGGGTGGGATTTTTTTTAAAACTTTATTTTTTTTTACACATAGGGCAGGATCACTGATGATCCATCTCCCTGCTCTTCACAGTGAACCCGGAAGTGCAGGGAGGTGGAAGGTGAGTATACTAAGCACATGTGCTCGCTCTGACATGCTGTCAGAGTGGGCACATGTGCTGGGACAGCCCAAACCGGTGCTCCCGGTCTGCCTCTAATACAGAGGCAGACCGGAGCACCATTAACCCTGTGATCGCCGCGATTGCGGCGATCTGGGGTTAATTTTACCGTGTGACGGACGAGGTCCGTCACTCGTCGTTAAGGGTTTCCCCTGAGTGACGGACCTCGTCCGTCACTCGTCATTAAGGGGTTAAAGGATGCCTGAGTGAATATTAGAGAGGTATATACCAAACCTAGCTTGTGAGTAGGCATGGTAGGCACCTGCCTTTTGCTGCATATATAAACCTGTGCAGGATTTTTATAAAAAGACTGTCTATGGGAATTCTCAATGATTCATAATGAGTAAGCACCTAATTTAGGAGGACTTCTTGTTCAACTAAGTGTCAGGCCATGTCTGTGACATATGTAGGAGTTGGGAATTCACATGTCACACACTACACCAAGCATTCACACACTGCATAATTTAATACCACATACTATACCACATTTAAAATGTATTGTGTTATGAACTGCAATTTGTCCAAATTTGGGCCAATCAGGTGATAATTCATTCCTGAACTCTAGATCTAACCGTGCTGAGTCACAAACAGGGTCCTGAAAAATATTTACATAATATTTCTCTTTTATCAAAGTTATACTCCTTATTGGGGAATATTTTTTTTAATATAATACCAACATACAACCAAACCAATATTTCATATGTGATTACAAACATCCTTATTAAGATGTGGAAAACAAGCATAAACATCTAAAATTATGTAAGAATTAATCAATCATCCTAACACAAAAAGTGCACACATAATATTTCTACTCGGAAAGAAGAAAGATAGAGAATAATATATATTTGCAATAACCTATGAATCCTCAGTAATGGGTCTATATTGTCTTAATGAAATACAGGATTATGTTGAGATATCTAACAATTTAATACCCAAGGGTTCCATATTTCTCTATGTAGATCCAGATTCTTCCATAATATACTGATAATTAATCTGTGTGATTAATTCAGTCCATCCAGGGACTACATTTAAACTCAAATAAACATATTTTAGCAGCCATAATGGGATGAATCATAAACAACTTTTTGGATCTAGGCATCAGTGGTAAATTGGTTTTAAAAAATTTTTTTACTAAGCATGAATTGTAATTGTTATCTTCAAGACATCTACCAGTACCTTACATAACATTGACTTCACTTTTAATAGTTTTTACAGTTTTACAGTTCCACCAAATATGAAATAAAGTACCTAGTTCAGAATTACATCTCCATTAATAGTTGGAATTTATAGCATTACATGTGTGTAATTGAGGGACTAGATACCATCTATGAAGATTTTTTAATTCAGTCTCTAAGTTATTAATACAATGCATCACCTTTTTGAATGATCTGGAAACAAAACAACCATGTTTCTAATGAAAAAACTCAACCCAAACCTTCTTCCCATTTTACCACAGAGTTCAGTTTACTTGAAATTTCAAAGTATAGATAGTTTTATTCATCCTTGCTATTTATATGAATTTGTTATCTATGAAATTTGATTTATCTAATAGAGAATCTTCTATTGCAGTTTCAGTTCTGAGAAAGTTCACTAATCTTAAATATGTAAAAAAAAAAAATCTTAAATAAAATTCTAAGGTCTCCTAAATGAACGATTCCTTGATGTTTCCAATATCTTGACTACATATTATCCATATAGATATACACCATATCAAAAGGTGTCTGGTACATAAAACATCATGCTTTTCTGTAAATTCTATTTTCTAATATATTTCTAATATAAAATTATTGGAAATAATTCTATTCTTAATAACCATTTTCTTAATTAACCCAGGTTCAATCCAATATAAAAATGTCTCAATATCTCCACAACATGGCTTTTCATAAGAATACCATGGAGAAAAATTGTCTACATCAATATTCCAAGCCAAATAATATAAAAAACATAAGAGCATACACCAAGTCCACCATCATAATACCTCTCCATATTAATTAACAATATCCTAGTGGGTTTTTTTTTCTAAAAAGTTTTTAAAACAATATTAAAATACTATTTGGGACATTTAAAGGAATAGTCCTCATCAGATATTCCATCTTCACAAAATGTAAGACTGGATAGTGCTAATCTGCATAACTAAGAAATACATTGTTTTAAATAGTTGTCGTAAATACCATAAGATGTCATTTATTTTTCAGTTGAACCAAGTAAACCCATAACTAGATTTTAATAACTCCAAATGTCCTTTCCCAATATTTGCTGTAATTACATGAGTTTTACTTTTAAGTTTATAATTTGAGTATAACCCATATTCTCTCAAAATTTCCAATAACACTGGTATAGATTTATTTAACAGTAAGAGTGAGCATACTGTCATCCACACCTAACATGATCTTACACTCTTTAGATGCCATTGAAATACCCCTAGTATCTAATGATTGGCAGATATGTTCTGCCAGTGGTTCAATGGGGAATATGTTTAGCAATGGAGATAAAGGACAACCTTGACATGTTCTATTATTACATCTGAACCTATCCATGTTCATACTTACACCCCACAATCTTAGCAGATGGAGTAGTATGTAAAGTTAAATTTAATTCTTTAATAAACCAGTAATACCAGAGCATTCTAAGACTTCCAAAGGAAATTGCCAATTAAAATGATTGAAAGCCTTTTATGTATTCAAGGCTATAAAGACAGCAGGAATGGCAGCACTATTAATTTGAGATATCATGTTTACCATTTGACAAAAATGTTCTCCTCCATATCTCTTGGAAATAAAACCAACTTAGCATTGATGTATCAAATAAAGGATAACACTTTTAGACATTCTGCTAAGATTTTAGAGAACAGTTTAACATCAGTATTGATCAGATAGATTAGGCGATAGTTAGACACACAATTTTCGTTAGACACACAATCTTTACCTGGTTTAAAAATAGGTCAAATTCTAACCTTCCACATTTATAAAGGAAAGGGATTCATACTTATAATATTATTGAATAGTCTGAGTAACACTGGAGAAACATGAGGCTTAAATAATTGTATAAAAATTGCTGAACATCTGTCACAACATTTGTTTCCTTGGTAATTTGAACCCTCATATGGCAAACATATGAGGGTATACTTCTTTCAGAATCCCAGTACTGAGTGCATGTGAAAGAGTAAATGTGATACTTAAAATGTGTCATTAAATGTTAGTAAATAAGCATATTTAAGTTATATGATTTATATTATGCTACCAAAATGGGTATTACAATATAAAAAGCAAGTAAGGTTCAATTTACAATGTTAATAGTGTTTTCTTGGCAACATAAATACATAGTCTAAGTAGAACAATAGGCTGCACTCTACATTATTCTTGAATCTTAAAGGACCACTCTAGGCACCCAGACCACTTCAGCTTAATAAAGTGGTCTGGGTGCCAGGTCCAGCTAGGGTTAACCCATTTTTTTTATAAACATAGCAGTTTCAGAGAAACTGCTATGTTTATAAATGGGTTAAGCCTTCCCCCAACTCCTCTAGTGGCTGTCTTATTGACAGCCGCTAGAGGCGCTTGCGTGATTCTCACTGTGAAAATCACAGTGAGAGCACGCAAGCGTCCATAGGAAAGCATTGTAAATGCTTTCCTATGCGACCGGCTGAATGCGCGCGCAGCTCTTGCCGCGCGTGCGCATTCAGCCTACGGAGCGGAACGGAGGAGGATCGGAGGCAGAGAGCTCCCTGCCCAGCACTGGAAAAGGTAAGTTTTGCCCCTGGTCCCCTTTCCAGAGCCGGGCGGGAGGGGGACCCTGAGGGTGGGGGGCACCCTCAGGGCACTATAGTGCCAGGAAAACGAGTATGTTTTCCTGGCACTATAGTGGTCCTTTAACATATTGTATAGTGTTATGTTCCTGAAGATTGGTTTTAAATTATCACAATACAATAGCTAACATTTTATTCTAGAACATTAATTTTATTTGTAGTTGAATTATCAATAATGTTATATTCTCCTGTCATGTAAACAGCAGTATTTTACATTTTTATTGCTTAGCAAAACACAGTAAAAACCAGCTGGTTAAAAATGTTGGTGGCATTACTCTAGTGCAATAATCATCTTGTTCTCAGGTGCCATAACTGATTATGAAATCAATTCTCTGTGCATTATAGTGGATGAAAGTTTATTTTACAGTTAGTTTAAATTAAAAGGACAGAACACGACCTATCAGAAGGTGAGGATGTATTATTGAACACATTACACAAGTGCATACAGTATGCGTGAGCTCAAACAGCCAGGCTAGCTTGCTGATCTGGTAGAAAACATTTGAAGAAGTATCAGGCCATCAACTAAAGAAAAGCTTTTTTCTTTGTTCGATAAGACCAAAACCCAAATCATCCAGCCTTCATTTTTAGATGTGATGACATCTTCTTTATGAGGTTGCTGTCCTGATGAAGAATGAATTGTCTGTCTTTATCTATATCCACCTATGGAAGGGATTTGTTTTTGGTAGGACTCTGTTTTGTAAAGAAGTTACAGCAAGTGATGCTAATTCAAGTCAATGTTTGCTCTAATATGCCATTTACGTAGAAATATTTCAATTTAGAAAACTTCTAAATACTTCAGTTAAGCTGAATAAAGTATCTTAATGTGGTTTTCATTGTTTTATAGTAATGTGCTATTTCCCTTGGTAGGTAAATATAACATTGATTATTTGTGCTGTTTTTATGTTGTTTTTCTTTTCTTTTTTGTACAGGGCTGTGGAATATGTTGTCGCTTTATAATTGCGAGTAATAATAATATTTATTATTGTACCTATTTATTAGACTTTGTAAGAATTTTGGGCCAAACTGCAATTTGGGAAAAAAAATTATGATTTGGGGATTGTTTTAAATGCTGATTTCTGAGCCACCACGTGGGAGAATCTCAGGGTGTCACGACTACTGTATGACCCAACACGCAAAACTATGAGAACACAAACAACGTATACCGGGCCTTAGAATGGCTGGACTTAATGTAAAAGAGAATGGTCTAATAACAAGCTGAGGTTGGTTATCCAGAATGTGACAATATGAATATACTAGCCAATGGTCAGGATACCAGAAGTAGGGAAGTCAAAACACAAGCTGAAGTAAAAAAAAACAGAAAATATTACCAAGAACACGCTCTCTGACAACCGACAAGTGGAAACTACTGAGAAAAGGCACTGAGAAAAGGCATTACAGGGTTTAAATATGCCTCTCAGTGCTGTGATTTGTCAGTACGTTGCCTTTGATCTCAAAAAGTGCATGTGCGTCGACATTGAGGCGGCACCATCATGCCAGCACCATCCTTAATGTGGGCAGTGTGTTTTTTATTAGTAACAATGGGACTGCAGCAGCCGGCATCCCTTAGAACGCCGTACCAGCAAGGACCTGTCTTACGGGAGGATCGGGCGGCAATCCACTGTGATTCAGGTGAGTATATTTCTCTCTTCTCAGTGCGACCGCCCTGCTTAAGTGTGGCGGCACAGATCAGGGACTTAATTTTAGCTGCAGCTTTAGCTGTATTTGTAGCTGAGTATCGGCGTGACCGCACTGATCAGGCACGGTCACGCAGATACGAACCCCCAGTGCCATGACACAGGGGAACTGACTCAAACAAATCCTGACATACTAAGTTATTTATTCTCAGTGCAATTGTTGGGATGGAGAGGGATGGAATGGAGAAGATTCTATTTTTTTGTTTTATTTTTTGGGTTGGGACAAATAAGCAGTTGACAAGACATGAGGTTTGCTCAATAATGTGGGCTGGATCTCCTGTCTAATCAAGAAAAAAAAAGATGATTGATGGTTAGGGCCCAGCCCCTAACATGCTTACACACTAAAGTGAGAATTAAAAGTTAATATAATAGACCATCAATATTAACATCAACATCACCTTTTCCGGGACCATCAACATTTCCATTAGCATTAGTCAAGTGCTGGTGTACAGGCTAGTGTTGAGACAACTTCCACTGCCACTGATGCAAATCTACCTGCATATTTAGAAGCCCCAAAGCAAAGATTGTGGGCTAAACTTTGAGCTCACTTTGAGTGCCTTCAGGAATGCGAAGAGCTGGTCACCTCACGAATGCCAGTATGAAGCAATGTCTGCAAAGATACCACAAGTCTGTATTACTGAATGAAGCAGGTCCATTGATGCTGAATCTTATTCTGCGCATTTTTCATGACCTACCATTGGTGCTTATACAGAGCAAGGGCAATAGTGAGATAGGTATGTACTGGAAACTAGGAATTAGAATTGCAAAATGCCTGATATAGTATAGCCATTTAGCCAGGCAATATTGATGCCATTTTTTGGCCAGCTGTACGGGCTCTTAGATTGTCTTTCCTGCATATTTTTTGGTACTGAAATTTGGGGGAGCCGAATAGCTACATTAACTAAATTCTACCATCCGGAAATTGGTTCAGAAGAACTGCAATATCTGGCCCTGTACAAGACTACTATTCATCATTATAGAGGAGTAATGTCACTGTGTTTGGGTTCTAAAGATTATCTTGGTCCAGACATTCAAATATTGTTAGTGGCGACTCAGTGACTTGTCACAGCATCATCAGTAAGAATTTACCCATTTAATTCCAACCCTCATAAACTACCAGTAAACAAAAATGACTTGTAGTAGAATCATATTTAACATCACATAATAAAATGAAATGCAATAACATAGTTGTTAACCCCTTAAAACCGGAGGGCGTACTATTACGCTCTATTCTAAGCGGCTCTAAACACCGCAGGGCGTAATAGTATGCCCTCGCGGTTTTTGTTACTTACTCGGTCGCCTGCGATCCCACACCGGCGATCGCGGTTGGGGAGACTCACCTGGGATCACAGGGAGTCCCCCGCAGCGGATCCTGCCTCCTCCGGCCCCCCCGGCCATGTGAGAGTGAGGTCCTTGCGAGGACCTCATAATCACATGGCTGGGTTAGTTGGCTGCTGCATTGCCAGCAGGGGGACTGCCTGTAATGACTGTTAGTCCCCCTGCTGGCTGACCAAATGGCTACTAAAAAAGACTGGACATACCCCATTTGCCATACCTTGGGTTGTCTACTATTGCAAATGGTATGCCATTATGGGTGTAAATTTAATTCCCGAGCTACCATACGGTCTCAAAGGCAACGTAACCAATCTGGTGAATTTCAATTTCAAATGTAACGTGCTATATTTGACTTCCAAAAACACCATAAAACCTGTACATAGGGGGTACTGTTTTACACGTGAGACTTTACTGAATACAAATATGTGTATTTTATTGCAGTAAAGGCAAACAGTATTATGACATTGACAGTTAAAATGTCACGTAGAACTAAAAAAATAACAACATTTCTTATTTTCTCCCATTTGTTTCATATTAAATTATGTTTCATAGCTAAATATTTGATATTAAATGAAAGCCCTGTTTCCCCTGAATAAAATGATATATAATAAGGGTGGGTGCATTTAATATGAAAGAGGTGAATTACGGTTGGACAGACATGTAGCACAAATGCCAGGTTTTGTTTACGTTTTGTTTTGTTCACAACGTGTAAATTTGGCTCAGTCCTTAAGGGGTTAAACTAACAAATTGTATAAATGCACAGACATTTGACATTGTAAGTTATAAGATACCCTATTTTGTTGTATTTAAATATGAAAATAATTATAATATTGTCCTGATAGATTTTTCTTTGGCTAAAACATAGAATTATGACAAAGACCTCTTAGCAGGTTGAAATATTGCTGCTCTTGCCTGTTCTATTAAAACTGCCTGCTGCTTGAACACTTTGAGTGCCTAGAGAATCTCTTTTTTGCCTAATCGTTGTGGGATTGCTGGTCCTGCTCCAGAAGAACCGGGTGGCTGCTGAGATTAAGTCCGGCTCCTATCTTTATTATTAAAACATAGAATTATGTCACAATAACCCACTCTATTTTTAAACAAAGCAGTATAGAATTTTCCGAGTCATATTAAATGTTTCTCACACTTACATGTTCATATTTAAAGGTTAATAATAGTAGCTCATGTTAAACAATGTTTCTTTTCCAGCTGTCACTCAAATCTGCCTCATATGTGCAATTTATATCTAGGGTAGTAGTTCAGAAATGCAGGGTGCACGAGCCTAAAGTGTAGATGATAGTTGTTGCAATAACTAGAATATGACACATTTAGAAAAACAATAGGGAATTAGTGAAGCAGCTGAGCATTCATCATTGTTTTTTTAGGATTGTTATATATATATATATATATATATATATATATATATATATATATATATATATATATATATTGTATTCTATCATTTATTAAAGGAACACAATATAGATAGATATCAGATATAGGAATTTTGAGAAACAGGATAATGAATGCACAACATCTTAACAACTCAATGCAAAAATATGTAATATATTTATGGCAGAATTATAGCATGAATGAATAATGCGAGGGTTCTCGTACAAATAAGCAGACACATTTTTTGATCCTGACTTATGTACTTATTTGAACTTGTAGAATCAAAGTAAAACTCTCTGCTGATGGTAATAACTAACAGAAAGAAGTTTTGGAACCACCTGATTTCGTATGCATAAGTTATTCTCAGATTTTGTCATCTCAGCAAGAATTTTGTAACAAAGAACACTTTCAGTTATCGCAAATAATAGATTTGCCACGTACTTGATAATCACTGAGCTTAATCACAACCTGTGCTTTCTGTAAGGCAAATTACTATAATAAAAACCATGTTTTAATTATCATGCCGGGCTCTGTGTTATTTATTACACCATCTACTTTTTGCTTAAAAATGTTACTATGTGAAGTGTTCTTCTCAGCTCTAATCAATTAGCAGCCAGGCCTAATAATAAAAAAGCAAGATTACTAAAGTGCAAAATAAGTAAAAATCTAAAGTATTTCTCTGTCTGTCTGTCTGTCTTGCAACTTGTCTGTCTGTCATGAGTTTAACATTTCCACATATTAAATCTGAATGGAAAAATAGAAGCTATGGCTGTGTTGGCATATCAGCTATTTTTTGCCTCTGTTTTTCCATTTGGATTTAATTTGCTAATATTTGTTAAATATTCCGTATGGCCTCATCACCATCTTAAAAGAGAGATTTTTAGCCTTCAGGCACAAGTCACTAAATTACAACAAATAGTAAAAGTAGAACCCTTAAATAACTATTAAAACAAGTCATATAGTTATTGTACATAAAAAGTGAATCAATGATTTGCTTCTCTGACACTGAATATTACATTGTTATCAGTATTTCACATGAGTGCTCTTCATCTTTCTTCCATAGGTTAAAAAGGGCAAAAGACATAGGGGGGTGTTCGAGAGAAATGTGTAGGTGGCTAAATTCTATTCAGACATTTATAAACAGACTATCTACATTGAAAAACATTACAATTATATTCACACATTTATAAACAGACTATCTACATTGAAAAACATTACAATTATATTCACACATTTATAAACAGACTATCTACATTGAAAAACATTAATATTAATGCACAACACTTTCTTGCATTCACACGTAGGGCATCCACTTCAATGCATTTATTTTACACTTAAACAAACAGTATGTATGGGTGTGTATTTAAACACACACACACACACAAACACACACACACACACACACACACACACACACACACACACACACTACAAAGAAATAAGTACATGCATTCAGAAGAAGCAATGGATTGCAGTTGTGCATATGTGGCCAGATGCTGCGCTCCTCCAATCAAATGCTATCAGTCTGGAGAAGGAAGGTCCTTTAGTGACTCTTCACTTTCCAAAATATGGGAAACATCTGAACAGGTATAATGACAAAAAATAGGAACTTAAAGGTACGCTATAATCACCAAAACAACTTTAGCTCAAGGACACAGTTTTTGTGTATAGATCATGCCTCTAAAGTCTCACTGCTCAGTTCTCTGCCATTTAGAAGTTAAATCACGTATGTTTCTGTTTATGCAGTGCTAGCCTAGTGCTAACCTCGCCTGGCTAAAAACAAAATTATTGTGTTTTTAATCAGATGTTCTGGTAAATTTAACTTTGATTACATAAATAAGGCTCCTATTTAGCCTAGCAAGGTATTTATGGAGCGGGTGATGCAAAATTCTAAGCAGAATTTTATATAAAGGAATTGTAAACATTAGATGACTTTACAGGAAGTGTTTAGGAAGGCTACATAAGTTACATGCAGGGAGGTGTGGCTATAGCAGCATAAATAAACTTAGTTAACTTTAAGTTAAAGTTGTTTTGGTGACTACAGTGTCCCTTTACGTTTAGCTCAGTAGATTATTGCCTTGGAAAGATTTCTCATTGAGTTGCATTGGGAAGGCTGTGATTGGAAAGCCACGAAAGTCTGAATGGGGTTAGAAGGGGAGGGCTAGCAACGTCAGCAGACAAGAGAGCTGCAGTATTTGCAACAGGTTTTTAGATATATCCCCACTGGAAAAAAAAGACATAATTAAATGCATGCAGTTTTTTTTTTTTTTTTTGGCCATATCTACTAAACAGTGATCTTTCATTGTTTTGGATTTGGGTAGTGGATAATCAAATGCTTAAGAAGAAGTGGAAAGGAGTGTATGATTAAGAAGTATTAAATGAGAGTCTATAGTAAAAAGAACAATGGAGACCTTGGAAACTATAGTTTGAATAGTTATTGAGCAAAATGCGAGTTAAGAATGTGGAAATGCAGTGTCTTGCAATTTGTAGAAAATAGACCCCTTGTGGTGGTGATTAACAATTCTCTTTCCCATTGAGCCATATAATAGGCCAATGCGGGCTCAGGAGGAGAAATCAATAGACTTCCAGTGGTAATCAGTAGATTCCTTATGGTTATCTAAACTAATGTTTTTAGAAAAATAAAACCTTATACACAACTGGACATTCCTTAGGTTCTGGACTCGTAGGGGTGTCTTGAGGACTGGTTTGGGAACCACTGGATTATACAGACATGAAATCAAACAACGTGTGTGCTTCAAAGGAAGACTTCTCTATTCATAGTAGATGTGGGTTAGAGATACCAGCGATAAAAAGTTTTATCTGATTGTATCATTCTGAGGAGTCATTGATTGTCAATGTCCATAATGCAGGAAAGGCTCCCTGTGGGAGCAATTAAATGCCCTAACAATGTGTGAGGGAGGAATCTCCATAAAGTCTGAAATCCCAGTAGAAGATGCCAGATTGTAAATTAAGGGGAAACAAAGGAGAGACGGCAGGAAGAAATATGCAACTTATTGATAACTTTTCCAAAAATGCTAAATGTTAAACCAATGAGAAGGTGCATGCAGAGATGGGGCAATCTGATAATGTCAAACTCAGTAGAGAACAAAGAGGGACCCCAACAATAGCTTATTCAATTGAAACGCATAACTTATCAATACATTTTTGTATCCATTCTACAAGTTTCACCAGGTGAGCAACATCAAAATAATATTCAATATGAGGGAGCCATATCCCACCATTTATTTATGCATCCCAATCAAATGAACAAACAGTTGTATTGTGGGTGTAAAGGAAAGAGGAAGAAGGTAAATTGGTATGGTCTGAAACACGTATAGGATGTGTGGAATAATATTTAGTTTTACAATGCTCACCTTCAAAACAAAGAAATATTAGGTGTACCCATCATCTCAAGCCTCAAGTCTTTACGTACAGTAGCTTCATCCCTGGGCTACTAAAAGTAAAGGTGGTGAACTCTGACCATTTGAAAGAAACAATAGTCTTTTGACAATAAATGTTTACTTAATTCATTTGCAAAATATATAGGATTTAGTGGGATTAATTTACTTGTTAGAGTAGATAATATATGTCTCCAACTTGGTAAGAAGATATGCAAGAGTATAAAGTGGGTCTGCAACAAAAAATAAGAAAGTATATGCAAATGCAGCAATTTTGTGTTTGACTTATCCAGACCAAATAAAACTGATGTTGTTTCATTACTTCCATTTGCAGATAGTAATAATTACAAAGACTAAATAAACTAAAAAGATGACAGTGGACAACTCTGTCTAGTGTTAAACCAGAGGGGGAAAGAAAATATTAATCCTTACCACATACCTCAGCATATGAGTAATTATATCTAGTGAATATCCATCACATCATGGATGGGACCAAACCTGCAGCAGAAAGTTTTTTTATGGAATCCATCATCTACCTGGTCAAAGGCTGTTTCAGACTTTCATGGAGTCCACAATTACCCCAAAACCTTGACACAAACCAATCTAGTCAGGATGAACCAGCTCAGGGAAATAGAGTTGAATGTTTTGCTTACATTTTTGAAATTAATTTGACATCTAAATTAATTAAAGAGATAGGGTGACAATTACCACAGAATGGATGGGTCCGTGCCCTGCTTCAGATTAACCATTATGTCTGAAATAAGTTATTGTGGTGGGAGTTTTTGCCCCATCGGGAATGGCATTTAAGGTTTTTTGGTCAACTTGGTCAAATAATTTATTTTTTATACTTTGTAGTAAAGCCATCTGGAGTGGGACTCTTCCCATGCTTGAATGACTTCAAATACTTTTTGAGTTCTTCTAATGCAATAGGTTGCAATAGGTGAAGATGAAGAATGAAAGTATGTACATAGACTGGAATTAGGAAAATGGGAATTTCTTTGTATTAAATCAGAGATCCTAGCAGATCACTGTTTCTTAACATGAAAATCAAAACTATAAAAATGAAAGGACCGCTAATATTGCTTTTAGGATCTTCTCAAACTGTGGTAGAGCAGATAGTAAACCAAATTGGGGTTGCACACTCTCAGTGACAGGTTATATTGTACTAGGGTGCTCCAAAGTAGGGGACAGCGAGTTCCCAGCAAATCCAAATAAACATATAAACCTTGGGCACACATAGTAATATCCAAAAGGCAACATGTATTACAGAAAGTGGTACAGTTAAAAAAGAAAGGCTGCATGATCATCAAAACTAAAATAAAAATCCACACTGTATATTACATATTTAAGTAAGTATGGTGAAAATTCATTAATAAACTATGAAAATCTTGGGACCAAGCTAGTAAGACTATTTTGACATACACAAAAGATGAGCAGGGCACTTGGGAACTTGGTAAAGATATACAATAAGCAATTTCAAACACGATAAGATATACAATAAGCATAGTCAAACATGACCCTGGGTTGAGCATAGATTCAGAAAACATCTGCATCAAAATTATGATAAGAATTCCGAAATAATAACATTTCGGGGACTTCCAAAACTAACCTTTCGGTCTACTAGCTAGCCAGGGACCATAATGCTTGCTACTATAATTTATAAAACTGCAATTAAAATTGTAAAAAGGAGGGGCTAAAATGTATCGCTTTAAATTAATTGCTACTATCTATGTGTGCAAGTCACTCCACAACAAAATAGTGAACACAATATAATAAAAAGTGGTTGAGAGCAATAAACCAAATGTATGAAATATTACCATGACTTGATGGTTTGTCCTTTCCATTTTCCAGGCTGAACAATTTTACTCAAGTAAATATTACATACATTTGTTTTATTGCTTACATGCATTCACACTGATTTCACACACCTAAATGCAAATATTCGTTTATGTATGTTTGAGTATTCCTGGAAGCATCTGAGAAGTTCATCAAATTCCTTGCTATCCCAGTGTCAGTTACAGCATGATAGTAGGGTGCATGCTTCAGCCAGGAGATAAAGACAACAATCAACATTTAGTATTTTATTTTTGTATGTTTGGATGACTTAAATGTTACTCACTGTTCCTAGATAGTAAAAAGGTATTCTCAATTCCTGGCTTTGGTGGACAGAGAGACCCATATGATCTTTGCCATGCAATTAATTAATTCAGATAATCTCTTCATGAAGGAAGCCAACATAGTCTTATTAGTCAAGTACAATTCCACCATAAGCATGTAAGCTTTAATAGCATAATCTGAAAAAGTCTGGAAAAAGTGCCCACAGAAATGTGTGAATGTAGTAGAATGTTTTTTTTATAAAGCAAGCATATGTCTTTATAGCGACATGTGATGAGATATGACTGTATAAAGCTGCTAGTAATCGTGGTTACCATTACCAAAGTGTTGCCAACACTTATCATTCTTAGTCAAAGAGAAGAGAGAACATACATTGTCATATCATCTAATGTTAGTAAATGTATAAATGTCAAAACACTGCTGATCTTACCATCTCATTATGAATAATTGCATACAGACCACATTCTATTTTTGGAGCATGCATTCTCTAATCTGTCAACCTGCTAAGCAAATGTCAATACATTTTATTTTGGTAACCATATTTGTGTTTCATTTTCTAGCTTTCTTTGATATTCGTAACAAGAACAGTAAATTAAGATGGGAGAGAGAATTGGGAATCAATCTGAAAAAAGCGAGTTAAGGTAAGGGCAGGGCCGGCACTACCACAAGGGTGCCGGCCTCTGGGGACCCACTGAGAGGTTTCCCAGTAGGCTGCCCTGCTATAGCTGTCTGGGGATGTTGTGGTGGGTGAGTGGCTCCTTAGCCACCCCCCAGTGCAGCCACTCACCTGCTGGGCTCCCTCTGCAGCCAATTACCTGCTCGGGCAGTGGGGTTTGCTGTAACCCGAGCAGAGCACTGTGATTCCTGCAGGCAGGGGGAGCCTGTGAACACCGGAAGCAATTTGAAGGGTGACATGTGGACAGGCTTATTTATTTATTTTCTGTAGCCATTTATCCTTCTCTTTTTTTGTTTCGAGAGTATGGTTGGGGGCAGGCATGCGGGTTCGCTGCCTAGGATAGCACCTTCTTAGGGTTTGTACCTCCCCACCATGGTTCCCTTTGGACGATTATCCACAAAGACTTACTAAGCATTTGTTTTAGACCCTGGATGCTACTCTTACATTTTGATCACGTCAATGACATTTGACTCATTACCCTCTGGGAAAGCTTTTTATTAGCTTTTTTCATTCCACTGAACAAGTACATTAGCCAGCTTATTTATCTTAGGTTGACGACTAGTGTGTTACTCTGCCAGTATACAGGGCACGCTAGCCTCTCTCATTTAGTAGCTAGGCAGCCCGTGGCTGCACCTTTGAAGCACTGGTATTTCAGTTCAGCACCTGGAAGTACGACTTAGTGGGTGACGGCTTTTGCAACAGTGTATACAGTCACTTGATACAGTGTATCATTGATCTAGCCGGTTTTACCAGTCTATTCACTCGCTATAGTCTCATCTCATGCTACATTATTATTTCCACCAGCAACCCATTCACTATTTAGCTTTCCCTCAGAGGGCTCACTGTATTCAGATATTACAGCCCACCAGGGTCATTACATAGTAAGTCAATCAGGTAGATACCGTAGGCATATATGTGAGTAGCCAGGGATCTTTCTGATGTCCAAGGACACAGTTTATTAGTATTCAGAGACTATATCCATTACTGCCACAGTTTTTCTACAGAGCTACGAAAGATTGGATAGGGAATGCCCTAATTTGACAATATATGGTATGCTTTAAGAGTACCACTTGGGCACCCCTCCAGGATTGGTTTAATTTGTGTTTTTTAGCCTGTCTTTACTTTTGGTTTTTCTTTTGAGTCACAAGCTTCACTTTACAATTATTATTATTTGTACCAGTTTTTACCATAAGTTTATTATTAAAAGTTATGTTTTAGCAAAAGTATATGCAGTTCCCCCAGGGACTTCCTATATTGTGAACCCCAGGGCTCTTGCTCTTGGGGACATCTTTTCTTTAGTTGCACGTGTGAGGGTTACCCCCTGCCAGGTTGTTCCTGACACACATTTGCTTGTTTC
Source organism: Pelobates fuscus (assembly GCF_036172605.1). Lineage (NCBI taxonomy): Eukaryota > Metazoa > Chordata > Amphibia > Anura > Pelobatidae > Pelobates > Pelobates fuscus. The sequence continues at coordinate 161,689,873 of NC_086322.1, read as the reverse complement.
CCTAAGGATTACTAGCTTACTGTTTAATGAGAGTGTGTAAGTGACATTGTTTGTTAGTGAGAGTGTGAAAGTGACTGTGTGTGTGTGTGTGTGTGTGTTAGTGAGAATGTGCAAGTGACTCTGTGTGTGTTAGGGAGAGTATGCAAGTGACTCTGGGTGTGTGTGTTAGGGAGAGTGTGCAAGTGACTGTGGGTGTGTGTTAGTGAGAATGTGCAAGTGACTCTGGGTGTGTGTGTTAGGGAGAGTGTGCAAGTGACACTGTTAGTGAGTATGTGTTAGGGAGAGTGTGCAAGTGACACTGTTAGTGAGTATGTGTTAGGGAGAGTGTGCAAGTGACACTGTTAGTGAGTATGTGTAAGTGACACTGTGTGGTGTTAGAGTGTGTAACTGAGAATGCGTATGCCAGTGAGAGTGTGTAAGTAAGAGTGTGTGTATAAGTGAGGGTATGTAGGTGACACTGTGTGTGTTAGTGAAAGTGTGTAAGTGACAATGTGTAGGTCAGTGAGAATGTGTATGTGTTAGTGTGTAAGTTAGAGTTAGAATGTGTAAGTGTATATGCCAGTGAGAGAGTGTGTGTATTAGTGAGATTGTGTAAGTGACACTGCAAAGGTAATTATTGCAATTTTTAAGAAACTTCAATAATTACCGATCAGGGTTAACTCCTCTAGTGGTTATGCACGGGGACGTCCAGTCACGGAAATACCACTGCGAGCGCGGCCATTGAGGAGCGAAGGCAGACCCAAGAAACCACAAAAGACATTTGTGCTGGACCCAGGTAAGTGACAGAAGGTGTTTTGACCCCTGCTGCACCACAAAGGAGGATGCGCTTGACGGAGGGGGAAGCTATAGTGCCAGGATAACAAGTTTGTTTTCCTGGCACTATAGTTTCCCTTTAATATCTACTCAGTGCGCCTCTTTCCCTAAATGTCTCTTTAGTGTTTAGTTTAGTGAATAAACCTCTGAGGGAATGTAGTTGCATTCATAAGGGGGCGTCAAAATGTTTTCTTGCCTAGGGCGGCAAGAATCCTTGGGTTATCACCAAGATAACTTTTATTGAAATTTTATTGAAGAGTTATAATCATATAGTGATGCATAAAAAACATAAATATGACCAAAATAATGTCAGATATATGGTCACAGCCTTTTGGTAAGACAATGTTTATTCACCTAGACATGTTTTTTTCACAGACTTTTTTTCACAGATCTAAAACATGTTTAGTCTTATTTAATGAGATTTCTGAAGTCACCCTTTGAATTTCAATGGAGATGTCAAGGGCTGGAAAATTCCTGATAGAGACATACATGTTGCCTAATATTATAGGACTGATATTGGTTTGCAGTATAGGGGCAAGGTTATTGTTAAAAAATGATTTAATAATTCTAGCCATATTGATACCACAAAACATCTTTAGCAGAATATAGAGAGAGGCCAGCACTTTCCCCAAGCTGACTATGTAACTAACAATATTTCTCTCTCCTACAGCTGAGGTCTGATTGAATCAGCCAAGAACCCTAATTGGTACATGGATGACAAAGGAATTTGTGTATGAGGGTGGGAGCAAGGAATTTTGTCTTGAAACATTTCCACAGTTAGTTCCACAAACACCCTCCAAAAGTAAACATACTGAGCCAGCCAGTATAGGAAACCACGTGAGAGAAAAGGGTAAATGAGCACATGCATGAACAAGATGAAGAGCCCTGGTGACATTGAGTGAGTCATAGAACTGTTGGCCTGGCATCCCAACATATTTACATATCATAATTTGCAGGATAGTTAGTGACAGTTCCATGGCCAACCTAAACATTTGTTGGATCAGATTTTCAGTCCTCTTCACAACTGTTCCTACTCCTCCCCCCATGCTTGCCACTCCTAGCTGTAAATACCTTTGTAATATAACTGTTTATCTCTACTCCCTCCCTAGGCCCATTTCCCATTACATCTTTACTGCAAGCCTCTACACTTCTACTCGACTCATGAATATTTCCCCTAATGGTGAAATATGATTTTAAAAAATATATTATTACACAAATAATTAAACTTAAATATATATATATATACGTATTAAGGCCTTTTGGCCTGTAATTGTGGGAGGGGCGTATGACTCACCTTCTCCCTACTTAAGGGACACCCCTTACCTGGCTCCATACCGTTCGAGGTCAGCGCTGCATCACCCTCCCACCCACTCCTCATTATTAACTCCTTTTTCCTTACATTTCTTCTTGGTGGGCCCTCTTTATTTACAGGCCTACCTCATCGTCGGTTCCGGCACACCACAACCGACTTGCTCTTTTAATACCATCCCACAACTGTCAGTGTTTGTATTTTCTGTACTTTCATGAGCCCTTAACACACATATATATATATATATATATATATATATATATATATATATATATATATATATATATGAAATGTCATTCTAAATGCTAACTGATATATATACACATTTAATTATTTGTGTAATAATATTTTTTTAAAATCATATTTCACCATTAAGGGACTGCCTGACAGCCCATTAGTGCCTCAGTGCTAACTTCCAGTCCTGCCTTTTCCAATCACTGGTAGGACTTTGTCATGTGAGCCACATCTACTATCTGCCAGTGGTACACCCCATGGAGAGGTTTGTCTTGCCAAGGAACCTCAATTTTTTCTGCATCCTCTATCTGTTAAAGTTTCAGGCATTCCCTTAGCAGTTCATCTTTGGGAGCCATCTTTGTGATGTACTTGTGGATGCTCTGTGTTTCATCAAGGACTGTGGCCTTGACACTCATCAGACCCCGACCTCCTTCCTACCGGCAGGTTTACAGTTTCTGGGTGCTGTATTTTGGGTGGAATCCTTCATTCATAGTGAGTAATTTCCTGGTTTCGACATCCATGGTGATCAGGTCTCCTCTTGGCCAGGTTATTATTCCAGCTGGGTACCTGATAACCGATAGGGCATATGTGTTGATGGCTTGGATCTTGTTCTTGCCATTGAGCTGGGACTTCAGGACCTGCCTGACTCTTTGAAGGTATGTGGATGTTGCTATCCTCCTTGCCTATTAATCATGGTTGCCGTGTGTTTGTGGTACCCCCAGGTACTTGTTCTCTACAGCTTCTATTTGGCCTTCTGAAACTTCAACTCTTTCTGTCCTGATCATCTTCCCTCTTTTTGCTATCATCTGCCCGCAGATCTCTAGTCTGAACGTCATTCCGATGTCCTTGCTGTATATCATAGTTAGGTGGATCAGTGAGTCAATGTCTCACTCATTCTTGGCATACAGCTTCATGTTGTCCATGTAGAGTAGGTGGCTCCACTCGTCAACCTGTATCCATATCCACTCTTCTTAGTAATCTGCATAAGGATTGAGGCCTATGCAGAACAGCATTGGGGATAGTGCATCACCTTGGTATATGCCACATTTGATGTTCACTTGATTTATTGTCCTGGAATTGGCTTCTAGAGTTGTTTTCCACTTGCCCATCAAGTTCTTGATGAAGGCGCTTATTGTCTTGCTGACCTTGTAGAGAGCCAAGCATTCCAGTATCCATGTGTGGCATTGTGTCATAGGCTTTCTTGTAGTCAATCCAGGCCATGCACAGATTGGTCTATCTGGTCTTAGAATCCCTTGTGAGTGCTTGGTCTACCAGTAATTGGTGTTTTGATCCTCTGGTGTTGTTTCCAATCCCCTTCTGAGTATTGCTAATATATAGACTCATATGCCCTTGGATCTTGGAGGCTATGATGCCTGACAGGAGTTTACATGTTGTGGGGAGGCAGGTTATTCGGTCGGTAGTTGGATGGTGTTCTTCGCTTATGAGGGTCCTTCATGACCAGTATTGTTCTGCCTTGTGTTAGCCAGTCAGGGTGGGAGCCTGGTGCTAGTAGCTGGTTTATTTGTGCTGCTAGGCATTCATGCAGCACTGTTAACTTCTTTATCCAGTAGTTGTGGATAATGTCAGGTCCTGGGGCTAACCAACTCTTCATGTGTGCTGCTTTCTGTTGGATATCTTCAACTGTGATGGTGACTAGTTCCTGTTCTGACAGCATGCAGTGGTATGCTTTCAGGTCTAGTAGCCACTGAAGCCTCTGTGTTATGAGAAGCTTCTTTCTCACAGATATTCTTCCAGTACTGTTCAGTCTCAGCTTTGGGTTGGTCTTTCAAGGAGATGTTGTGATTACCCTGTAGCTGTGCATACACCTTGGATGGTTCTTTGGTAAAGAGGGCATTGATTATCTTAGCCTCTGCTTCTCTGGCATATCTGCTCAGTCTGGTTGCCAGTGCCATCAGTCTTTGCTTAGCTGTTTCCAGCACCTCTGGTATGGGCATATCCTTATACTTCCACAGCAACCAGGATCTATCTTTGAACTTTCCACCTCTGTTAAGTAGATCCAGCTTACTAACTTCCTTCCGTGTTGTATTTATCTTGGCCTACAGTTGTAGTCTTCATGGTGGGCATTGCTTCTCTTTGAGCCTGATCTTGTAGTTAAGTAGCTGGAGGACCATTAATGCTGTTGCATATATGAGCCTGTTCTTCTCTATGATGGTGCAAGATGGGATTGTGGAAAATGCTTCATTAACTGCAGCTAGCATGCTGTCTGGTGGTTGCTTTCCGCTGATCAAAGACTGCTAGTTTTTCTAGGATCATTTCCCTTATATCTGTTGTTATGCCATCTTGGGGTATGGATTCAGGTTGACAATTCTCTGCACGTAAGAATGTGGGCATGGGAATTTCTTCCTCTTCATGGTGCATGGTTAATATCTTCCATTTATTTCCAGTTGTGACACTAGATTTCTCTTGAAGATGTTCAAACATTGTGTAACCAGCTGTTTTGGTGTTAGGGTAGATGATGGTCTCTTATTCATCCATAGCTCCCACATACGTTTCATGTAGCCTCTCTCATTGGGTCTGCTGCTGTAGTGGCATTCAAGCAGGTCTAGGTTCTTGCTCCATGTCCAGGAATGGTTTGTTCCAGTTGAGCTTTTGAGAAAGCATCACTTAGATGTTCAACTATTTATGCATGTGTTATCACAAATATCCAGTGTCCTGCTAAGCAGACAAATCAGTATCCAAAGCCCAAGCTGCCTTACACTAGGATCAATGACACAGACTATATACCTACCACTTCCAGCAAAGCATGGGTAAAAATAGGCAATCAATGTCTGCTGGTCTGTGTCTCCTTTAAAAGTAGCAGTCAATGTATATAAAAGAATCCTATTTGGAAATATATAGATTGTTTCCCTCCTTTTTCCCCTCTGTTGGTGCCTTCTCATGTGTGGCTCTTCCCTAACCATCAATCTGTTTTATTTCCACCTCTTGATTGGATATGGGAAGCAGCCCACATCACTTGGCAAACCTTCTGTATATTGGCCCTCTCTTGAAAGGAATCACATTTCTTTATATTTTGGCACCATTTGCTGAACCCATAATTATGGAGTATCTAAACATGTTTGGGCATCTCCTTACAATTGTCTCAGTTTTACATTGGCATGTTGTTTCAGAGATACAGAATTTTACAGAGCAGCTGATCATCCCAAATTTGACTCTGCAAATGCTCTAGTCTAGTGTCAATTGGAAGTAAATCACTGAATATAAACAGTACCTGTCGTGCTACACTCAACCTGGGCTATTATTAAAGAGTATTACATTTCATATACATTTGGCTAACAGAAATGCTAGCAAATCTATACAATTGTATTTAATTCCTTTTAAAGGAATACTCAAAGCACCATAACCAATACATATTGTTGTAGTGGTTATGATGCCAGGAGTGCCCTGCTATGGGATGTAGTCAAACTATTTGAGAATGTTTGGCAACTTAACTGTGGTCCCTAAGGAAATCAGGGGCCTTCTCCCATACTCCTGCAAGGAGCATCCATTAGCTCCACTGAGCTCCATAGCCTTGCCCTATAGGCTGGCTCATTGACTAAGCTCTCTCAGGAATTGACCTAAGCTCTGCACTACTGACCTTAGCACAGTGCTGTAGCTTTTGGAGGCATAGGACCAGGGGGCAAAACCCGAGAGATGCTGAAGCCAGGGGAGGCAGGTTATTACAAATATAAAAGCACTAAAACCAAACAAATATACAATTAATCTCTGTGATAAATAATACATTATATTATAATAATTACTACACTAGTAACTATTATACTGTATAACTGTTATACTATTGTATACTTTCAGTAGACAGATTCTTTCACTCCTCCAAATTTGATAATAGTAGTTTTCGAAATAATTATTTAAATACCATGATATATGTTATGGGAATAATTGGATTGGTGAAAATATTACCTTTTTAATACTAATAACAGGAGAATATATATGAAGCAATCCTGTTTTGAAGACGATGAAACAATGTAAAATCATTGATATCTTAATAAATATTAAATATAGATAATCACTTTTTGATTGACATACTGACATACTCATAAACCGTGGAAGTAAATAAAATCTTTAATTGCTTATCCCTCAATCACAGGCACAAGTATGTAATTAAGTGCATTTATTCTCAGGTGAACAAATATAGCATTGCTAATTGTCTTCCACTATGACCCAGAAAATATATTATTTTGCACAAATAATGGTTTTTTTTTTTTTTTTTTATGTATTACCTTCTATTTCTTCACACATATTGCATTTCTGAAAAATAAATGTACATGGAACTAGGTGTATTAAGATAAAAAAAAATATGCCAGAATAAAAAATGTAATCATCAAATCAGAAGAAACGGTGCTATGTAAGTGGCTTGAACATGTTTGTATTTGTTATTTAACAGCAATAGTGTCTCAAACATAAAAATCCCAAATAGTAAGGACTTGCAAAGCCTTCCATTTTTACATTCTAACATCAGAAGTTGAACATATCTTGTTGGTTCCATAGTGATGATAGCCCTAGAAAGGTCTTTTGAAGGGCATCTGTCTTTTCAAATTAACATAATTGCATAAAACCTTTGACATTCTTTATAACATGTTAACCTTTTTTTTTCTTCACGAAATTATCTATTTTCTTTTAAATTTATATTAAATATTTAGATAGTGACATTGTCCAGGCAAAATCAAGGGAAACCGTGCAAACGGAAACAAAAAATAGAAACAGTATTACTTTTTTTCTCAGAGCTTATAGCAATGATTGACAGGGAGCTGGGTTTGGTGGCATCCATTGGAAAGATAAAGATTTGTGGATTTCTTTAACACCTTAAGGACACATGACATGTGTGACATGTCATGATTCCCTTTTATTCCAGAAGTTTGGTCCTTAAGGGGTTAATGTTATCGTTTTCACATTGCACAAATAGATATTTGCTAAATATATTGCTATGTAAACATAATATTAAAAATCCTGTAAAGTAACAGGTCCTCTTAAAGGTAGTTTTTCTGTCTTTTCCACTCATGGAAGCTTGCCAGGGTTACATTTTCACTTAACACTAGCTACTGGCAAGTGAAAATGTAACAAGTGAGTAGATATTCACTCCTGGTGAGTATGTCATTCACTCTCCAGGCTTGCAGTGGTGAGTAATGTAAAATGTTAAGCCCTAATATATACACATATCTGCACAAAAGGGAGAGCGGAAACTTTATGTTAGCTAAAAGAAATATGGCTAATGAGCTTGCAATCTGTAGGTAATAATAGGGATTGGAGGCAAGAGGTAACAGGGCAGGTTTGAAAGTTATGACCATAGATTTAAGAGCATATGCAAATACTGTTAGCTTATCAGATACTCTGTTAAAAAGGAGGATCATACTACAAAGTAAGCTGAGACAAGCACAAGTGTTTGTGGAGGAAAAGATGAGTTAAGGGGCCAAACTTTAAAAAAATTGTTGTTAAGAGAGATTGTAGAGTGAGAATTCAATGAACCTGCAATGGATTGGGAGTTTGAAACAAAAGTAGTATATCTGTAGAGGATTTAGGAGGAGCGGTGGATGAGATAGAGGAAGAGAGGAATATATAGCATTTGGTACGGATCAGAAACACTATGGAAAATAAAAAAAAACTCTCTTTAAAAAATTTAGTAGGTAGGAAGATGAAATATAGAGCAGTGTAGTGAAAAAAGACTAAACAGCCGATCTAACATCTGCAGCACTTCTCATTCCATTCCACCCGTCCTTTCTACGCTTTGTACTATTCATTTAAAATCAATGTATTTTTAAAATTATTTACATTCTGGTGTTTGTTCAGTAAGCAGCATGTTAGAATGATTTGAAACAAAGTACCTACGTTTGAAAATAAAACCTTAAAAAAAAAAAAAAAGAAATCTTCCTTTTCAGACTTTTTTTTCTAAGAAAGGCTTTATGGGTCTAAATGTTGTCAGTCAGTTCTCAAGTCACAGCAACTCACATTCAGGATTTATTGAATACACCTCATTGTGATATGCCCGTTTCTGACTTTTCTTTGCTCAAAAAATGTTACAGATGATATTAAAATGAATAAACATGTAGGTTAATTGCAATACAGCAATTAGAGCTGAAATAATGCAATTAGCAAAAGTCAATTAAAGGGGTGAAAATGAGTTGTGATGTATTTAGACTTATGGATCAAATTCAATGCAACACACGTTTTTATTAAGCTGAACATAGGTAATGCACCCAATGGCTTTCCAGCAAGTCATTAAACTTGCAACTATTCTGCTAATTAACATGGTAATTAGTCTTGATGAAAATAGGTACAATGTCCATTTTGTATCTTTTTTAGTGCAAAGTTATATCATTAAGGGTAAAATTATATTCAAGTTGATGCTAAACTAATGATTCTGAGCAAACTTTATAGTGTATAAAATGTATTATAAAATCAACTTTTGAATTAAAACTAATCAGTTAAATTACATGGGAATTCCAAAACTACAGATTTCTTTTCCACAATTATTTATTTATTTATTTATTTATTTTTACTAAAATTTACGTTTTCATTCTTGGGGAAGGTGTAAAAAAAACTGATTTAGATAATATAATTTCTTTTAACTTCGAAATATTGAGCTCTGATTTAAGAAATATATTGACACAATGGAAAAATCTAGAAATATCCTAGATGGGACTAAACAAATTATAAAATACTTGCATGTTAAAAGCCTATATAATTTCCAAGATGCTATATCTATTTAGAACCATTCCTATGCAAACTCCCCCAAGCATTTTAAAACAACTAGATTTAATTTTCTCCAGCTATGTATGGACAGCTAGAAGACCCAAATTTGCAGGAACAATTCTAAAGAGAATTTTGAAGATGGATGGTCTCGGTTACCCAGATTCAAACAAAAATTTAAGATATTTGTATAATTGTTGATATGTTAGCATGGGATAGGAAATCTAATAAAAAAAAAAAAAATCCCATGGTATAATATAGAAAAATTTAGATGTAAGGGACATTTTTCTTGATTTTCTGGATCCTATTGAAATACTATAAGAGACTCAATAGTGAACGTAAAGTGATTAATGATATAGTTCTGACCATGCATAAAGTAAGGAAAGTCTAAAAAAATTACATTTTAATTAATATATTAATATGTGCATAGATAATATTTTGTCAGATACTTGGAAATTATGTGGTATAAAAAGAACTTCAGATCCTTTAAAACATTCTTAAATGCGATCCGTTCAAATACTAAAATAGCTGGGTCACTCCTCACAATACAAAGTCTCTGCTTATGCAGATGACTTACTATTTACTCTCACCAAATCCAAAACCTCAGTTCCAGTTCTGATGTCGGAACTGTCGCTATACTACACCATCCCCAATTTTAAATTAAATTATGAAAAAAGTGAAATTCTCCAAATAGCAACACCACATCACATTATACAAACGATTAAGAAGCAATTTCCCTAAGATAACTCCTTCCCATATAAAATACTTAGGGGTCAAGATGGCACCAGAGGTAAAAGATATCTTCATTTTAAACTCCCCACTTCTACAAACTATAACCAAGGACCTAGCTAAATGGAACAAACCCCACTTTTCCTCGATAGACCGGATAACCATTATCAAGATGATTATCCTCCCTCAACTGTTGTACACATTTCAAACCCAGCCTGTGGGCATCCCTCCCTCTTTCTTCACATCCATGAGGAAAATGTTCACAGACTACATATGGTCCAGTAAAAGACCTAGATAGTCATTTAACACATTGACTAGACCCAAAACCAATGGGGTACTTAGCCTATCTGACCCATTTAAATTTGGTGAATTATTTAATTATTAAGAGTCAAATATTTTTTAGTTTTTCTTTAATATATGGATATCAATATCTGGAAAAAAAAAATTCTTATATAGATTAGAAGTTTAAAATCTTATATCTTAAACTTCTAATCTAATAATTACAAAGAACTCAAAAAAATGGGAATACGATATCAAGTGTTCATTTTCCTTTAATGTGGTAAAAAGCTTGATATACAACTAGAAAAGCCACACATTGTGTAGACCTAAATGAACAATATTATAAGTTAACTCATAGATGGTATAAGACGCCCACTAGTATATCTAAATTTAATCAGAGGGTATAAAGATGTCTTAGACCAGAACTATGAAATAACCCCTCAAACCTTTTTATTTCATTTAGATCTTTTGAATATGGATACATAAACATACTTCTTGTTTTTAAGAAGTGCATGGCCAGATACTGGAAAAAAATAGAGATTCCTTTTTGGCCAGAAATGCAATGTCAAATTAAATTTCAGGCTACTTTAGAAAAATTTTGTTTTTTTTTAGTGGGGATGATTTAAGGTGGGGTGCCCAAAAGGTAAATCCCCAGATGTTGTAGAACGACTCCCATGCTTTATGTTTTTTTTCCCTTGTGTGTTTTACTGAATGTATATTTATTAGCAACTTATTTGGATTAACTTGATTGTTTATTTGATGCTGTGTATTTGTCAATGAATAATTATGCAATAAAAATCTATGAATTGAAAAAAGAAAAAAAAAGCTTTTAGCATTTAAACAAAAATAACTATATGAAATTTTTTAAAGAAGTGTAGTCAAAGTAAACACAAAAAAGCTATTTAGAAAGTGATGTAACTTTACCACCGTGTCAAATAGTAGAAGTTTAGAAACTAAATTGCTCCATATGAAACTGTAAAGCCATTTGGTAATTACTAAATGGCATCTGGTTTTCACAGGCATTGAAAACCCATTTTATAGAGGTAATTTTTTTTCCTAGTTAAATCAGACACAGAGCAGCAAGCACTGACATACAAATAAAACCTTCTGCTGCCACATTAGAGAGGAAAATTCATACTTACCTGTCTTGTTACCAGTCTTGCTTAAATATCTCTTTTTTTTTCTTCAGTAATTAAAATCCTTTATCACATTTCCAAGGTAAGTCTGACATGAGGCAAGACTTGTCCCTTGGTGCACTGTGATGAATTGTGTTTTCAAGCTATCTAATCACAGAAGAAAACAATTGCCAAGTAGAGTACTCTGATACCCGTCCAGGGAAGCGTGAGTGGCTACTAAGTAACAGGACCCCTTCAAATTCAGTAAATTTAATATATTCTTTCAACAACATTAAGTCTTGCAAAGTAAACTTTATTCCATCTGAATAGGTATGCCTGACAATGTTTTGATCGTATTGATCTATGTCAAGCCTCACTACAGTTGACTGACGGAAATTCAAGATTATGGGGCATATATAAAAGTGTATGCTGCTTTAATTTTAGTCAATATAATTGTTTTTGTTTTTTTTCTCCATCTTTTGCAATTCAAGTATTTTTTATTTTATTTTATATTCATCGCATCAAAATATGATTACATTTTTTTTAACCAGTTTTAATAACCAAAGAAAGGAGAAAGAAAAATTTGAAATATCTTTAATCCTGACTTTATACAAATTTTAATCTTTTTGTTATGTTTTTAAACAAACTGACAAACTCCAAAATTTCAACATTTTTACTACCCTTTGAGCACTTTGAGCACCCTTTGTGTTGTAGCACTTTAAGAGATAATATCTTGTTATATGGTGATTATGTTTGATGTACATGTACAGCACTAAACAGCAACAAAGTGTCATTGCTAAAAAAGCATATACCAATTTTTTTCACAGAGTAGCAAAAAAAAACTGCTGGGACAATGTATATGTTGACTAAACTAAGTTAACTCGAAAATTTACTGACTTAACTTATGGATCAACAAATCAAGCAGGTCATCTTTTGTTTTCAAACATTGGCAAGAGAATTGTTCAAATTATGACTGACCCAAGATATACCTCATCAGTAGTCTGCGACATATAAAAGAATAGCATAAAGATAGAACATTTTAATTTTAGATTTTTATTTAGTGTATTTTCAACAATGGGTTACATTTGCAATAGTTATTGTAGAATTACTTTTTAGTAGTATAAACGACTTTTACAAAACTTCCTCAAAACTTCTTTTGGACTTTTAAACTCATCTTAGCTTATATAATTAGATAATAAGTATTATTTGTATTCCCTCACAATTTGAATTAAAAAAAAAGTATTTGCCTGCAAATATACTTCACTGAGCTCGGGTTGCTTTGCCCAGAACAGCAGATGAAACAGTCTAGTATATTCATTTGTGAGCTTATAGTTACTAAAGCAATGCTCTCTTATCACAGGGCATAAAGCACTAAATAATACATGAAAAGCAAACATATGATGTTTACTCATCCACTCGTTTCAGATAGTCTCAAATTTCATCCATTCTACAAAGGCAAAAAATCCATAGACTTAACTTGATAAATGTGCATAGAAAGGGACATTACAACTGTTCATTTGCATCTTGATTTTTTTTACCATTGTAAATGTAGTCATTTCTTTAACCCCTTAAGGACCAAACTTCTGGAATAAAAGGGAATCATGACATGTCACACGTCATGTGTCCTTAAGGGGTTAATAAACTCCCAACATAATTTACAGATAATTTTTTTATGTATGGTATTATAATTCTTATATGCTCCCATGCTTAAAGGAACACTATACAAACTTGTTTTCCCAGCACTATATGGTTATTAGGTCCCTGTTCCCTTGGAGCCCCCCTCCCGCTGGGCTGAAGGGGTTAAAACCCCTTCAGCCACTTACCTTAATCCAGTGCTGGGCTCTCTCGGCGCTGGTGACCTCTCCTCCCCCTGCCGACATCAGCTCCCGAGTGGAGCTGAATGCGCATGCGCAGCAAGAAGCATGCGTGTATTCAAACCGTCCATAGGAAAGCATTACTCAATGGACGTTCGGCGTGAGTTCAATGCGATTTTCACACTGAGAATCGCGGAAGCGGCCTCTAGTGGCTGTCAGGGAGACAGCCACTAGAGGCTGGATTAACCCTCGATGTTAATCCAGCCTGCTATGTTTTCAACTGCAGTGTTAAAACTAGGGGGATGCTATCCTGGATATTTCTCTACAAATATTCCTTTTTTTCTTGGTGCGAAGATGGCTGATTGAGTTCTGGTTTTTCTCAGCCTCCCACAGCTGTCTCAGTACTTTATGTTTATGTGTAACTGTTGTGGTGTCTTTTATGTTAATGATCAGATATAAATGTTTATGAATATGTAATACACGTGCAACTGTAATACTTTAACATTATAATCAAATAAGCACTTTAAAAAAAAAAAGAGAGAGAAAAGGACTTTGGGAGATGGAAAGAGCCTAAAAGAGAATCAAAAAGTATTGATTATGGTTTAAAATGCATTAACTGCAGAAACTTCGGGCATATTGCAAAAGACTATCCTGAAAATTTTAAACCAATAGAATGTAATTTTGGTAATAACTGGGAAGGAATTGCACTTTATTCACAGGCTGTATGTTATGCAAAGAAAATGGATATTTAAATAGTCACCCAAAATTGGCACATGAGATGATCATTGGAAGGGATTTTTCTCATTTTCTAGACCTATGGGCCTTTGTTGGAAACCCATCAGGTGAACAGGGTGATGAATTTCCTTTTGCCGATACTCTGGCAGATGAGAAAGATCATGATTATAGGCCTAAAATATACAGCATTCTCCTATAAAAAATATTAGTTTGTGAAAACCCAGAATAAACTAATGTAGGACCCTCTAGCTTTGAACCAGAAAATGAGTTAATTAATTTAGAAGTCCTGGTAACTTCAGAAGTGCAGAATGGTCCGACCCAACATTATTGGTAGCCAAGAATAATATTTCAATAAGTAATGGATCCCCTGTCAAACCAGGAAAATCTCTTAATTCCCCTTATTTGTAAGTGGATAATGCTCTGTTGCACAGAGTTGAGAAAAATGAGTCAGTTATTACAAAGCAGCTGTTAGTACCACAAGTATAATCATTACATGAGGGAACTAAAATAGTAAAGAACGCCAAATCCCCAGTAGAATCTCTCTATTGGGGATTTGACGTTCTTTACTATTTTAGTTCCCCACGTAATGATTATACTCAATTAGCAAACAGATAAAACTGCAGTTTAAGTGTTCAGTTTTGGCAAAGAGTAGTAAAGCCTTACAAGTCACTGACTAGACAGCCATGTGGCTAATCTGTTGCTAAATTGTATTTATTCCCTCACAAACTTTTTACTGTTTAGTATATTCCAAGCATTTACCTTATTTTTGTTCAAATACCATATTAGGGATCTCTAAATAGTGATTTCTGTTATTTTTTATTCATATGTAATTTTAAGGGTTATGCCCTGGGTGGAATTGGTACCACCCACACTGACCAACCCTTATTTGGAATACTATTCATGCAAGGGTTAATATATCAATCTTTTTCTAAACTTGGGAACAAGAAACTTCTCAACATCAAAGTGTAATAGAACACATGACTCAGATATCTTTGCCAGAAGCTCGAGGAAGCAAGCGTCATGACGTATGGTGTGAACACGTGAGCATTGGATCCGCGATGAACGTCTATGCACTACAGTGGAAAAGCTAGCAACATGCTCGAGATGACCCAGAGTACCAAGGCACAAGATTCGAGGAGCCAAGAAGCACACAGAGACAAACAGACACGTTCGGAGGATTATGGTTGGTTCCAGCACCGCATTGGGAGCCGAAGAGACACATGGAAGTGCTGGGGGAGACGTGTATACGGAAACAGACGCTGGGCAAGAAACAGATGAGTGCTCACTGTGGAAGGTGTGGGAGCTCAGAGGCTTGGGTCATTAAATACTTGACAATAATCCAACTGTGTTGAAAATTAAGTTGCATATAGGGGCATAAAGTGGAAGTGGGAGAGGGAAGGTAACAAAATAAAAAGGGAAGGAAAAGAGAGAGAAAAGGAAAGAAAAGTTTGAAAACCTGAGTACAAACATAGGAAAAGAGGATATCAACTAAATGGTGAAAAAAGGAGGAAGGAGAAAGGGAGAAGAGGGAAAAAAACAACTAGCCTTAGAGAGATTTCTAAAGTTTAACAACTAAAGAGAGAGACACAATGAAATATGCCTCTAAAAGGAGATAAGATGGTAAAGGATGGAAACTCCAGAAACCAAATAAACTAGATAAATCTAATAAGGGGCATCAAATAAGTGTCTTTTATTCACCAAAAAAGTAGAGCTGATCAGTCATTATCATTGGTTGAATCTTCAGTAAACCAAACACTTGAAACGACTGTCTCTGAACCAATAAACTATATCTCTGTAACATATTCGCTTGGCTTGTTACAACCACTTCCTGTGCCTAATGTTCCATGGTCCCATTTGTCCATGGATTTCATTGTTGAACTTCCTAATTCTAATGGCTATACCACTATCCTTATAGTGGTTGACCGTTTTTCTAAGATGACTAATTTCGTTCCACTCACAAACTTGTCATCCTCATTACGACATGGCCATAGATCCTGTAGAATTGTGTCAGCACATAGCTGCTTGCAAGAGAAAGCTAGAGGAGAGTGATAACCGTATGGATCAATTTGCCCAGGCCTTCAGTATGCTTCTTACTCGAACAGCGCATCTGTAGCCTGCGGTTTCTCCGACTGTGTCACCTCCGCCTAGTGTACCTCCATCTATAGTACATAAGGCACCTATTATCTCCCTATCTCCTCCCCCGCATTTTGATGGTACTATTCAAGAATGCCGGGGATTTCTAGATCAAATTGAGTATCATTTTTAGGCCTTGCCGGGATCTTTTCTCACAGCCAGTGCTAAAATTGATTACCTGATGAACCAACTTAAAGGTAAAGCCTTAGCTTGGGCCAATCCATTGTGGGAGAGTAATAGAAGCATTGCACACAATTACCAGGAATTCCTTGCGGAATTTAAATTAACGTTTGAACCATTAGGCAGGGAGGATGACGCCTACACTTCCCTAATGCATATCAAACAAGGAAACCTGTCTATCTCGGATTATGCCATAGAATTTCGCACCTTGGCTTGTGATGTAGACTGGACAAAAAGCAGATTAATCTCTGCATTTAAGAAAGAATTTTCTAAGACTATTTTGGATGAGATTGCCACGAAAAACCTACCCAAGAAACTAAATGAGTTTATCACATTTGTCATGCAAATTGATAATAGATTGAAAACCAGAGAAACTACCAGAAATAAGACCAGACATATGGCTATGCCTTTAGCACCCCATTTATCCAGACCTATTGTTCCTGACCTCCCGGTACAGTCTGACCCGAACCCATGCAGTTGGGGTCACTAAACTGTCAGAGGCAGAAAGACAATATAGGAGAAAAGAGGGTCTATGCCTATACTGCGGTAGAAAAGGATCTTAGGTGTGATGGATATGTCCTCTTGGAATAACAAAAATAGATTCCTCCTTAAGATTACAGCCAAATGTGATAGCAAGGACTTTTCATGCAAAGCCATAATAGACTCAGGTGCGGCAGGAAACTTCATCGATATACATTTTGTCAAAAAACACTCCATACCTATTAAGGAGAGATTATCACCTCTGGCTGTTGAAGCTATTGACGGGAGACCCCTCTCTCAACTGAAACGTTGACTGTTACACTTTTCAGTAAACAAAGTTCCTAAGAAAGCTACCTGGGAGTGCTGATCTTTATATATATATATATATATATATATATTTATTCAATGATGGCTTGGCACTCACCCTTTCTTCTCATATAGAAATAAAGATTCTTGCCCTGGTGCAATCCCACGTTTGAAGTATTTAAAACACAGAAAGAAGAGATGCACTCTGCGGTCTTCAATGAATAAACTGGTATTTATTCCATACAGGAATTTACATATATGGATCTAAATTGATAAAAAATACATTTTTAAAAAACAAATAAAAAAGCTAGCCAGCGTTTGTGACTAAGTGGCTACTACAAAAGACTGAAAATACCCAATTTTGAATACCCTGGGTTGTCTACATTTGGAAATGGTATGCTATGATAGGGTTATTTCACATTCCTGGGCTACCAACTTGACTCAAAAGGCAACACAGACTCAGCAAACCAATCTGGCAAACTGAATTGTGCAAACCCTATATTGATCCTGTAACTTTCCAAAACATCATAAAACCTGTACATGGGGGGTATTGTTATACTCAGGAGACTTCGTTGAACATAAATATGAGTGTTTAAAACAGTAAAACGTATCATGACAATTAAATCACCAGTAAAAGTGCAGTTTTTGTGTAAAATAAATGCAAAAAACTAATATGAATGCTAACTTTGGCAAGTGCTTGTGACTAAGTGGCTTCTACAAAAGACTGGACATAACCCACTTTGAATACCCTGGGTTGTCTACATTTGAAAATGGTATGCCATGATGGGGTTATTTCACGTTCCTTGGCTACCATATGGTCTCAAAAGGCAACACAGACCCAGCAATTCAATCTAGCAAATGGAATTGGGCAAGCCCTATATTGACCCTGTAAGTTTCCAAAATACCATAAAACCTGTATATGGGGGGTATTGTTATACTCGGGAAACTTTGTGAGCACAAATATGAGTGTTTAAAACAGTAAAACATATCACAAAGATGAAATCACCAGTAAAAGTGCATCTTATGTGGATAACGATGCAAAAAACAAATATGAACGCTAACTTTGGCAAGCGTTTGTGGCTAAGTGGCTACTACAAAAGACTGGACATACCCCATGATGGGAATATCCTGGGTTGCCCCGTAATGGGGTTAATTTTTATGCCTGGGCTGCTATACGGTCTCAAAGGCAACATAGGCCAAGCAAAACCAATCTGGCAAATTTCAATGTGCATGCATGGAAAATGGGAAAGCCCTACATTTGACCCCTGTAAGTTTGCAAAAACCCATATAACCTAAACATTGGGGGCACTGTTGTATTTGGTAGATGTTGATGAACACATATTGGAGTGTTATTTGCCAGTAACACAGAACAGGAACTGAGAAGCCATGCCTAAAGTACAATGTGAGAGAAATATAAAAAACACAAAAGAATGACTACCCAAAAGTTTGACAAAGACTGGTGGTAGAATTAGTGCATGGAAAGTGTTAAAATACCACCATTTGAAATACCCTTGGGTGTCTACTTTTCAAAAAATATGTGGTTTGATGGGGGTAAATTACATTGGCCGTCTTCAAACATGTCCAAATAGGACATGGGTGCATGATGAACAGCTGTGGAAATTTCAAGTTGAAAAACTGGAATGCGCACTCTCCAAATGACGTATTTTAGCCCTCAGAGTACCCAACACACCTATACATGGGGCGTATCACTGTACTCAGGAGATGCTGCTGAACACATTGGGGTGTACTCTGTACATATATTCTTAAATTGCTATGTGTGTCAAAAAATCACCAATTATTAATATTTTTTTTAAAATTTGGCATAGATTGGTGGTAAAATGTTTGCATTAAAAGAGTCAAAATACCCCAAGTTTAATACCTTGGGTTGTCTTCTTTAAAAAAATATATACATGTGAAGGGTTATTCAGGGATTCCTGACAGATTATCAGTGTTACAATGTAACTTGTGTTAATTTTGAAAAAAAAATGGTTTGGAAATAGCAAAGTGCTACTTGTACATAATGCCCTATAACTTTCCAAAAATAGCTAAGAACATGTTAACATTGGGTATTTCTAAACTCAGGACAATATTTAGAAACTATTTAGCATGGGTAATTTTTGGCGGTTGTAGATGCGTAACAGAGTTTGGGGGTCAAAGTTTGAAAAAGTGTTTTTTTTTTTACTTTTTTATCATATTTTCAATTGAAAAAGGGTCTGGTCACTAAGGGGTTAAAGTCATGACTAAAAAGTAAAGAATAAAGTGGTTGACAGATATAATTAACTTATTTCAAATAATAACGGTTATATAAAGCTCACAATATATGAACAAGCAACAAGAAATATGTGCAGTTATAAAATTAATGTTCAGAAGATCTGCATTCAAAAAACTATTTTGAGACTGAGCGGAGATTAATCAAAGAGAAAGCTATTGAGCTTTTGTCTGTTCTCAGGGTTCTCATACTCTCTATTTATGCTTCAGTGCATTTGCTAAGGGTCTTCCTAAATTAAATGGGTAATCCAGATGTGGACCCTGTGCTTTCTGTGCCTAGAGGGCTATCAGCTAAACCTTGCTGACAAGGTATAAAGAAAGTGAAACGATCATAGGGGGTTGCTCTATCAGCCATGCAGTGCAAACTTAGAATTTTGGATCTTGACTGATCTTATGGGCTGTATGAGTCTGATATGTAAATATTTTCTTTGTAATGGCAAAACAAAAATTGTGATCTGAGCAGGTATTAACCAAAGGGCAAGCTATTGAGTTTCTTTAATCTTTTACCTGTTCTGAGAGTTCTCATATTGTCAGTTTTTGCCAAAACTGCATTCTACTCTGGTCAACAAATATATGAATCCTATCTATCCAGTAATTTTGCCGTCTATTTAATATTATTACTAATACTTATTATTTAAAATATAATATTATTATTATTATTATTATTATTATTATTATTATTATTATTACAAATGAAAATACTCATCTATACAAGAATACGTTTAACAAGGTACTGCCAAAATCATTTATATGAGGGAGTGTCACTGTATACATACCAAGCCATGAAAGTATCAAGATCAATCAATGACAATGACATGTATTGTTATATATCATAGACTTAGGAATACTATGCCTACTGGCTACATTGTAGTACCCCAGTTCTGGCAGATCCATAATCCACTTGCATGCATAGTAGTTTAAGAATTACTCCAAGCACCATGATTATTTCAGTGATTTGAAGTTGTAATCGTGCCTGCAGTCGGTATGTGGGGCATTTCACTATGAAACGATGCATATGAAAGTTTAACCACTCAGTGATATGAAGTGGAGTTGGTGCCCTGAGTCTATACAGAGTTTAACCCCTCTGCTGCTGGAGGTATAGCTCTATCCCGGGCTTGTGATTAAAGCATCATTAGTCAGCTAATGTGAATTATTTGCAAATTTGGTGTCTGACACCAGCACAGCAGACAGTTAATGGCCACCACGACCCATGTCATTCTATCAGCCTGCTCTTCCTGTTATCCATTAGAGCGCCCCTAGCTTGCCACACCTATCATTCAATACATTAAAGCTTACCTTTCCTATTAACCCTACTTATGTGGAATTATCAAATATAAGAATATCACATTAGGGAGCTATCTAGTAATGTGGGGATATTTATGGGATAATAATAGTAAACAGATGAGAATTGCCCACGATTTTCAATTCTCAGATCCTTAATCGTTATCGTGTTAAATGAAATGTATAACCATATACCGGTAATTAAAAATCACAAATTGTTATAAAAATAGATATTTATTTTTATATTCAAATGATAATAATATAAGTAACATGCATGATAATAATCAATGGAATTTTCAGTATAACATGAATATGTAATACAATATGGTAATTTAAAACAACATTTCCTAATGACTAAGACGTAGTTTAAGTCTAAAGCATTAGTTGTCAAGATTGATTTACGATGGGCTTCACAGAGACAAAGAATGTGACGTTTCAGTGTGCAGAGATCGTAAAGAAACTTTCAGTGTAGGGCAATAGAACTTAGCTAGCAGTTAGAAATAACCCTTTCAATGCTGGTTAGACCTCCTAAGTAGTTAAGATTTACTCCTATGTAATATTAAATAAAAATAATATTTAAATAGTCAGTAATCACTCCTTGATCCATCCAATGAGAAATCTACATGTTACATAAGCTGATATTTTAATTAATTTGCCTAAATAGATATTTTTTCTTATTTTAGAGCCAATCAATACAGCTGGATAAATGGTCATGATATGCTAACGTGATATTAATCACACAAATACATTAATGATTATATTGATCCCAGCTGCAGATAGGATGCTATAACCATATATATATTCTTTAATAATTAAGATTTCTAAATATGAAATCAAACATGATTTATCCAGTCATATCTCATGCTATTAATTTTAATTAATTTAAATTAATTAATTAAATGTCTGTATATTTACCAGTTATGTAGATATTTTCTCATCAGATATCCTCAGGTAGCTAAATGTCATAGATCTCTTTCTCTGCATGGAGTGTGAGAGTTTCTTGGTTACTCTGATCGCCCGATTCTGCCTGGATCTCTCTGAATCCCCAGAGTGTCGTAATGTGTCTCTCTTCAATCTTTGAATCTTCGACTCTCTGAATCCTCTTCCCTTGTCTTAACTTTTTAAAGGGAAAAATTCCTTAGGTGATAGCCAATCACAAATGTGGGGTGTGGTTGCCTTCTAGGTAACCATTTTAATATTCGAACTCAAGAGGGCAGCCTTGTTCCACTACACATACCTATCCAGGAAAGAGTTAACTTTTCCTGGTGGCTATTTTTGACGTCATTTACGTTATCTTTATGTATTCAATAACTCAAATCTTCTGTCAGATCAAAGAATTTCTTCAGACTATGCGTCTGCAAATTCTGCTATAATTCCTAAAATTGATAGTTTGTGAACTAAGTTTCACCTTAAACTAAAATGGGACGTTGTACAATATCGAAAGTAAAATTTAATTGTTTAATCTCCTCTGTCACCTAAGTCTGGGAATAGAATTTATTATATTCCATTAGTAATTAGACAGTCTGTCTACCCCCATTCTCAATGTCTTATCTATTTGGTTTGGTTATATACACATTCCATTCAGCTTGGGCAAAGCAGTCAGTCAAAGAGAAAGGATAGAAATGTTGTGTCTTTGTTAACTTGAGAATAACAAAATGGAGTCTGGTCTGTTCAACAATGACTTCAGAATATACACTTTGTATTTCTATCATAGCACAAAATGTCTGCCGATATAAATACCCTGACATAACCCCCCTTTAGTGGATATCATAGCCAAGTAATTTAGCTTATGAGTAGGCACTATGGAAGTCACAAGACATATTGTGCAATCACATCATTTCTAACATAGGTCCATGCTTGGAATGAACATCTTTGTATATATTTGTACCTGTAGGTGTTTTGAACTTTACGCTTAGTACAATCAACCATAATATCATTATTATCATAACACACCCAATAACAATCTTAACATGGATGAACCAGTCAACACGATCAATAAGGTCAGTATCTAACTCAGAGTATTTAAATGTGTCCACAGAAATGTTATCTTTCTTGATTGACATTTGGATAGTGTGGTTGGGCTTATGGTCCAGCAAGAACTTTAGATTAGGATCTAGAGGGATATCTAGATTCTGGAAGGGATCCACCATCTCAATAGCACTTTCGAGGACGTCAGTGTACACTGGGTATAGCGTAACGTCACCGATGGTGATACGAGAGTCGTGGGGTACCTTGATCAATGATACAGGTGCTGGTAAGGCAATTACTTTATTAGTCACCTGGTCCCTGCGAAAAACACTCATGTTTTTAAGACACGTGCTTACCAACCATTTATCTTTTACTAAGATAGCATGTACTAACGCATTACTGTCGGTTTTTGACATAGTCACTTGACATGTTTCAGAGCCATGTTTAAGGTACTCGATCCCACACAAAGCATTGGTAGAATCGTACACAAAAGGTTTTCCATCACATTGGAAATTATTGTCTTTGAATTTCTCACAGTCATTCAAAATGGGTATTGAATACCAATCTGGTATCCACGGTTGAAAAGCCAAAACGTCTGGGGTTTGGACTTTTACATGGATATTGTCCTTCCATGTACCAACGTTGTAAATTGTTTTCATTTGAAAAATGTTTTTGGGAGTTACATATGGTATGGCCAATAAAAAGCAAATCTCCATACGTTCCGGATCAATTAAGAGAGGTATAGCGCTCCCCATCTCAAAGGCCAGATTTAATTGCATGGGCTCAATTGTTTCTCCATCCACATTGGCAAGCATCGCATGAACAATATCCTTGGATACAAAATACAGAGGTATGCGTCCCCCTGCCAATTCGATTATTACAGTTTGCACTTCGTCGAGAAAAGCAAGTGTGTGGAACAATATTGGGTCATGCAGAAATAAAAGTTCACGCTTAAATAAGTCATGACTTTGGTGCAACTCAGTGGATTTGGCAATTAACTCTGAATGCAAATTTGTTGTAACAACTGTGTCTTCCACAATAGTTAACACGTCTTGGAGAAGTGTTCTTTGCTCTTTTATCACCTGATGAATATCGTTAATGTGTTGCTTTAGCGCATAGATTTCCATATCCAGCTTTTGGACAGTAATAGAGTTGGCTGCAGACATTCCAGTTGCGACAACTGCACCGACAGTGGCACAAACTAATGCAACAATTATAGCGGTGAGGAACCTTTTGGGTCGGTTGCTCATCGAAATAGAACTGGATACAAATGGTTTCCGGGCTTGCTCCAAGATGTTTCGCACACGGTCCTGTGCTCTTTGGAGGTGCATCTGGTACCAAGTCTGTAACTCAGGAAGCTGCATCGATGAAATGTTGTACGCCTTCTCGATGGAAATCTTGGGGTCCAAGCTGACGAACACACGTTGGGTAAGGATCCTCTTCTCTGTCAAGATGAACCCTGGTGTCTCTTGAATCAGGATGCCGGAGGATGGTCCCATCTCTGCGATCGGGTCGGTCCGTAGCTCTTGGCACAGGAGCAGTACGATCCAGAAACACGCCACATCCTTCTTGGACATCTTTCGACAGTCACGGATCTGGAACTCGTTTCAGACTTATCTACTAATGATTCAAGGTTTGTTAAGTATACAAACTTATAACAGTATGACATCACTTGGCCTAGGACAACACATTATTATGATTCATCAACATATGTATTCTCTCTAATTCTATTTTTATAACTTCATCCCTCACTACATTTATTACTGACTCCTCAGCAATATGCCTATAGCAACTAAACAAGCTGGTAATCTGCTTAAAAATGTAGTTATTGGATGGCAAGGAAATGGTTAATGACATGAACATACATGAGATCATGACACATCACAACATTTCACATCATACGATACTACGTGAATCAAGCATTCATCCAGGTTAGTCGTTCACCCTTCTGCATCCGAATCCACACCTATAATCCTTAATTGAGATTTAGGATGACAAGCACGCAACTGGTTAATGTGAACCCACTTTTCAATAAAATCACCATCCTTAGGAATTTTTATTTTGTACGCTACTGGGGAAATTTTGTCAATGATGACATATGGCCCTTTCCAAGAAGGTAAAAATTTCTTTTCCTTGACTTGATTTCGCGCAAAATTATACAGATAGACTTGATCTGTTATCTCATATTCCTTTTTCGTGGTTTTTAAATCGTAATAGGTCTTAACCCCTGTCGCTGCTTTTTCTAGATTCTTTTGGGCAAAAGCAAACGCATGTTGTAAATGCTTGCGCAAATCTTCGATATACTGATGCGTAGTGGCAGCATTGATCAAATTATGATCCGAAGTACAATATAGTAAATGCTGTGGTAAAACCATCTTTCTTCCTGTCATCAATTCAAAAGGTGGCAATTTGGTAGCAGTGCTAGGTGTAGCTCTAATCGCCATTAAAACTAGGGGCAATTTAATGTCCCAGTCTTTACCAGACTCCTTAACGTACTTTTTCAGAATATTAACGATAGACTGGTTATATCGCTCTACCCCCCCGCTAGACGCAGCGCGGTATGCAATCTGTAGCTTTCGTTTAACACCTAAAATGTTCCACATCTTAGCCATTACTTCGCTGGTAAAATGACTACCTCTGTCTGACTCAATTCTTTGAGGCAGACCGAACCTGGAAAAGACATGGTTAATCAGCAAAGTGGCGCACACGGTACTCGTGTTCTCTCTACAAGGCAAACATTCTATCCACTTTGTGTACATACATGTAACGGTTAACATGTATTTGTTACCTCTTGAAGATCTTGTTACAGGACCTATAAAGTCAATTTGGATATCAGACCAGGGTAATGACACCCCCCTCTTCTGAAGTGGTGCACGATGGGTTGGACCATGGGGTTGATATTGCGGACAAATCAAGCATCCCTGACAGTATGTCTTAACATCTCTTAACATGTGTGGCCAATATGCATAATCACGCAATATCTCATATGTGATCTTATCACCACGATGCCCAGATGTAGGTGCATCATGTGCATGTTGGAGCATTAACCCTCGGTATACAGTTGGGACTACCCATTGTTGAATACCATGTTTAGAAGTTCTGACCAGCAACCCATCCATGATACTAAATTGGACTTTATATCTCGTCAGGATTCGTAAATCTTCATTATTTTTGCAATCCTCATCTGTGATGGGATTGGCAGTAGGGTCTTCTATATGTTTATAGAATATACCTATGACAGGATCATTCTTTTGACTGGTAATCAGGTCCTCACTAGGAGCCTCGTGACTCCATTGCACGACATTTAAGTCGGCAGTATCTCTAGCCTGTCGTCTAGTTATGGCTTCAACATGAATTGAACCCATAAGATCATCAATATTTAGGGTTTCACCATCGATGGCTGCTTGTTTTGCCAGTGAATCGGCTAAGTCATTACCATCCTTGTCAATACATTCTATCTTAGAATGGCCTTTGGTTTTCTTCCAATATATGGTTAAACCATGTTCCTTAACCAACTCATCGATTTTACAAAACAATTTCCCATGTTTAACAGGGTTGTTATTGCTTTTAAGCATTTGGTTACGTTTCCAGCTAGGCAGATATTCAACGAAACTGTTGCGAACATAGTTGGAATCAGTTATGATAACAAATTCTTTGATACTATATTCTATTGCCATTTGAATGGTCTTATATACTGCACAGAGTTCGGCTATCTGACTGCTTTTGGGACCAATATTGTATCCTATAGATACATTGGGATAATCACCTATCCAGGCGATTCCGATACCTGCAACTAACTTCCGTTCAGCACCAGCGACGTGGTGGTATGAACAACCATCAATGTATACCCACGGTAGTGGCCGACAGTATTCCTCGTCATAAACTTTATAAGGGGATAGCAATTGCTCTTCTAGGAAGTCATCTCCGGTGTCATTATCATCCAGAGATGGAGCAGTACAATCATGTAATTCTGCTAAACCTTGGGCAACTGGGCTTCTCTTATTATGTTTATAACGGACTTCTAACGGCCATCCCTGTAAGGATAGAGTCCATGCAGTAATCCGACTGTTAGAGAGATTACCGTCTCTAATTCTTTCACTCTGTAGATACTGTAGAGGTTGGTGAGCTGTTTCTACAATTATTTTCTCACCTTGGATATAGCTACGAAAATTTTGTAGTGCCCAGACAGTCGACAATAACGCCTTCTCACATGTGTTGAATTTAACTTCAACAGGTGACAAAGTCTTGCTAGCATATGCAATAACTTTGTTTAAACTGTCCTGCTTCTGATACAGAACAGCACTGATGCTTAAATCGGTATATCCTGTCTCCAGATAGAAGGGTTTACCCCCCTCTGGGTATGCTAAACAGGGTGCCTGAGTGAGCTTCCTCCTCAGTTCACTTACCGCTAGGTCCTGAGGCTCCCCCCAGTTCCAGGTAGTTTCCTTTTTAAGCAGGTGTAAGAGTGGTTTCGTTATTTCTGCATAGTTATCTATAAACTTACGGGAGTAATTAGTCATTCCAAGGAACGATCTTAATTCCCTGATATTTGAAGGTGTTTTAGCCTTCAGTACGGCTTCAACCTTCTTCCTCTGGGGATTTAATCCTTCAGAGGTTACCTCATGTCCGAGGAAATTGACATGGGTGCGACACCATTGCGCCTTTTGTAAAGACAGTTTAATCCCTGCCTCTCTTAACTGAGTGAGAACATGTCTAATCTCTATGATATGCTTATCAAAGGAAGTGCTTTTCAGCAAGACATCGTCGACATATGATAACGTTCCTCTCTCGAGTGCATCAGGCATAGCTTTATGCATGAACACAGCGAATTCATGACCAGAGTTTATGTAACCGAAAGGCATGCGGGTCCAGGTATACTGCTGCTTTCCAAATGTGAAGGCCAATTTGTATTGGTCTTCATTATGGACTGGTACAGTCCAATATCCCTGCGCACAGTCAATGGCAGTGAATATTTTGGATCCCTGCATTTGTACCAAACATTGGTCTATGTATGGCACTGGCCAACCAGACATATAGACGCGTTTATTTAGCTGTCGTAAGTCAGCGCATAAACGCCATTGTCCATTAGGTTTCAGAATCCCCAAGATCGGATTATTATACGAACTGTGCACTGGACGTATAATACCCCTTTCCTTTAAGTTCTGAATGATGTCTTGTAGACCATCGTATGACGCTAATGGGAGTCTATATTGTTTGATAAATACAGGTGGTAAATTTGGGTCAGTTTGTATTCTGGCTACGTGGAGGTTAGTTAACCCACAGTCGTAGGAATCTTTGGCAAAAATATCTTGGAATTCCAAAAGGATTTCCTTTAGCTGCTGCCGCTCAGCATCGTTGGAGCAACCGTCAGCTAAAGATATTTGCTCTACTAGCCTTTCCTGAAATCCTGGAAAGATTTCAGGCTGGCCTATCTCATAAGCTTCTTCAAGCCTAGAAGTTAGGTCAGTTCGGTGTTGACTTACCTTTTCTCTTTGGTCGTGATACTCTTGTGATTCCTGCTCATTGAGCGGATGATCGAAGGTGATTGACGCTTCTTCGATTTTACACGAGCCGTCTTCGACGTTGAAGGGATATACAGATAGGATAGTGAATAATCCTTCTGGGGAGGAATGGAATATTTGATCGACAATTTCGTCCTCAGTTAAGTATTCTTCAGGGATGAGGCCTATAATTTGGTTTTGGAAACCAAATGTATAGTACTCAGCATCCAATGCTAGACCTAATAATGTTCCTTTTGGTAAAGTAACACTATTGGGTGTAACATTGTTGACCATTATATAGGTGGGATTCTTACCAATACTTACCATTGGTGTATGCGTTACCACCATCCCTAATTGTTGTATCCTGTTGGATAAACAGATTAGGGCATCAGAGTTTTCTAATCTCTGACCCTCCTTGACCTGTATGGGTAAAAGAAAATTACTTGTCCCTTGTGGAATGGTTATGTCATCAGGAACTTGGATACTTACCGCATATGGTAGTATTTGTCCTGATTTCAGGGCGTTTTCCTCATGTAGGTATCCACAAGGATTACCTTTTAACCTTGTCCACAAGTTGGAATTAATCAGATCAAGGTGTATGGCAAAGCGATGTATGACATCATTGCCAATGTAAACCTGATAGCGAGGTTCGTCTATCACTAGGAATAAATGTTTAACTGTCTTATTTCCGATGGAAATAGATAGTAAACATTTTGCTATCACATTATGATTCTCTGATTCGCCATCCAGGTTCTGGATCCACCTGTCATGTGGGGAAGCGTACCTGATCATTTTAGGACTAGCGATCTGCTTTAACAGACCTCTGCTAATATAGCTGTTCTCACTCTGTAAGACCAGCTTTGCATTCCTATTTCTTCCTAAGTCATTTATCTGAATAGGAAAGAATAAGTTGTTATTAACCCTTTCAATTCTGGCAAGGAATTGAGCATGACCTGCCAGATCTACAGATTCAACATAGTCCCTGTGGAGAGAAATGGTTAAAACATCACCTTCCAGAGAGACATTCTGGATTCTCTCTGGAGCAATTCTTACGGAATGCTCATCTACAGGTGCGATTGCGTCATTCACCTGCAGGATAGTCACGTCAGGTGACTGACTATTCCTAAAATGTACCTCTATCGAGTCAGGTCTTTCTTCTATCACATGGCAGTTACGATCAGATTGTAAATGTGATTTCTCATAGGTTATAGGAACCTTAGCTTGTGACCATACAATTCCATTCACACAGTCAATAATTGTGTTAAGTCTTCTGAGTATGTCTATACCCAGAATTAGTCGGTTATAGGGGAGATCTACCACTATCACCGGGTGTCTAAAGGTTTTGTTACCTATTTTAAACTTTAACCAGGTATTGCCAAAAACATGAAGTGCATTTCCTCCAACACTCAACAGAGCATTGGGGAAATCTCTTAGCTTCGGCTTATCCGTTGCTAAGTCCATTACCTGCTGGAAGTAGGTATTGGATAAGATCGTGGCTTGTGAACCAGTATCTATTAACCCTTTAAAAGGCTGGGGTAACGAATCCTGTATTTCTACAGACATGTAGTACCTTCCTTCATGTTCTTCTAATTCACATAAGAATTTAGAATGTGTCAACATATTACTTGTTTTCCATACATTACCGGTCACAGCAGTAGTTTCTACCTGTACTGAGGAATGTTCAGTCTTACCCACAGGCCCATCCTTTTTAGGATTATCTTGAACTGTCAAGCGGGAACTAGTGGTCGGCATCTCATCAGTTAACCCTTTCAGGTCTGGATCCTGGAAACTAGTGGTTGCTGGGGCTATTTTAGCCTTTGGCTGAAATGAAAAAACAGAGGAACACGTTGCGCCTCCTTCACCCGGAAGTGAAGTGACGGGATTGGCAATAGGTTTCCTAACACAACTATCGTTTATTTGACTGTTAGTACCTGGAAAGGAAACAGGGTTAGGCATTACATCTACTGACAACCTATCCTGTTTAGTCACTGTAGCTATATTTGCTGCGGCACTTGTTGTTGCTGTTGCAATTGCACAGGTGTCTTTGCAATTTGAGCTGTTCCTAAAAAAGGATTGATAGCAAAGACTTGGTTGATTTTTGTCATTTGCTCCATTAATTTGCCCATCTGATCTGTCAATTGACCAACCTGATGACGCAAATTATTTCCCCCATTGCCGTTTTGTCTTTGACCATTAGAGTTTGGCTGGGATGGCTGAGACTGCTGGGAGTTATTGGAAGCAGATTGGTTGTTTCTGTTTCCATATCTCCTATTTCCCTGAGGATTCCTTCTCCATTGGGAATTGCCTTGGTTTTTATTAACCCAGGGGCGTTTATTCCCATTGGCATTGGATTTTTCAGAGTTATTGTCAGAGGAGTTTGCAGAATTGTTTCTGGTATTTTCCTGTTTCTGGGGCTTTGGTGTTTTCAAAACCTCAGAATAGGTCCTCTTTTTCTGTTGGGTTTCTAAACCTAACTGAATTTTAGTCTCTGACACCATTTTATCACCAGGTTTCTTAACCTTTGGCTGATTTTCGTCATGTGCATGGTGTATAGTATACAATTTCATGCACTGACTGACTAGCCATTCTAATGGTAACTTGCAATCATAATCTCTTGCAAGATTCATTTGTATACTTACCGGCATGGCATGAAAATACAGATCTTTGAAATCTGTGCTTTCATACCTGGGTTTTCTTTGGGCCACGGAGTATGCATTTTTAAGAATTACTAAAAATTCTCTGGGGCTTTGATCTGGGCGGCACTTTAAGTTATAAAGCGCCTTCTTTGCAGAAGCAACGGTTTTATACTTACCATATTCCATGATTATTTCATATTTCATCTTGGACCAGGACATTAATTGCATAGCTTGAAGACTTTCAAGATGAACACGGCACATTGAATCAAAGGTCCATGTAATGAACCATTTCTTTTGAATGTCATCATACATGCCCAATGAATTCATGGCTCTATCATAATTTTCCAGATGTTCAGATATGTTCCCTGAACCTCTAGAAAATTGTGGGACAGTCTCTCTAAGGAACTTAACAACCTTTGGCGATTCATAAACAGGCGTAGTTGATTTACGACTTCTGTTTCTGTTTTTGGGTAAATGTCTATGCGATCTGTCTGCTGAAGAGGAATTAGACCCGTACAACAGTGCAGATGGCATATCAGTCACATGGCCTTCAGAGTGGACAGTGCAATCACTTTCACTCCCATCACTCTGAGCTTCTTGTTCACTGTCACAATTCTGATCAGCATCAGAATCCTGCCAGTGTACAGAACCATGTCTGTTTTCATTCCTATCATCTTGAACTGGACTCTCCCTCTCAAGTTTGGCCAAGACAGCTTTTTCAAACTGTTCTGCCCAAGATTGCCAAGGTTGTTTGGCAATGTCAGGAGATGGAGAATTCTGTTTCACAGGTGATATTCCTGAATTACTCACCTCATTCCTTACAGACTGTTTTATGAAAACCTGGTCTGGTGTGGGAAAATCATGACAAGGAGGGGATTTATAGATAATCTTTTCTTTCATTTTTGTGCAACTTTTTGGCACAGAATGATGGCTATCAACCTCACTGCCTGATTTCAGACTCTCCTCTTCATATTTATCCAATTGCATTTTGAGCTGATTTATTTCCTGTGCATATTTGTCCATCAAAGCTGACATTTCTTTTTCATGATCAGCCTGACAAGTTTTATGCTCAGCAAGTAAATCTTGGTATTTCCCATCTTGAATGCCAAATTGTTCACTGTACGTGTCCAGTTTGGTATTCAATTCCTTGTTTTCATCTAACGCCTTAAAGCGGCACTGTCATGCCGAATCCCATTTTTTTTTTTACCCCCCTCCCGCCTCCACTACATCCAATTGACCCCCTAGTCACCCCCAAATGCCCCTAAGCCCCCCAGATTACCTATTTTTAAATCTGTATCTTCTGCCCCGATCTTTATTCAGGGCGCCGCCATCTTTGTGTGGGTAGGTGAAGTCCCTATGGGACACGTCATCTGCCCACACTAGACAGACTGTGAGATTCCCGCACATGCCCAGTGAAACACCTGGACATGCGAACGGGAATTTCACCTATTCATTCATTCATTCATCAGACAGACGAATGAATGAATAGAAAAAATCAGACAAACAAACTAACACTGAGTATCAGTGTTCGTTTGTTCGATCAGTTTATTACAAGGAGGGAGCTACCGACGTGCAGCTCCCTCCTTGTAATATGTAAAGATAGAAGCGGCAGGGAGCTGTGCTCCCCACCACTTCATAAGCCCCCCAGGTCCCCCCCTCACTCTATGGGGGTCAATATGACCCCCATAATAGCACAAGGGAGATTAAAATCTCCCCAATGCCCCTACTCGCTATACCGCGAGTAGGGGCATGTCCACTAAACAGTGAGCAGCCTGTGGCTGCTCACTGTAAAAACATAAATGGTAATAAGGGTGGGGGGGCCTACTGTCCTCCCCCCTAGCCCCCACCCCTGCGCGGTGGGTGGGGGCACTAATAAAATAATAAGGGGGGGACCTACTGTCCTCCCCCCCGGCCCCCACCCCTGCGCGGTGGGTGGGGGCCCTAATAAAACAATAAGGGGGGGGACCTACTGTCCTCCCCCCGGCCCCCACTCCTGCGTGGTGGGTGGGGGCCCTAATAAAACAATAAGGGGGGGGGGACCTACTGTCCTCCCCCCCTGGCCCCCACCCCTGCGCTGTGGGTGGGGGCCCTAATAAAATAATAAGGGGGGGGGGACCTACTGTCCTCCCCCCCTGGCCCCCACCCCTGAGCGGTGGGTGGGGGCCCTAAATGAACCCCCCCCCCATCAAGGTGACTAGGGGTCCCAAGCCCCTAGTCACCCCCCCACCCAAAACATTCTATCCCCTACCTACCCCCCTCACCCTAAAAATAGTGAGGGGGGAATAAAATAACTAACCTGTAAAAAAAAATAATTAAACTTACCATTTGACGTCTTCTTTTTTCTAAATTCTTCTTTCTTCAGCCCCCAAAAAGGCCAAATAAAAATCCATCATACCCGTCGCACTTTAAAAAAAAAAAAAAAAAAAACCGAGCGCAAAAAAAAATTAATCCATGTTCACCCATGGAGGGCACGCCGCGTACTGAGCTCCGCAGGGCGGGTCAAGGCTTATATAGCCTTGCCCCGCCCTGCAATTAGGCTTAGAACACACTGATTGGTTGGTTTAAGCCAATCAGAGTGCTCTGTGTCATTTTACAAGCGTGGGAAAATTCCAAAGAACTTTCCCACGCTTGTAAAATGACACAGAGCACTGTGATAGGATGGTTTTCAAGCCATCCAATCACAGTGCTCTGTGTAATTTTACAAGCTTGGGAAAGTTCTTTGGAATTTTCCCACGCTTGTAAAATGACACAGAGCACTGTGATAGGATGGTTTTCAAGCCATCCAATCACAGTGCTCTGTGTAATTTTACAAGCTTGGGAAAGTTCTTTGGAATTTTCCCACGCTTGTAAAATGACACAGAGCACTGTGATAGGATGGTTTTCAAGCCATCCTATCACAGTGCTCTGTGTCATTTTACAAGCGTGGGAAAGTTCTTTGGAATTTTCCCACGCTTGTAAAATGACACAGAGCACTGTGATTGGATGGCTTGAAAACCATCCAATCACAGTGATCTGTCATTTTACACAGCGTGGGAAAGTTCTTTTGAATTTTCCCACGCTGTGTAAAATGACACAGAGCACTCTGATTGGCTTAAACCAACCAATCAGTGTGTTCTAAGCCTAATTGCAGGGCGGGGCAAGGCTATATAAGCCTTGATCCGCCCTGCGGAGCTCAGTACGCGGCGTGCCCTCCATGGGTGAACATGGATTAATTTTTTTTTGCGCTCGTTTTTTTTTTTTTTTTAAAGTGCGACGGTTATGATAGATTTTTATTTGGCTTTTTTGGGGGCTGAAGAAAGAAGAATTTAGAAAAAAGAAGACGTCAAATGGTAAGTTTAATTTTTTTTTTTTACAGGTTAGTTATTTTATTCCCCCCTCACTATTTTTAGGGTGAGGGGGGTAGGTAGGGGATAGAATGTTTTGGGTGGGGGGGGTGACTAGGGGCTTGGGACCCCTAGTCACCTTGATGGGGGGGTGGTTCATTTAGGGCCCCCACCCACCGCTCAGGGGTGGGGCCAGGGGGGGGAGGACAGTAGGTCCCCCCCCTTATTATTTTATTAGGGCCCCCACCCACCGCGCAGGGGTGGGGGCCAGGGGGGGAGGACAGTAGGTCCCCCCCCTTATTATTTTATTAGGGCCCCCACCCACCGCGCAGGGGTGGGGGCCAGGGGGGAGGACAGTAGGTCCCCCCCCCTATTATTTTATTAGGGCCCCCACCCACAGCGCAGGGGTGGGGGCCAGGGGGGGAGGACAGTAGGTCCCCCCCCCCTTATTATTTTATTAGGGCCCCCACCCACAGCGCAGGGGTGGGGGCCAGGGGGGGAGGACAGTAGGTCCCCCCCCTTATTATTTTATTAGGGCCCCCACCCACAGCGCAGGGGGTGGGGGCCAGGGGGGGAGGACAGTAGGTCCCCCCCTTATTATTTTATTAGGGCCCCCACCCACCGCGCAGGGGTGGGGGCCAGGGGGGAGGACAGTAGGTCCCCCCCATCTTTAACCCCCGCGCAGGGGGGGGGGGGTTATTAGGTGTTTTTTTTTTTTTTTTTTTACAGTGAGCAGCAACAGGCTGCTCACTGCTTACTAGACATGCCCCTACTCGTGGTATAGCGAGTAGGGGCATATTATTTACTAATACTAAGTAATCTTTACTTAGTATTAGTACATTTGGCTTCAAGACCAATTCAGGTCTTTCAGCCTTTTAGTAGATAGCTCCCTGATACCGTGGGAATTAGGGAGTTATCTACTAAGCGGCTGCAAGATGCAGCCACAGCAATGAATAGGATCGGAGTTTCATTCATTTGAATGAAATTCCGATCCGAACAAAGTACCGAATTGCATCCTAACACCAATGGAGAAACAGTGCTCATTCTGTTAGGATGCAATTCGGCAGTTTTGCCGGCGTTCTGTCTAAGTGACAGGACTTTCGGCAATACTGACAGGAAGCATTGTGGGAACTGGGAGGAAAGCTAGGGATCATGGGAAAATTGCTCTGACCAGCGGAAATGAAGCTCACTTTGCTCCTCCGCTGGTCAGAGCTGGTCAAGCGGAGGAATCCTCCATAAGACAGAGTCCCTACTTTGTCTTATGATTTTAAAGAAAACTAAAGAAGACAGGAAGAAAAGAATAACAGATCCTGAGAGAGGGGGAGAAGAGGAAGAGATTGAGGAAAGGTAAGTTCGGCATGACAGTGCCGCTTTAAGAAGTGCTGTCATAAAGAAAGGCCAGGAGTGTATTATGTGCCCCATCTTTTTCTCTATGTTCTTTTGTTCAGCAATTACTTTAAGTTGTTTCAGTATGTGTTCATCAGTCATAAGCGTCCGTTTAGCATCCCATTCTACGCTCTTTAACCAAACGTCATAGCTTAAATCATTTTTCATATGTGTATGAATATTGATTAAAGCATGTTTTCTTAAGTCTTCAATTATTTCAGTATTATCTGTTACAGATGTATCGCTGGCCATATTTTATACAATGATTTAATCTCAATACAAAACTCTTTTCTATATTAAGATTAATTGCATGAATTACACAAATATTATTATTGTATGGAATATAATTTCAACTTAAACGATCTCAGCGACAGTGCCTCCAATTTGTGGGGATATTTATGGGATAATAATAGTAAACAGATGAGAATTGCCCACGATTTTCAATTCTCAGATCCTTAATCGTTATCGTGTTAAATGAAATGTATAACCATATACCGGTAATTAAAAATCACAAATTGTTATAAAAATAGATATTTATTTTTATATTCAAATGATAATAATATAAGTAACATGCATGATAATAATCAATGGAATTTTCAGTATAACATGAATATGTAATACAATATGGTAATTTAAAACAACATTTCCTAATGACTAAGACGTAGTTTAAGTCTAAAGCATTAGTTGTCAAGATTGATTTACGATGGGCTTCACAGAGACAAAGAATGTGACGTTTCAGTGTGCAGAGATCGTAAAGAAACTTTCAGTGTAGGGCAATAGAACTTAGCTAGCAGTTAGAAATAACCCTTTCAATGCTGGTTAGACCTCCTAAGTAGTTAAGATTTACTCCTATGTAATATTAAATAAAAATAATATTTAAATAGTCAGTAATCACTCCTTGATCCATCCAATGAGAAATCTACATGTTACATAAGCTGATATTTTAATTAATTTGCCTAAATAGATATTTTTTCTTATTTTAGAGCCAATCAATACAGCTGGATAAATGGTCATGATATGCTAACGTGATATTAATCACACAAATACATTAATGATTATATTGATCCCAGCTGCAGATAGGATGCTATAACCATATATATATTCTTTAATAACTAAGATTTCTAAATATGAAATCAAACATGATTTATCCAGTCATATATCATGCTATTAATTTTAATTAATTTAAATTAATTAATTAAATGTCTGTATATTTACCAGTTATGTAGATATTTTCTCATCAGATATCCTCAGGTAGCTAAATGTCATAGATCTCTTTCTCTGCATGGAGTGTGAGAGTTTCTTGGTTACTCTGATCGCCCGATTCTGCCTGGATCTCTCTGAATCCCCAGAGTGTCGTAATGTGTCTCTCTTCAATCTTTGAATCTTCGACTCTCTGAATCCTCTTCCCTTGTCTTAACTTTTTAAAGGGAAAAATTCCTTAGGTGATAGCCAATCACAAATGTGGGGTGTGGTTGCCTTCTAGGTAACCATTTTAATATTCGAACTCAAGAGGGCAGCCTTGTTCCACTACACATACCTATCCAGGAAAGAGTTAACTTTTCCTGGTGGCTATTTTTGACGTCATTTACGTTATCTTTATGTATTCAATAACTCAAATCTTCTGTCAGATCAAAGAATTTCTTCAGACTATGCGTCTGCAAATTCTGCTATAATTCCTAAAATTGATAGTTTGTGAACTAAGTTTCACCTTAAACTATAATGGGACGTTGTACAATATCGAAAGTAAAATTTAATTGTTTAATCTCCTCTGTCACCTAAGTCTGGGAATAGAATTTATTATATTCCATTAGTAATTAGACAGTCTGTCTACCCCCATTCTCAATGTCTTATCTATTTGGTTTGGTTATATACACATTCCATTCAGCTTGGGCAAAGCAGTCAGTCAAAGAGAAAGGATAGAAATGTTGTGTCTTTGTTAACTTGAGAATAACAAAATGGAGTCTGGTCTGTTCAACAATGACTTCAGAATATACACTTTGTATTTCTATCATAGCACAAAATGTCTGCCGATATAAATACCCTGACAGTAAACAAGTGAATTATCAACATTAGGAAAATCCCTTTTCTTGAGTTTGCTCTTTCAGGTGCTTAGTAGATAACTCCCTAATTTGGTATCCTTTTATATGGCAACCTCACATGAGGATAACTAATAAGGAAACTACCTACTAAACAGTTAGAATAGCAAAATAAAGAAAATCAATTTTCTTAGTTTTGCTCATTTGCTTCGTAGATAACCCACTAATCTGCTACTTTGATGTGGGAATGCCATATGTAACACCAAATTAGGGACCAATCCGTCAACTACTCTATTTAAGCACACACATACACTGCCATGTCCACTGTTACTTCAACTCTGAACCCGCGAGTTATGCTTCAAATTGTGTCTCTAGGAACATTCAGTGCCTTTGCTATATTTTTGTATCCTGTTCCATTTTTAGGGCTATGATCTCTTTACTTAACTTTGTAGACCATATTTATAACATGCAGTCAAATGTGACACTCAACAAATACCTAGTCAGTTATGGTATTTCTAGTGTTCCAGCTCAAGCAGACCTGGTGCAACTAATGAAGCCCTTGATAAGTTGCACAAGGTGTGCTTGAGACAAGACCAGTTTTGCATATTTGCTATTGCTATTGTGTGGGATTCTATTCAGATGGTTTAATAATTTTGAAACTGGAGAAGTCATTATAGCTTGCATTTTCAGTTGAATTTGGGGAAATCGATTGAAGCATTTATTGTGTTGAGCTATTTTAATTGCTTTTGTTTGATTTGTTCATTGCAAACAGCATAAAGTCTGTCGACGTGGCAATAAACACAATAATACACCAATTCTCAATGGTGGGTTGAAACATTTTGATTACAACTATAGCACAGGGTTAAACATAAAGTACATGTTACAGGCACCTTTCTTTAACTATCCCTAGCTTCCAAGCTACTATCTACTATGTGACTAGGCTGTGTGGGATTCTGGAAATCTTCGATCTTTTGAGATATTTGCTTTTGTATCACACAGCCATGTCAAGATGCTGCAACCCTCCCCATGTGCTCCCTATTAAGGGTTAATAAGTATGATAGGGGTTTTATCTTTTGGCTGAAAGAAGCAAGATTAATTGCAAGTGTAGGAATCACCTAGAGGTTGCCTTGATGTAACGGGTGAGCTGACACTTAAATTGCAATTGGAGTGATACTAAAAACCTCAAGTTATTTAGATATCCATAGGGATTTTGGATAGTGTGATAGTAACTTTTTTCTTTGTTTTTGCTGATGTGTACTACAGTCATTGCTGCTGCCCACGAGGAGTGGGAGATAGAGCTCACAACTTATTTTTGTAGAAATGACAGCTGTTTCTATATTTACAACTGATTCCCATATTTATTTCCCGAACATAATGACTAGTCATTGTGAGAATGTTTTCTTACTTGATTTTATTATTATTCATTGATTATTATTATTGTCACAACATTATGTATTGGGGCTGATGTGTACTACAGTCATTGCTGCTGCCCACGAGGAGTGGGAGATAGAGCTCACAACTTATTTTTGTAGAAATGACAGCTGTTTCTATATTTACAACTGATTCCCATATTTATTTCCCGAACATAATGACTAGTCATTGTGAGAATGCTTTCTTACTTGATTTTATTATTATTCATTGATTATTATTGTCACAACATTACAATGCATCACTTTATCATCTGCTCTTTTGTCTCTGCTATTATTTTTGGGGGGAACAAGAAAAATATATCAATATTTATCAATATAATTTTCCTTATTTTAGAGGATTATAAGAATTATGTGTCACATGATCTAGAATACCAGAGGTTGTATAGCTGTGATTATCTGTAGGAACACAAACCTCCATAATTTGTTGAAACCCCTGCAGGGTGATTGCCATAACATGGCCTTGCATTGTTTGTGAATTCAGTTTTGATACCTACTGTGCGAGTTCAGTTCTCTGCGTTTCGATGTAAAGATCATTCAAAATAAAACATATATTTTCCCCAGTTGTTTAAATTATCTTTTCTTGAGTATGACTACAAGTTCAATTCTGTAACTGGATAAATGTAATCAGCTTAGTAATTAGCTTAGAAATTAGGTAGATAGAAAGATAGATAGATAGATAGACGAAGACAGACTTATTTATGTCTGACCCTAAGGCTTTATTTAACCCCTTAAGACCGCAGGACGTACTATGCCGTCCTTATTTGGGCGGCTCTAAACGCCGCAGGACGGCATAGTATGTCCTGGGCGGTCTTACCCCCCACGTGGCCGGCGGCACATGGCCGCTGCAGATCGCGGTCGGGGGGCATGCCTGGCCCCCCAGGCAGCCCCCCTGTGCCTGGGGACCGCGGTCTGCAGCTTCCGATCGCAGTGACAGGCTGTCACTGCGATCGGTATTTACCATGTGTCAGCCGATTTTAAAATCGGCTGACACATGGAGCCGGCCGCATTTTCAATCTGCAGATCGCGGTCGGGGGACATGCCTGGCCCCCCAGGCAGTCCCCCTGCGGTCAGTGACCGCGATCTGCAGAGTCTGATCGCAGTGAGAGGCTGTCACTGCGATCTGAATGCAGAGACAGCCTCTCCCTGCGATCTGATCGCAGTGACAGCCTGTCACTGCGATCAGAGGTTACTATGTGTCAGCCTATTGGCTGACCCATAGTAACTGCAGGCAGGATCCCCCTGCAGATCACGGTGGGGGGCATGCCTGGCCACCCAGGCACTCCCCCTGTGGCCAATTACCGTGATCTGCAGGAGGTGATCACAGTGACAGCCTGTCACTGTGATCACTGATCCTGTGTGTCAGCCAGTGATGTAAAATCACTGGCTGACACTGTCTCTGCCCCTCTCCTCCCCTCTTAACCCCTTAAAGTAAAAAAAAATAAAAATTAAAGTTAAAAATAAAATATACTTAGATCATTTATATATATATTATATATATGATCTAAGTATATATATATATATATATATATATATATAGACACACACATTTACACATACACTAAGTGTATTTTAATATTTATATATATAATTATATATATATATATTAATATCAAAATACACGTAGAAGGATATTGATTGAATATATACATAATTATAATTATATATATATATATTTTATAATAAAAAAAATATAAATACGTTAAAAAAAATAAATAAAAAATTTTTAAAAAAATAATTAAAAATATATATGTGTGTGTAATTTCGTTCTAACTGTATTTTGATATTAATATATATATATATTGATATCAAAATACACGTAGAACGAAATAATATATATATATGTATATACCTAAGTATATACGTATACATCACTATATGTATACCTATATATAAATAAAAATAATTGTAAAAAAATTATATACATATATATATACATATATATATCCACACACGTGTATATATAATAATTTTACATATATATTTATGTAATAATTTTACATAATTAGGTATCCTAATTAATTACAATTAGCGGGACCTGCCTAACAACCCAGGCCGAAAGTATAGGGAATTTAATTTGCTAGCACTATATTTAACCCTATAACTTTCCAAGACACTATAAAACCTGTACATGGGGGGTACTGTTTTACTCGGGAGACATCGCTGAACACAAATATTTGTGTTTCAAAACCGTAAAATGTATTACAACAATGATATCGTCAGGGAAAGTGAAATTTATTGCATTTTTCGCACACAAACGGCACTTACACTGACGATATTTTTGCTGTAATACTTTTTACTGTTTTGAAACACAAATA
Organism: Pelobates fuscus; assembly: GCF_036172605.1. Classification (NCBI taxonomy): domain Eukaryota; kingdom Metazoa; phylum Chordata; class Amphibia; order Anura; family Pelobatidae; genus Pelobates; species Pelobates fuscus. Next base: position 161,648,900 of record NC_086322.1, on the reverse strand, counting down.
TTTGTGTTCAGCAAAGTCTCCTGAGTATAACAGTACCCCTCATGTACAGGTTTTAGGGTGTTTTCAAAAGTTACAGAGTCAAACATAAGGCTTGCGTTTCAGTTTTTTCACAATGAAATTCGCCAGATTGGTTACGTTGGCTTTGAGACCGTATAGTAGCCCAGAAATAAGAATTACCTCCATAATGGCATACCATTTGCAAAAGTAGACAACCCAAGGTATTGCAAATGGGGTATGTTCAGTCTTTTTTAGTAGCCACTTAGTCACAAACACTGGCCAAAATTGGCTTTCAAATTAGTTTTTTGCATTTTTCACACACAAACAAATATTAACGTTAACTTTGGCTAGTGTTTGTGACCAAGTGGCTACTAAAAAAGACTGGACATACCCCATTTGTAATACCTTGGGTTGTCTACTTTTGCAAATGGTATGCAATCATGGGGGTAATTCTCATTCCTGGGCTACCATACAGTCTCAAAGGCAACGTAACCAAACTGGCAAATTTCAATGTGAAAAAACTGAAAAGTGTAACATGCTTTATTTGACCCTGTAACTTCCCAAAACACCATAAAACCTGTACATAGGGGGTACTGTTTTACACGTGAGACATCGCTGAATACAAATATGTGTATTTTATTGCAGTAAAAGCAAACAGTATTATGACATTCACAGTTAGAATGTCACATAGAACTAAGAAAATTTAAAAAAATCTTATTTTCTCTCATTTTTTTATATTGTATTCATATTAAGTTATGTTCCATACCTAAATATTTGATGTTAAATGAAAGCCCTGTTTCCCCTGAATAAAATGATATATAATAAGTGTGGGTGCATTTAATATGAAAGAGGTGAATTACGGTTGGACAGACATATAGCGCAAATGCCAGGTTTTGTTTACGTTTTTTTTGGATCACAACTTGTACATTTGGCTGCGGTCTTAAGGGGTTACGTTTTCATGGTATTTTAATTATAACTTCTTAAGTGCTCATTTTCAAAAGTATATTATAGCATGACAAATATAAGTTTCTAGTGACATTGCAATTTAACAAATGAAGGGATGTTACCTGACTGTCATCAGCAATGTTTGATGACCTTTGTATTTTTTTGATTGAGTCATATGTTTATCATTATCCTCAAGCATGATTCCCAATATACTTTAATTTTCAAGAGTGATATTTTGTACCCATATTTATTTCCCATGTTTACTTTTACGTTTCTGTTTGTTCCATGATTGTGGATTGTATAACACATTCAAAATATGTGGTCTTCTCTACCATAACACTGTCATTAGAAACTGGTCACTGGGTAGCTACTGTTGCCATTAATAGCAAAGGGATGTGGACAAAGCTGCTTCAGTATTTTTCAAATAGCTCTCACCATGGGAGTCCGGAGGGGAGGCAAGGGGGAGGCAAATTTCAATTTGCCCTTCTTCCCCACAGGTACCCATGCAGGATAACCTGAAGTAAGTACTTAGTTTAATAACTTTAAAAAAAAAAAAGGCTGCACTTACAGTTTGTGCTCAGCCACACTCCACATGAAGCAGCCGAGTGTTCACTCACGTGAGTGGGCTGCAATAGAGAGCAGGGATAGACTTTTATCATTGCTCCCTCCTACCTGCAGTTGGCAGCAAAATGAGCTGAGCTCTATGGTAGGACTACCAGCCCCAAACTACTCAGCCACACTACACCAGAGCAGGTAGGGAAATAATTACTAGACAATTAGGAATGAACAGACAGGGAGAATATATGGAGAAGGGGGCAGAATGAGGGGTGGGAGAGAGGGGAATATGGAAAAATATGAAGGTGGGTGTAGGGAGTTTTTAGAAAATGGACACATAGAGAATGGAAACATTAAGAATATGAAGAAATGTTAAGGTGTGTATGGAGGGAATATGAGAGAAGGGGCACAAGTTGGGTGGGGGGATATGAGGAAAGTTGAAGGTGTGTGTTGAGGGGATATAAGAGAAGGGGCAGAAGTTGTGTGGGGGGATATGAAGAAAGTTGAAGGTGTGTGGAGGGGATATAAGAGAAGGGGCAGAAGTTGAGTGGGGGATATGAAGAAAGTTGAAGGTGTGTGTGTGCAGGGGATATAAGAGAAGGGGCAGAAGTTGAGTGGGGGGTATGAAGAAAGTTGAAGTTGTGTGTGTGCAGGGGATATAAGAGAAGGGGCAGAAGTTGGGTGGGGGGATATGAAGAAAGTTGAAGGTGTGTGGAGGGGATATAAGAGAATGGGCAGAAGGGGGATATGAGGGGGGATATGAAGAAAGTTGAAGGTGTGTGTGGAGGGGATATAAGAGAAAGGGCAGAAGTTGGATGGGGGGATATTAAGAAAGTTGAAGGTGTGTGGAGGGGATATAAGAGAAGGGGCAGAAGTTGGGTGGGGGTATATGAAGAAAGTTGAAGGTGTGTGGAGGGGATAAAAGAGAAGGGGCAGAAGTTGGGTGGGGGGATATGAAGAAAGTTGAAGGTGTGTGGAGGGGATATAAGAGAATGGGCAGAAGTTGGAGGGGGGATATGAAGAAAGTTGAAGGTGTGTGTGGAAGGGATATAAGAGAAGGGGTAGAAGTTGGGTGGGGGGATATGAAGAAAGTTGAAGGTGTGTGGAGGGGATATAAGAGAATGGGCAGAAGTTGGAGGGGGGATATGAAGAAAGTTGAAGGTGTGTGTGGAGGGGATATAAGAGAAGGGGCAGAAGTTGAGTGGGGGGATATGAAGAAAGTTGAAGGTGTGTGTGTGCAGGGGATATAAGAGAAGGGGCAGAAGTTGAGTGGGGGGTATGAAGAAAGTTGAAGTTGTGTGTGTGCAGGGGATATAAGAGAAGGGGCAGAAGTTGGGTGGGGGGATATGAAGAAAGTTGAAGGTGTGTGGAGGGGATATAAGAGAATGGGCAGAAGGGGGATATGAGGGGGGATATGAAGAAAGTTGAAGGTGTGTGTGGAGGGGATATAAGAGAAAGGGCAGAAGTTGGAGGGGGGATATGAAGAAAGTTGAAGGTGTGTGGAGGGGATATAAGAGAATGGGCAGAAGTTGGAGGGGGGATATGAAGAAAGTTGAAGGTGTGTGGAGGGGATATAAGAGAAGAGGCAGAAGTTGGAGGGGGGACACAAACGTTTTTTTTCCTTATTATTATTAGTTGTAGTAGTACTGGCATTTATAAGGCATGGGGAGTGTTGTGGGTGCAATCTGGTACTGTTGGTACTTTTTGGTGCTGTGAGTGTCTCATAGTTCTGTAGTAACCGCTGTGTATGCTACCTTCTGATGTGGCAATAGCTTTGTGTGCAGTCTGGGACTGTGGCAAGTGAAATCTGGTACCATGGGTGCAATCTGGTGCTGTGAAATGAAAAGTGCTTTGGGTGCAATCTGGTGCTGTACATGCCGCCTATTGCTGTGGCCAAATGTAACGCGAACTGTAGATTACACTTTTTTTTTATGAAGAAAGTTGAAGGTGTGTGGAGGGGATATAAGAGAAGAGGCAGAAGTTGGAGGGGGGACACAAACGTTTTTTTTCCTTATTATTATTAGTTGTAGTAGTACTGGCATTTATAAGGCGTGGGGAGTGTTGTGGGTGCAATCTGGTACTGTTGGTACTTTTTGGTGCTGTGAGTGTCTCATAGTTCTGTAGTAACCGCTGTGTATGCTACCTTCTGATGTGGCAATAGCTTTGTGTGCAGTCTGGGACTGTGGCAAGTGAAATCTGGTACCATGGGTGCAATCTGGTGCTGTGAAATGAAAAGTGCTTTGGGTGCAATCTGGTGCTGTACATGCCGCCTATTGCTGTGGCCAAATGTAACGCGAACTGTAGATTACACTTTTTTTTTATGAAGAAAGTTGAAGGTGTGTGGAGGGGATATAAGAGAATGGGCAGAAGTTGGAGGGGGGATATGAAGAAAGTTGAAGGTGTGTGGAGGGGATATAAGAGAAGAGGCAGAAGTTGGAGGGGGGACACAAACATTTTTTTTCCTTATTATTATTAGTTGTAGTAGTACTGGCATTTATAAGGCGTGGGGAGTGTTGTGGGTGCAATCTGGTACTGTTGGTACTTTTTGGTGCTGTGAGTGTCTCATAGTTCTGTAGTAACCGCTGTGTATGCTACCTTCTGATGTGGCAATAGCTTTGTGTGCAGTCTGGGACTGTGGCAAGTGAAATCTGGTACCATGGGTGCAATCTGGTGCTGTGAAATGAAAAGTGCTTTGGGTGCAATCTGGTGCTGTACATGCCGCCTATTGCTGTGGCCAAATGTAACGCGAACTGTAGATTACACTTTTTTTTTTTTTTATTCAGTGATAGTGCCTTGATCATGGGTGTACTAATGGGGTGCATTTAGTAGTGTTAATATTAAAACAGATTAGACCTTGCAATACTTAAATCAGACAATGTCAACTTGATTCTTCTAATAAGATTTTGCATCAGGTCTTTGCCTGCTTGCGCTTCATGTGAAAATTACTATGCCCCTCCCCTTAAAGACACTGTCAAAATGGGACCGAGCATGGATGTCATTACAATTATGCCCCACCACCCCACCCCCCTTGAAAATAATCCTGCCGATGCCCATGGCTCTCACTCACCATGCATGGGTGCGCACTATGCTGCATACATTTGTAATATAATTTGTTTGTATGTTTGTTACACATTAAAGTGCACGCACTATTTTCTTTTAACTGAATAGATTTTTGTAAGTCACCTTTTAAACCTGTGCAACCATAAAGCCCAGTGTTTGTATATCAAATAGTACATATGAAATGAATCTTCCTCTTGAGTGTAACTAATTTTTAAATATTTGGATTACCAACAATATACGCCCAATATGTACATAATGGTAAGAGGTTTGGATTTCAAAAATATATTATACCATGAATACAGTCATGGTGAGCTAGCTCTCTTCTGTGACAACTTGTCTCGTGTTTTATTATTTATCTTGTTTTGGGTTGGATGTGAGATCAAGTGTGGATCATCTGTGTTCCCGCTCAGCTTTTGCAATATGTGAACCGCTAATCACTTGTTCTTTTTTTTTATCTGTGACACTAATAAGAGACGATGAATTAGATTACATTTTTAATTCCATATGAAGTTCATGACTCATGCACCAGGAAACTCCTGACACAATATATTTTTGACTCATGAACCTCATGGACACTGTGTCTATATCTGTTTTTTTTCTAACTTATCTTTGCTTCCTCTCTGCTTCCATATCACTAACTGATTATTTTATTCTTCTCCTGATTAATCAGTTTTCCCTGGTCATAAGCATTAAGCAGTCTGTCATATTAACAGTCAAAAATGCTCTCCTATTACCTTTTCATGCAAAAAAAAAATGCCTAAAATCTTTTTGGATTTTATTTATTATTATTATTATTATTAGTAGTAGTATTATTTTATCTAGACAACATATAGACAAGACAAGTTAGCCTTAATGAATATCCTAGGTGATGAATGTCCCGTTCTAATTGTCCGGAATTATTCCTGCAATAAGCAATTGTAAATAATAAACGGTTGATCAGCTCTTTGCAAATCTATCTATCAGAGGTGTATTTTTCAATTACTGATGATAGAACCAGAATATATGACAAGTATTGTCAAACATTGAAAAGAAATGTAAAGTCAATAAAGTTCAAGCAGAATGAATGGACGTAATTACAGCTGTTATAAAAACTAGTTGTGTACAGTATTTTATTTTGAAACAGTTAGTCATGATGGACGTTTATATTACATCTATATTCACTCTGATGAGTTTAATTGCAAGATGGTTTATATGTTGTCTATAAGAGGTATGTTTTCATGCAATCAGTTTTCACTTATTTTAGAAAGTGGAATTTCACTCCACTGATCGCTTTTATTGTGAAATCTACATAACAGTATTTTAAACTCAGTCTCATGTAGCAATAATCAACAAAACTATTATAATAAAACAAGTTTGAGCAAAATCTGTTTTGAAAGTAAAATCAAATCAAATGAAGTGTACTGCAAAACATGAAATTGTACAGGATTCAAAGCAATAGGGAGAATTAAAAAGGGATATACATTGTCTTCTGTATTTTCCATATACGGTCAAGGTATTGTTTATTTAACTTGCCATTTGTTGGCCAATAGCAGGACTCTGGCTGGGGGATTCATTAGGAATAACGTTCAGTGCGAAACATGAAGGGTATTCTTTGTGTGACATGCTTTTTTTATCATTTGCTTCTGCGTGTTAACTATATTGCCTTAATAAAATTTTCTATTACTGTAACTCACATGTGCTAGCATAAGCTTGTGAGGTCATATGTCTTCAACACTTGCTTAATTTTCTTTGAGAGAGAGTTTAAAAAGAAGCTATCAATTTTATTGGTATGTTAACATATTCTCTATATTCGATCAAATATGTGTTTGCGAGGTATTTATAATAAAATTAAACGTGGAAATTAATAACACTCTGCCCTGTATCTGTGCACTTCCACCTTGACGGCTTGTCAATCATTGATGTAAGCGCTACCATTTATGTCCCTGAATTACCTGTGCATCCCATTGTGATACCAATAGTTTTAGGAACTGCGAGTCCTACTAATGTCCTAACTATATGAAAAAAATGTAATAAAATAACTAAAAACAAAGTGTCTTTTTCTCCTCCAGTGCAAGCTGTGCCCTGACTGTGCCTGTACTGAACTGGATTGTAATATAATTTCTAAATCTTTAATATGCATTCATAAAGAAAATGAAGCATGAAACAAAGTTTAACACAAGTTTGACAAAGACCTGTCAGGATGAAACGTTGCTGTTTTTGCTCCAATAAAACAGCTTTTATGGCTACCACCTTGAGTGCCTGGACCACTACTTTATTTCATATTGTCTCTTTGTTGTTTCACTAGAGTTTCATCATGGGGCTACATATTATAAAATAACAGCAAATGATTTAGCATAATATATACATTATGGTCAATGACTATGTCTGTAAAAAAACACAGTGGAGAAAGATCACAGCACATTGGCCTGGCATATTAATTGTCGGAAGAACTCATATGAACTAAACAAAGATAGACCAAATATCATTTATTTAGTTTTAGTCTTGATATCTGTTCTATTCCAAAATATTAAATTCAAAATAGTACAGGCATACAGCAGCTCAAATAATGACAGGTTGTATTGAAAGAAAGTGAACATTCAATGCTTTGACCTTACTATGAGGTCTTTGTAAAGCTAACCCACACACCCAAAACACCTTTCCAATATATTGTCCTGAACTACTTCTGTACAAGAAATGTTATTTCTTGTAATTGCTTGTCAGATTGCTTTTCAGATGCATTCTGATGAAATACTTGAGTAAAATAAATGCTCAGGTAACAAGTTAAAATCTTGCTGATAGAAGCCACTACCATCAGGGAACACCATGAAGGGGTGTACATAGTCTGCAACAATCTCTAGGTAGGTGGTAACTGTCAAAGTAACATATACATGAATGCCAGGACCCAAGGTTTCCAATTGCCCAGAGTATAACACTGCCTCCGCCTGCCTCTTCTTACCTTAGTGCATCCCCCTGCCATTTTTTCCCCAGGTAAATAATGCAAATGCACCTGGTCATTCGCCGGATGTGAAATAAAATGTGAACAGTCCAGGCAACCTTGCTCCATGGTCCAGTTGTATGCTTCATCCCTATTGAAGGTGTTTTTGGCCTTATGGGAACTCTGACTGATCTGCGGCTACGCTGCCCCATATGCAGCAAACTGTGTTGTATTGTGTGTTCTGACATCTTTCTTTCATGGGCAACATGATGTTTTTCAGCAATCTGAGCTTCAGTACCTCTTCTGTGTAAACAGACCCGACAGGCAATGAGCATCAATGTACATCAATGTGCCTTGGGCATCCATGAACCTGACACTGGTTCAGTTCAACACTTTTGGTATGCACTAACCACTTCATACCAGGAACCCTCTATAAGACTTGCTGTTTTAGAGATGCTCTGACCTTGTTGTCTAGGCTTTACTATTTGGCACTTGTGAAAGTCACTCAGATCTTTTTGCTTGCCCATTTTTCCTGCTTCCAACACATGAATTTCAAAAACCTGATTGTTCACGTGCTGCCTAATATATCCCTCCCCTTGACAGGTGTCACCTGTCCTTAGTTTTAATGGTGTGGCTTATCAATGTATGACACACAGCAATGAAAAGATATGCTAGAATATTCACCAAACACCGAATTTTGTCTGAATGGTAAAAGTTAAATGAAACAACCAAATTTTGATTTTAATGGCAATTAACACATTTAGTAAAACTAAATTTGGTTCAAATTCAGTCATCCCAGGATTAATTTGGTGTCTGGTTTAAAATCTAACTCTATTCAAAGTAAAAGATCCAAAATATTTACAAACCACAGATTTTAAACACAATCAGTAACAGATGTATCCGGTAAGATGCACAACAGTAAATTGTCGTTCTCTTACGAAGTCAACGATAATCAAAAAAGGCCAAATAAAAAACCATAATAACGCAATTAAAAAAAAAAAATCGAGGGCAAATAAAAAAAATCCATCTTCACCCATGGAGGGCTCCGCACAGACTGAGCTCTGCAGGGCGGGGGAAGGCTTATAAAGCCTTGCCCCGCCCTGCAAGTAGGCTCAGAGCACTCTGATTGGTTGGTTTAAACCATCCAATCAGAGTGCTCTGACAGGTAAATGAAGAGACTGACAGGTAAGTCTTACCTGTCAGTCTCTTCATTTACCTGTCAGAGCATTCTAATTGGATGGCTTAAACCCACCAATCAGAGTGCTCTGAGCCTAATTGCAGGGCGGGGCAAGGCTTTATAAGCCTTCCCCCGCCCTACAGAGCTCAGTCTGCGCGGAGCCCTCGCCGGGTGAAGATGGATTATTTATTAATTTTTTTTTTTTTATTGCGTCGGTTATTATGGATATTTATTTGGCCTTTTTGGGGGCTGAAAAAAGAAGATTTTAGAAGAAAGAAAAAATTGAATGGTAAGTTATTTTTTTTTACAGGTTCTTAGTTAAATGTCCTCCCCTCATTATTTTTAGGGGGATCATTTTTTTGGCGGGGGGGAGGGGGTGACTAGGAGTTTGGGGATCCCTAGTCACCTGGGGGGGACATTTTTTCTAGGGCCCCCACCCGCCGCTCAGGGGTGGGGGCCGGGGGGAGGACTATTGGTCCCCCCCCTATTGGTATTTAGGGCCCCCACCCACCGCTCAGGGGTGGGGGCCAGGGGGGAGGACATTAGGTCCCCCCCTTTATTAGTATTTAGGGCCCCCACCCACCGCTCAGGAGTGGGGGCCAGGGGGAGGACATTAGGTACCCCCAATTTGTGTTTAGGGCCCCCACCCACAGCTCAGGGGTGGGGGCCAGGGGGGAGGATATTAGGTCCCCCCCAATTTGTGTTTAGGGCCCCCACCCACCGCTCAGGGGTGGGGGCCAGGGGGGAGTACAGTAGGTTCTCCCCCCTTACTTTTGTTTAGAGCCCCCACCCACCGCTCAGGGGTGGGGGCCAGGGGGGAGGACATTAGGTCCCCCCCAATTTGTGTTTAGGGCCCCCACCCACTGCTCAGGGGTGGGGACCAGGGGGGGAGGAGATTAGGTCCCCCCCAATTTGTATTTAGGGCCCCCACCCACCGCTCAGGGGTGGGGGCCAGGGGGGATGACATTAGGTCCCCCCCGATTTGTATTTAGGGCCCCCACCCACCGATCAGGGGTGGGGGCCAGGGGGGAGAACATTAGGTCCCCCCCTTATTCTTCTTTAGTGCCCCCACCCACCGCTCAGGTGGGTGGGGGCCCATCACTATTGTGGCCAGAAAGCGTCCCTGTGGGTTTTAAAATTCGCCTGCCTATTGAAGTCTATGGCGGTTCTCCAGGTTCGCCCGTTCGCGAACATTTGTGGAAGTTCGCGTTCGCCGTTCGCAAACGGAAAATTTCATGTTCGCGACATCACTAGTGATCATGGTTCAAAGAGTCTATAGGTGCTTTGGGCAACATAGCGAGGGATGTTTGTACACTATTCAGCAATGCCAGATTACCTGAATTTATGCAGGCTCCCTGTTGTCACATACAATTAAATTTCTCTTTGAAGAACTTTCTGACAGTAAATCATTGCACATCTGCTTTGAATGGCCAACAGGTTAGAGTAGTCTTAAAAACATTTTGACAATGGAATTTAAAATACAACATTTATTCCATTAAGTCAGGATTCTGGGCTAGTACAACTCTGAAAAAGCATTAATGCCATTTATAGGTGTGTTATAATACTGATTACCGAGCAGCAATGTTCAGTTAATGTTGCTGTAGTTATTTTATGTATTTATTTATTTATTTATGCATGCATGTATGTATGCATGTATGTTTCACTTTGGAGATATCTGAATAACATTAATATAAAACATAGTTTGTGTTTTCCTTCAAGGTAAATAAGATTAATAGAGAAACAGTAACATCAATAAAAGGCTATATAAAGCTGCTATTTTAATTGATTAACCTATGTTCAAGCATTGACATGCATCATAGGGCAGTTGACAATTGAATTGAGGAGCATTACATAATAAAATATTGCATCGATTATTGACTTAATAGTACGCCTACTTCAATAATTTCCATTGTGGCTTCTATCCTCAGATCCTGCAACTGCCTGTTCCAGAGCTTGCACATTCCCAAGACACCTATTTATAGCTATTATTTTGTTTTCAGCAAAGGAGAACATAATTATATTTAAAGTTTGCTATAGAAGAGACATTTTAATTTTTTCAAATAATAAAAGCTGTACAGATATTGATATTCAATTCGCCTTTTTTTCAAGTGTCTCGCTAGTTTTTTTTTTGTAATGTAATAAGTGGAAACTGACAGGGGCTTTTTCTTCAAGCTATACCGAACATTAGTGAATGATTTACCTAACTGTAAATCAATAATATGTATTGCTATTGTGGCGTTAACTTTCCAATCTCGAAAAGCTCATCCACTGCTATAGCACTTCAGGGTACAAGGGGTTGGTATTTTAATATAAATCCCTCCTCAACTAATGCTTTCAAGTTAAATGGATTTTGAGAGATCAGTGGCTATTGAGGGACATCATTAAATCTAGTTCATGCAGAAATGTTTATAGAGTTGGATTGACTAAACCTGCCCTCTGTATTAGAAAGCAATTGAAAAAGTATTTCTAACTCTGAGGGATTAAAAAGTAAGGCACAGCACAGTGTAGCATAAAACATAGTTACTGTAAAGAGTACCTATAAAGAAAAACGAGTCAAGAAAAATATCTAAGATTGCTTCATGGACAGCACATTGAAACCAGTCAAACTGGATGAATAAGTTCCTGAGGCTGGAGACACTTCCGTGGTACACCTTAGGTTACTGTCTATATTACTTGGTTAGATAACCCTGCATGTTAAACTTTGTTGTCAAACAACACTTTTTGCCCTGAAAAGAGAAGATGTGCCAAGAACAATGTAAGGAAAAGTCATCAGTTAGTGACCTGCTTGTATTACCTGAAGTCAAATTCGAAACATGTCAGATATTCTACCTGAATCATTCTCTTCCCTTAAATAAATGTTTGCTTGCATCTCTACTTTATTCACAGCTCTTCTTATAATATAAATGTTGCAGCTAATCTTCTTGGTTAGATTTATTTCTCCTGTTTCCACCTTTCCACAATTACAGTCACACTCCTCAAATCAAGCAATCAAGGCACTGAATAATGCCTACAGTGACAGGGAAATGCCAATACTTGCATTCCTGGGACAAGAAATTAACTCAAAGTTAACACTGAATCCTATGCAGACAGTCAGCCTAAAAACCTCTGCTTTGTGGCATATGATAATATGTTTATTACACATGAACACAGGTAGCACTATTACCACACGTCTTTTGTCTTACTTCATTCCCAGCAGATTATGTAGAAAATTGACTGATGTTATATGATGTATATTGCCATGCTAAAACCAAGAAGGAATAACGAGAATGGATGTCTGTGCCCTGTTCAAAACACTATTAATCATAAGCTGACCTTAGGTGACCATTCTAGGGCCTATGGGTTAAAAAGGGTCTCTGAAACCATGAATTTGCTATTGGCCCTATTCACCATCCCTGTGTGAATCATGAAGAGGGCCCCAAAGCAATAACTTGCAATAACTTGCCTAGGGGCCTGTGGGATCTTAATCCCTTTTCTTTCAACTACTCTTAAATGTGTTTGGTGATAAAGGTGAGTTGCTATGCACTATAGTGATATGCCATGTCAAGGTGCTAAATATAGAGCAATTAACAGAAAATGTTTATTGATTTCTATTAAATGACTTCATGGCTACATTAAATCAATATGTTACTTAAAAACTACTTCAGGTCATCATGATTTTTTTTCATTTTAGACAAATTAAAAACAAAATAAAAAAATAAAAATAAACCAGTGAAATAACTGGTGAGGAGATCCTGAAAAAGTTAAACTTGATAGACTCCGCCAGTTTACACTAGTGACATAGTTAAGGTTATAATAAATATTGACATAGCGATTTCAATAGCTGCATGAAAGCTTAGATGAGAGCTAATTCTGAAATGTTATTTCTTTATATAAGCAATCTGAGAACACAGATAACAAATCCCAGGCTGTGCTCAGTGTAAAACTCAGCAGACGTCTGTTTAGATATGTCTGTACTTTCACCCAGGATGACCAGTTTGTTATTTTCAAAGATTTTGTAATTTTGCAACAAAAAAGTTAAGAAAGTCCATAACCTACCACACATTAATTAGAAACATATGTTATGCTGAAGATGAACAACCACTCTTCTGTTAATCACCTCGTGCAGACCAGACCATGTGACAGTGTAATACAAATAGTAAAGAGCTTCTTGCTTGTATGGGCAAAGTTGTGACTTTGAAATTTGCATACTATTTCTTAAAGGACCACTATAGGTACCCAGACCACTTCAGCTTAATGAAGGGGTCTGGGTGCCAGGTCCATCTAGGTTTAACCCTGCCTGCCTGCTATGTTTACCTTTGGGTTAATCCAGCCTCTAGTGGCTGTCTCATTGACAACCGCTAAATGCGCTTCCGCGCTTCTCATTGTGATTTTCACAGTGAGAAGACGCCAGTGTATATAGGAAAGCATTGAGAAGGCTTTCCTATGGACTGGCTGAATGCGCGCGCGGATCTTGCCGCGCATGCACATTCAGCCGATGACATCAGAAGTGGGAGGAGGAGCCCGGTGCTGGCAAAAAAGGTAAGGGATTAACCCCCTTCCTCCCCCTTCAGCGCCACAGGAGTGGGACCCTGAGGGTGGGGGCACCCTCAGGGCACTATAGTGCCAGGAAAACGAGTTTGTTTTCCTGGCACTATAGTGGTCCTTTAAAGCTTTTAAACAAATGAAATCCTACTTTGGTTAGCTTAGCTAGTTTTTGTTATTTTATATATATATATTCTTAAAGATTGGCAACAATTGTAAACAAACAATGGAAAGTGATTGAAAATATAAAAAATATATATCTGTTTGGCACCTAGAACAGATATATATATATATATATATATATATATATATATATATATATATATATATATATCTTTCTAGGTACCAAAAAAATAACTAAAAAAAACTTTAAGCTTCAAAATAATGGAGATTAACAAAAATTAAATAAGATCATGTAAGAATTAATGCAACCTTCTCTTTTGTAATGTGTTTTTCAGATCAGAGCAGAACATTTTTTTTTTGCTTTTCACATTAAACTGCATATATTTGACAAGATATGATGACATTTTTTTACAGTTCTCTCTTTGTTGCTGGAAAGAGATTTGGCACATATTATTTAAAATGAAGAGCCAATGTTGGCATGGTGGCAAATCAATATATGTGTACATCCTGCACACTGCTGAATCAAAAGCCCACATCCTTGGTATACCCATGATATTTGTTGGTTCAGGAAATAATTATCTTGGTTTTCTAGCCCTACAACCACATAGAGCTGTTTAGAGAACCAGCTCTAATGTAGAGAGGAAAACAATTTAAAGAAACTACATTTCCCATAATCCTCTTTCAACCTCGCAACCATATAAATGTTAAAAGGTAATGAAGCAGGTAGGAATGCAGCTAGGGACATGGGCATTATGGATAGAAGCAGTGTTAAAAAACAAAAAAACAAAAAGAAAACAGCAGAGAAACATAACCCTTAAGTTAAAAACACCAACAAAATCTCTGGCAGGCAACCAAGCCACTATATAAACAAACACTCACACACCTCATTGATGCACATGGGGAGTGAAGGAAACATAATTCTGACCATGATAGAAAGGTGTCAGAACACACAGTGCATCACAGTTTACGACGTACTTCAATGGGGATGTGAGCATCAAAAATGAACCATGCACGAGACGGGCCTACGTTATATTAGGCAGGTGGTTTCAGTGTTGTTTCTGATGAGTGTAGATGTGTTTATATATGTATCTAAAAAAGTGTATACCTATGTAAAAATGTATATACACATTACCGACCCAAAAAAGAAAGGCATTTCCCACAATGCAAGAGATGTACAAGTGATTAAAAACACAAAGAGTAGCACTAAAATGCCCAAAACCCAAAAAAGTAAAAAAAAAAAAACAAAAACTAGCCAGTTTTAAAGGAAACAAATATGAATTCCAGACCCTAACTGTTAAAAACACTATTTAGGAGGCCAGGCCCCCTTGACACAATAAATCTTACCTATATTTCAGTGCCACTCAGGTTAAACAGCAAAGGCTCCGTCCCGAATCCGCCTTCTTGGCTGACATCATCAAAATTGATTATCTCAACCAATCAAATCCTTTCCTATAGAAAAGCATTGGATTGGCTGAGATTGTCAATTCTGATAATCTGAGCCAAGGAGGCATAGTGGGGTCCGGAGCCAATTGCCCTGCTGGCCAATAAGCATTTTGTAATAGAGATGCATTGAATCCCATGTACACACAGACACACACAGACACATACAGAGACACAGGCATACACGTACACACATACAGAGACACACACATACAGAGACACACATACAGAGACACACACATATGCGATGTTCGGTCCGCCCCTATTCGTCATCATTGAGTAAACTTTGACCCTGTACCTCACAGTCAGCAGACACATTCCAGCCAATCAGCAGCAGACCCTCCCTCCCAGACCCTCCCACCTCCTGGACAGCATCCATTTTAGATCCATTTGAAAGCTGCATTCTTAGTGAGAGGAGGGACAGTGTAGCTGCTGCTGATTTAATAGGAAAATCGATAGCTAGGCTAGTGTATTCAGTGTCCACTACAGTCCTGAAGGACTCATCTGATCTCTGCTGTAAGATCAGCACCCCAAAAAGCCCTTTTTAGGACTAGAACATCACTCTGCTTTTTTTTGGTGTGTGTAATCTAATGCCAGTGTGTGTGTCAGGCTCACAGCGTATACTGTGCCCACTTGCCCAGTGCCACCACTCATATCTGCTGTCAGCAGTCAGTTTCCTTCACTAGTGTGCGTTTCAGGGCCTGCCAGGGCACAGTGTCACACCAGTGCAACTCATATCTGGTGTAACAGTAGTGTACATAAAAAAAAAGACTAGAAATTTGACTGTGAAATAATAGCAGTCAGTTTCCTTCACACGTGTGCGTTTCCGGGCCTGCCAGGGCACAGTGTCACACCAGTGCAACTCATATCTGGTGTAAAAGTAGCGTACATTTAAAAAAACAAACACTTTTTGACTGTGAAATAATAGCAGTCAGTTTCCTTCACACGTGTGCATTTCAGGGCCTGCCAGGGCACAGTGTCACACCAGTGCAACTCATATCTGCCTCACCTCCGCCGCGATCCTCTTCTGGGGGGCTGCCTGACAGCCCAGGCAGCCCCCCTCCGGCAAATGAACCCCCCGGGGGCCATGTGATCGCTCTCAAAGAGCGATCACATGGCCCCCTATAGCTGGCTATGGATCTGCCAGCAGGGGGGTTGTTTGAAATATCAGACAGTCCCCCTGCTGGTGGGAAGTAATAAAAAAAAAAATTAGACAAGTGTAAAAATAAATTAAATATATATATATATATATATTGTAACGGACCGTTTCAGCATATGAGGGGTTAAAATCCGTTTAGGCGATAATCCCCTTTTCTCAGAAAGGCACAGCTACTGCAGAACATCAAAACTCACGAACTAGATACAGGCGAATGCATCAAACTCCCGAACTCCATACCAGGGAATAAGATAGCACTCCAAGCTGGAACCTCACGAATAGCTGCTAGCAGATGAATAGGAAAAGCAGACATCAGCTTACACTCCTAGCAGTCAATCTCCAACAGCATACAGTGAATCCCCCCAAGAACGAGACAAGGCTCCGTGTTGAAGGTCAAGCAGTGGTCTGAGGTGCTGGGGCACCCAGCCTGATTTTTATTACATGAGTACACATACAGGCCACACCCAGGGGGAGGCATAAAATAACCAATCACATACATGGTTCAGCCCACACATCCCCTCCCCTCAGATAACATTAAACCCAATTATCCGGTACACCTTTTCAGCCAAGTTCTGGATTTACCCCAAAAACAGGAGGTACACCTTTAAATCCTGCATCGCTGGATAGCCCTTATTCAGGGGGACAACATATTCAAAATTCAAGTCATTCGGATGAACGGTTCGGGAGATATGGGGTTCCAAAGATTTGACCGACCGCATGGGTAAAGTATCCGAAAACAGTTTCATGCATTTTGGCCCTGCGGTCGGTCACAAACAAGGGAATGAAAACAGACGAATTGCCTGTGTTATAGAGCCTGGAGAGGGTTTGAATGAATTCCCTTGTTTGTGGGGTTCTTTCTACCGAACGGCGGGTCATTCGGTAGTTTCTATACGAATTTCTGGAAGTATGGAGGTCTCAGCGGTGTTTGCCTAGTCAAGTGTCCGATTTTAGTTCCAGACACTCGACGGCAAAACACCGCTGTTCGGTAGTTTAAGATGGCCGCCGCCACGTGTTCGTTTCCCGAATGGCGGCCACCCAGAGGACAAAGAATACATTACACTGATTGCCAATTACCCGTTTGCAACATTGTTGCAAACGGTAATTGGAGGCACACTTATTCCTGGGTGGTCTGGTTGTTCGGTAGTTTCACTCAATATACTGAATGGAGTGATTCTACCGAACAATCAGATGAATGATGCATACATATAACCCAGGTTAACTGAACACATAAATGCATACATGATATTAAAGGACTAAAGGCAGGATTACTGTAATATGCTCTACAGTCTTAAAGGTACAGTATCCCACAAGTCCCAATAGGTCCACGGATGGCCCTTAAAGGCCCAGTAGCAGTAATATAAACTATTACATGCCCAAATATAGTTTTTACAGTGCAATATGTCCAGGGGCCATAGTCGCAGGGCAGGAGGCTAGCAACCAGGCTTCTCCAGTTCTCAGTGGCGAGGTTGGTTTCGTCACATCTCTCTCCCTTTCCAAAAAGACTAACAGGGTACCTGACCTCCTGCCGGTCAGTGCCCTTGTTAGTCCAGCAGCCCACCCACAAAGCAGAAAAAACAGTACAGCCCACCCACAATAAATGGTTACTACACCTGGGTAGAGGAGAATCTTGTCCATGTCCAGGTGCCTCACCACGGCTGTGTGGGGGACCGGTAGGCTGCCTTGGTGGGTTGCTGAGTGGGCAGAGACCAGCGGTACTCTGTCCTGGTGCCAGCACTACCACCGGAATAGTCTGGTTGGAGCCTGGTTGCTGGAGACGGATTGTCTCCCCCTTCGTTGCATAGCTCTGCTGCTGAATGGGGAGACCGGTTGTCTCCCCCTTGGATACATAGTTCTGTCGTGGGGGGGTAGGACCGACCATCCCTACCCCCTGTGTGGTAAGTGCAGAGACCACGGTCCCATCTGCACCGGTGGGGGGCTTACAGTCTCCCCCTGGTACATTAAACTGCCGCTGGGGAGAGGGGGTAACAAGCTCCTCTCCCGATAGAACACTCTGCCCATTAATAATCCGCCGCTGGGGAGAGGTGGTAATAAGCTCCTCTCCCATGCATACTTCCATCATCTGCGGAGGGAGACCGACTGTCTCTTCTCCCAATACAGTGTCCTGCTGTTGGGGAAAGGAGACTGGGCTCCCAATTCCCAAAAAGTCACGCTGCTGCTGGGGGGTAGGACCAACTACCTATGCCCCCTGTAACTCAGCCTGCCGCTGGGGAGGGAGGACGCTGCTCTCCTCTCCCTCTACTTCACACTGCCGCTGGGGAATGGAGACTGGGCTCCCAATTCCCAAAAAATCACGCTGCTGCTGGGGGGTAGGACCAACTACCTCTGCCCCCTGTAACTCAGCCTGCCGCTGGGGAGGGAGGACGCTGCTCTCCTCTCCCTGCACCTCGCACTGCCGCTGGGGAATGGAGACTGGGCTCCCAATTCCCAAAAAATCATGCTGCTGCTGGGGGGTAGGACCAACTACCTCTGCCCCCTGTAACTCAGCCTGCCGCTGGGGAGGGAGGACGCTGCTCTCCTCTCCCTGCACTTCGCACTGCCGCTGGGGAATGGAGACTGGGCTCCCAATTCCCAAAAAATCATGCTGCTGCTGGGGGGTAGGACCAACTACCTCTGCCCCCTGTAACTCAGCCTGCCGCTGGGAAGGGAGGACGCTGCTCTCCTCTCCCTGCATTTCACACTGCCTTCCCGGCATATCACTCTGCTGCTGGGGGGTAGGACCAACTACCTCTGCCCCCTGTAACTCAGCTTGCCGCTGGGGAGGGAGGACGCTGCTCTCCTCTCCCTGCACTTCACACTGCCTTCCCGGCATATCATTCTGCTGCTGGGGGGTGGGACCAACTACCTCTGCCCCCTGTAACTCAGCCTGCCGCTGGGGAATGGAGACTGGGCTCCCAATTCCCTGCAGGACCGGTGGAGAGACCTCGGTCCCATCTCTACCGGCCACCTGGGGTTCTTCCCAGTAAATCTCTACAATATCTTCCCAGCGGAAGGGGTCTGGATCTGGGTCTGTCACCTTACTGTCCTGCTGAGCCTTCCCAATGAAGTGGAAGAGATCTTGGTAGTTTTGCTCCAGTTCCCACTCCAGGGTTGCTAGGTGAGCCAGGTCTTGCTCTACCTCATGGGGGTCATCCCACTCATGCCTAGCCTCCCTCTCATTGAAAATGTCCTGCAGTCTGGTTTGCGCAGGGCTCCCGAAGCCAGGCTCTGCAAAGGACTCCCATAACAAGCCAGGACCATCAAATTCTTCTCCCTCTGGCTTGTCATGTTCGGCTGTCCAGGGTATATACTGTGCCATATACCACCAGAGTGCCTGGTAGGCATCCTCCAGCCATAGCTCCTGCCATACCCGGTGCTCTAGTTCCTTCACCCATCCCTTCAGGGGCTGCTCTCCCAGGAAGGGTATCCGCAGTGCCAGTCGTGTCTGCCATCGCTGCTCTTCACTGGGGAGACTCTTGCCCCGCTGGTACTGTACGTTATCCAGGGCCTGGTACCAGATGCCTTTCCTTAATGCATCCCGGTCATCCATGTCACCCTCATTGTACTCCACTGCTGGTTCCATCTTGGTGCTGTCAGGGTCGCTGTACTCAGACATGCGTTGCCCTCAAATTGTAAATCCAAAGAAATGGTGTTCTGTAGCTGTCCTTCTGGCTGTAGGAACGATCCCGCCGCTTGCCACCAATTGTAACGGACCGTTTCAGCATATGAGGGGTTAAAATCCGTTTAGGCGATAATCCCCTTTTCTCAGAAAGGCATAGCTACTGCAGAACATCAAAACTCACGAACTAGATACAGGCGAATGCATCAAACTCCCGAACTCCATACCAGGGAATAAGATAGCACTCCAAGCTGGAACCTCACGAATAGCTGCTAGCAGATGAATAGGAAAAGCAGACATCAGCTTACACTCCTAGCAGTCAATCTCCAACAGCATACAGTGAATCCCCCCAAGAACGAGACAAGGCTCCGTGTTGAAGGTCAAGCAGTGGTCTGAGGTGCTGGGGCACCCAGCCTGATTTTTATTACATGAGTACACATACAGGCCACACCCAGGGGGAGGCATAAAATAACCAATCACATACATGGTTCAGCCCACACATCCCCTCCCCTCAGATAACATTAAACCCAATTATCCGGTACACCTTTTCAGCCAAGTTCTGGATTTACCCCAAAAACAGGAGGTACACCTTTAAATCCAGCATCGCTGGATAGCCCTTATTCAGGGGGACAACATATTCAAAATTCAAGTCATTCGGATGAACGGTTCGGGAGATATGGGGTTCCAAAGATTTGACCGACCGCATGGGTAAAGTATCCGAAAACAGTTTCATGCATTTTGGCCCTGCGGTCGGTCACAAACAAGGGAATGAAAACAGACGAATTGCCTGTGTTATAGAGCCTGGAGAGGGTTTGAATGAATTCCCTTGTTTGTGGGGTTCTTTCTACCGAACAGCGGGTCATTCGGTAGTTTCTATACGAATTTCTGGAAGTATGGAGGTCTCAGCGGTGTTTGCCTAGTCAAGTGTCCGATTTTAGTTCCAGACACTCGACGGCAAAACACCGCTGTTCGGTAGTTTAAGATGGCCGCCGCCACGTGTTCGTTTCCCGAATGGCGGCCACCCAGAGGACAAAGAATACATTACACTGATTGCCAATTACCCGTTTGCAACATTGTTGCAAACGGTAATTGGAGGCACACTTATTCCTGGGTGGTCTGGTTGTTCGGTAGTTTCACTCAATATACTGAATGGAGTGATTCTACCGAACAATCAGATGAATGATGCATACATATAACCCAGGTTAACTGAACACATAAATGCATACATGATATTAAAGGACTAAAGGCAGGATTACTGTAATATGCTCTACAGTCTTAAAGGTACAGTATCCCACAAGTCCCAATAGGTCCACGGATGGCCCTTAAAGGCCCAGTAGCAGTAATATAAACTATTACATGCCCAAATATAGTTTTTACAGTGCAATATGTCCAGGGGCCATAGTCGCAGGGCAGGAGGCTAGCAACCAGGCTTCTCCAGTTCTCAGTGGCGAGGTTGGTTTCGTCACATATATATATATATAATATGTATATATATATATTATACATATTATATATATACATATTATAGATATGTAACGTCATACAAAGTGTATTTTAATATTAATATAAGTATATATATTAATATTAAAATACACTTAGAATGATGTTACATATATATATGTATATATATTATATATATAATAGATGTACACACATATATATATATATATATATATATATATTATATATAAATACGTATAATTAAAATAATAAATAAATAAAATAATAAAATAAATAAATAAAATATTGAAACAAAATTTAATATAAATTATATATGCATATGTAATTTCATTCTAACTGTATTTTGTTATAAATATATATATATATATATATATATATATATATATCGGTAACAAAATACACTTAGAATTACAGTCTATATATATCTATCTATATATAAAATACAAATAACCGCAAATATATATATATATATTTCCTGATCAATCATGGCAGCATTTACTCATGGGTTAGCTCCTCCCCTCACAGCAGAAAGGACAGGAAACAGAACTCTGAAACTGGTATAAATAGATCCTCCCCCTTCCCATCAGGCAGTCTTTTTTCCTGTCCTTCACAGCAGTTTGGAAGGAGTCTGCTTATGCAGGCCTAGTTTTTTCTTTTATGCTCACCAGGCAATATTTTTTAAGCCCTGCCGGGGTTCAGCCTCTAAGCCCTGAAGACCCAGCAACGCACTATTGTAAAAGTGGCTAGACTGGGTACCCCCTTTAGTGACCGGGGGTCGGACCCAACCTCTCCCTCAGGGGATGAAAATGGTCCACTGCATGCCAGGGTTCAGCCTCTTATCCCTGAAGACCCAGCAACAGGCCAGCTTGGGTACCCCCTCAGGGGATGAATGTGATATACTGCCTACATGAAGCCAGGCCAGGGTTCAGCCTCTTATCCCTGAGGACCCAGCAAACAGCACATCTGTAAAGGTTGCCAGCCTGGGTTCCTACTTCAGCAACCAGGGGTCTGTCCTATCTCTCTCTGAAGTGATGACAGTAGTCCACTGCATACATGAGGCCCAGCCGAGTCTAAGCCTTTATCCCTGAAGACCCAGCAAACAGCACATCGGTAAGAGTTGCCAGCCTGGGTACCTCCTTGAGTATCAGGAGTCTAACCTATCTCTCTCCCTGAGAGGATGACAGCGGTCCACTGCATACATAAGGCCAGCCGAGTCTAAGCCTTTGTCCCTGAAGACCCAATATACAGCACTTCCATAAGGTGACTACCTGGGCATACATATTCTATGTATTCCACCTTGTCTGGGGTTTGGTTAAACCTTCTTCCACTGGTGATGATGAAAGGCTTATGGGGTACAGATGGAAGCCTATAGTTTAAACAGTTTAGGCTGTCAGTTGTTCAAATCCCCATTTTGCCACTGAAACACAGGCCTGCAACTGTTCAGGTAAGTGCATTAGCAATTTAGATTAAATCTAGTATAGGCACCTGGGTCTCTGTTCTTTCAGTCCCTCCCAGCTGCTTACATTAGGCTTCCTTCTAACAAATAGGTCACATTTAGGAGGTTTGTGTGGTGAGCATTTAGGTAAGTTTATACATGAAAGAATGCTTGGTGCAAAAGAGTGCTGATAATGCAAGGAGGCATTGTGCAAAAGAGTGCTGATAATGCAATGAGGCATTGTGAAAAAAGAGTGCTGATAATGGATATCCTGGCTGTATAAAGTCTGCTGGAATTCCACAGTCCTGAAGACAGAGAAATATCCAAGGTAAGAACTTTCCTGGATAACTGATTGAAGTACACACATATATATGACCGGTTTTAAAAATCTAAGTCCATACACACACTTGTTTCTATCAAGGCATGTGGCATTGATTGCTGTTATCTGTGCATTATTGCAAAGAAGCAGGCTTTTGCAGACAGTGGAAGAATATACTGCACAGGAGACCACTCGGTCTCAGTATCTGTACACGAACTGGTTTCTGTTACAGCATCATTATGTTTCCAATATATGCTTTATGTATGAATTGGTCTGAAGACTCTGCCTCAGTGTGTGTCCAGTATATGCTTTATGTATGAATTGGTCTGAAGACTCTGCCTCAGTGTGTGTCCAGTATATGCTCTATGTATGAGTTACTATGAGGACACGGCCTCAGTATATGTGTCCGCTATATGCTCTATGTAAGAGTTACTGTGTGAACACTGCCTCAGTATAAGTATCCACTATATGCTGTATGTATGAGTTAAGAGGACATCACCTCAGTATAGGTATCCACTATAGGCTCTATGTATGAGTTGCAATGAGGTCGCTACCTCAGTATATGTATGCAATATATGCTTTATGTATGAATTCTATGAGGACACAGCCTCAGTATATGTATCCACTATGTTGTGTATGTATGAGTTGATCTGAAGACTCTGCCTCAGTTTGTGTTCTCTATATGCTCTGTGTTGCTGTGAATTCACAGCCTCAGTATATGTACTCTACGTGCTTTATGTTTAAGTTAGAGACATTGCTTCAGTGTATCTGTTCACTATATGCTTGATGTATTAGTGGAAACACAATATAGGTGAATGAGACACATCCTCTATATGAATCCAATCTAATACAAGTTCTATGTGTGCTTGTTAGTCACAATCACAACCTCAGTATATGTGTGAGGAATAATATGTGCATGAAGCTCTGTTAAAACACAGCCGCAATTTAGCTCACTCATATAATCTTACTATGTGTGCAGGCATAGTGTCACTGTATATAGCAGAGGTAGGCTATGTATGATTACTGTTTAAACAGACTCAGTATATGTGAGTGGTATATTATGTGCATGAAGCTCTTTTATACACAGCCTCAATTTAGCTCACTCATATAATCTTACTATGTGTGCAGGCATAGTGTCACTGTATATAGCAGAGGTAGGCTATGTATGATTACTGTTTATTCACTCAGTATATGTGACGAAATCTCTATGCATAAGGTGCTGTTAGCACAGCCTTGGTAGATCTAACAATACAAATGATCTAAGGTCTGTTTTGAGCGGAGATATAATACAGCCCAATTCTAGCAAAAACAATTGTACTGGGTAAGTAACTATTGCCTACTGTGGATTTTCCATTTCAGTTTTTAAATGAAGTAAATAAGGGAACATACTGCTTTTGGTTTTGTATTAGATTCCCTCTCCCACAGGTGTTTCAGGATATGCAATTAACACCGTTTACCACTTCAGATAGATTGCAGGTGTTTCTGAACCTGTCTGAGTGCCTCTTCCAGGAGAGAAGGAGATCTGATTTCCAAAATGGAGCATGGTAATGTTTAACATTATTAATGTGGTTTGGTTTTTTTTGTGTACACACCTATGTATACATGAGACCATTCTACAAAAGTGTTTCTATTGCCAGGTATCATCTCCTCTCTGATCAAGATAGGAATTTTTTTTTGTTAAGTTTGGTGGCAGGGTTAACCTTTAGATATATGCTGATTACTGTTGCACAGCTTAGTAGATCATGCTGGTTGCAGGAGCACAAATTGGGCTATTAATTGATCTCATAAGTAGGTAACTCTGAAACAATTACCTGACTGTTTTCTCTGGTATATTTCTTTTCTTTCTTAAATCTAATTTAAAAGCTGTTAATATTGGCCTTTTCTTTCACCTACTCTAAAAAATTCTCCTGGTCTGGTTTATACATTTTATTCAGTATTCTCCTTTATTACTTGGGGACCTGAATGTTTGGCAATCCCTTAAGTATATGTCAAGGGTGGCATGCCTTTGATTCTTAAGGAGTTAATGTTCAGAATTTTCTCACAGATTCCCCTGTTGTGAAGGGGAACATTATAATTTCCTTTCTGCAATAAAATGTATTCTTTTAGGCTCATATGCTCCAGGGGACTTTGATACTGAGTATTGTATGTTTTTAATTGACATTGGAAGGTCTTTCCAGTTCCTAGACCATTCTACCAGGCTTACTATTTCAGATAAAATTCACCTGCTACCAGAACAATGGAGGAAATCCCTGAACACGTAGTTCCATTATGGACCTCTCTTCTGATATCCATGGGGATTCTTCTAGGTGTCCTTTATATCTGGAATTTGCAACCAATGTGTGACTTTAAGTGGTTGATTCATCCTGCATATTATAAGGTAATGCAGCTTGCTGATGACAAACATTTGACTGATTTTTACATGGTCTCTGTACCTAGATCGGTATAAGTTATGGTCACTTCTAACATTGCACTGATTTAATACTTGTGGATTATATGCTTGGTTTGGTGTTGATATCTTGCAGATAAAACCAACTGCTTATTATCACCACAGGCTCTGCCATAAGTACTTCATCACTATCTGAAGATAAGGTAAGAGTAAGTGTGCGATTGTTGGTTCTCATAAGGATAACTGAATATCTTCTACTATCCTGTTTTTTATGTCTGTTGCCACAATGTATCATGTGCCTATTGCATATCTCCTACTCAGGTTGCACAACAGTCTCTAATAAATTTGATTATGCTCTTTGGCATAATCTCTACTATTTGCAACAATATGTTTATCTTTGAATGTAGGTACTGATGTGGTTGGCCTACATTGCCTACTTATAATTTAGTAGTTACCACAAATTCTACGGTTCATACCGATATTCCTTTTTTCCTCAACTAATCTGTATATGATTCTTTTTGCCTTTGCCTAGTAATGTTATTGGTTTATACCTCTCCTGTAACTGATCATTACTGTATCAATTCATCCACGGTGTGTAGTATTGTTGTGAGTCTGATTTTGCAATTTATATTCATTGTTGCAGTGTTTTTCATAACCGGCTCTTATTTCTCTACTAGGCTCTGCCTCTTTCTGACAGGCAGATATTGATTTGTTTCCTGTATCTACAGGTAAGTAGTTCACTAGGCAAGAGGACGCAATGTGAATTGCCTTTGATAAAAACATCCAGAAAGTAGTGTAATTCTCCCACGTTAAATATCATGGTGTGACTGTTCTCATCCAACAGTGTCTGATTGTTCCAGTATGATTTCTGGAAGTTAACGGTTTGTCAAGGTTCTGATTTGATGATGCCATCCATTTGGTTTTAAATTTATATCAGAGAAGGACATTATCCTTTCTTGTTGACATAATAGATCTATAATTTCTAGACCGTGTCTGGGTTTCATGGAGGTTCTCTAGACTAGGCTATCATGGCCTTAAAACCTATTTGGCTCTATGTTTATTCAGGATATTTCAGACATTTGAATGCCAGGAGGTTGCTGACCTTGCAGCCTCTAGGGTAAATTGACTTTTCTGAGCAGATTTTTTGGCAATATCCTATTGATTGCTTGTTTGGCTTTTTTTTAAAAAGTCTTCTAAGGTTTATGCAGCTCAATAATGGTTTTTATAGCTATTAGCTGTTTTGAACTCTGTCCCTCCCTCGATATGTATACTGCTTGGGTAATCCCCATGAGTAAATGCTGCCATGATTGATCAGGAATAAGGAAAATTGTTTCATACTTACCGTAATTTTCTTTTCCTGATCATTATTCATGGCAGCATTACGTTCCCACCCATATACTATAAGAGTTGTGAAGCTAGTTACAAAGACTGCCTGATGGGAAGGGGGAGGATCTATTTATACCAGTTTCAGAGTTCTGTTTCCTGTCCTTTCTGCTGTGAGGGGAGGAGCTAACCCATGAGTAAATGCTGCCATGAATAATGATCAGGAAAAGAAAATTACGGTAAGTATGAAACAATTTTCCTTAATATATATATATATATATAAATACATATAATTACATAAAAGATTACATAAGAATACACATAGAATTTAAATACCTATAAATGCATATATATTAAAATTCTACGTGTATATTTAAATAATCTTGTAACATAATTATGTGATTTGATTAATTAAAATTTGATTGACATGCCTGACAGCACAGGGAGAAAGTGCAGAGAATTTAATTCGCAAGCGCTATATTTGACCCTGTAACTCTCCAAGACACCATAAAACCTGTACATAGGGGGTACTGTTTTACTCGGGAGACTTCGCTGAACTCAAATATTAGTGTTTCAAACTGGTAAATTGTATTACAACGATGATATTTTAAGTAAAAGTGAAGTTTTTCACATTTTTTTACAAGCGAACTGCACTTTTATGGTCTATATTATTGTTGTAATATGTTTTAAAACACTAATATATGTGTTTAGTGAAGTCTCCCGAGAATAACAGTAACCCCCATGTACAAGTTTTATGGTGGTTTGGAAAGTTAGAGAGTCGCATATAAGGCTTGCATTTCATTTTTTTCACATTGAAATTTACCAGATTGGTTATGTTACCTTTGAGAGCGTATGGTAGCCCAGGAATGAGAATTACCCCCATGATGGCATACCAATTGAAAAAGTAGACAACCCGAGGTATTGCAAGTGGGGTATGTCCAGTCTTTCTTAGTAGCCACTTAGTCACAAACACTAGCCAAATATTCGTTTTTTGCTTTTTTCACACAAAAACAAATATGAACGCTAACTTTGGCCAGTGTTTGTGACTGAGTGGCTACTAAAACATACCCCACTTTCAATACCTTGGCTTGTCTACTTTTTCAAATGGTATGCCATTATGGGGGTAATTCTCATTCCTGGGCTACCACACCGTCTCAAAGGTAACATTACTAATCTGGAAAATTTCAATTTGAAAATGGAATGTTCTATATTTGACCCTGTAACTTTCCAAAACAACATAAAACCTGTTAATGGGGGGTACTGTTGTAGTCGTGAGACATCGCTGATTACAAATATGTCATAACAGTATTATGACATTCACAGTTAAAATGTCAGACGGAAATGCAAATTTTTTAAAAAAATCTTATTTTCTCACATTTTTTTTAAATTTTATTCATAATAAATTATGTTCCATATATGAATAGTTAATGATAAATTAAAGCCCTGTTTCTCTTGAACAAAATGATATATAATAAGTGTGGGTGCATATAATTTGAAAGAGGGTGAAAGAGGGTGAAACAAATTCTAGTTTTTGTTTACGTTTTGTTTTGATCAGAACGTGCACTATTGACTCCGTCCTGAAGGGGTTAAACTAAATAAACTAGTCAGTTATGGTTTTAGTGCCTGAAAGTTGAACAATGGGTTAAATGCTATTATGCGGATGTATCTACAGAAGACTATAGATTTGGATTATGATTGTCTTTTTCATACATTTTCTGTAAGTGAACAGCATTTTTGTCAAATCAGTTTTGCAAGTCATAATGACCGGCTTAAAACTAAAGAAAGTTCCTGTTACACCCCCAGACCGAGTGTAAGGAGATCAAGTACTGTCTTGTGCAAGTTGCTGCTTTGTCACTGAGTTTTGCTGAGTAATGAAAATGTTTTTTTTTTTTTTATGTGGCTGATGCAAACCTGGGGAATTTGAATCATCATACATCAGCAGTAACCTGGTATGACAGAAGCCCAAATACTGTACAAATTATCAGACTTGTACGGAAGTTGAGCTGTTCTCCAATCATAGGCTGGTTGAGCAACTTTAAGGGAGAACAGGTGTTACTTAAAAAGTGAGAGACGGCAGCTTAAAGCATTATTTCTGTGAAAGTTTGAAACCAGGCTGGTTTTTCGCTCAGTACATTCTGGAAGGATAACAAAGGAGTCAGAAAACACCTGCACAGCGCTTTTTTTTTTTTTTTTTTTTTTTTTAGTCCTTTCACGAAGCTTAAAATGTATAAGAAACCTTCTGCAGATACGCTGGTGGCTTCCAAAGGCAATCTCATTCCCATGGAATCCCGGGGCACATTGAATCCCATTTACTCTAAATCGACTAAAAAGAGGGAAAAAGTGGAACTGAAAAAAAAAGTTACTTTGTTACAAGGCATTTCACTAATAATTGGTACTATTATTGGAGCTGGAATCTTCATTGCTCCCAAAGGAATTCTACAAAATACAGGGAGTGTAGGAATGTCTCTTATTGTGTGGACAGCCTGTGGAATTCTTTCACTGCTCGGTGAGTATCTGCTTAAAATATGAATGCATTCACTTATATTCACAATATTATTAGTGTTAATATCAGAATATAACCGAAATTATGGATTCAGGATGTTATTTCATTTTGCTTATGAAACAATGATAGGGATATAATGTGCAATTAAATGTTGCCTGCATTTAAAGGGTTAGTGTACTTCTTTTTTTATTACCACATTCTACATTGAATTTATGATTATTCAGATTTTTTTCTACAGTAACAATGTCAAATTCAGTCCACAAAGTATTTTACCTGCCAGTTCTGAATCATTTCTCGAACTACTGCACAGCAAACCATTTTACTTTGTGTTTTAGCAAGCAACAAAAAAAAACATTTTTTTTTTGCAATTTTTTGACTATGAATGGCCTCCTTCTATTGCAGGAGGGCTAAACTAAATGAAACCCCGAAAGTATAAAGTTGTGTTATTTTTATCACTGTGGAAGTGTTTTAGTAGGAACACCCTTAGGAGCCAGCTATAATGTTGTCAGTATGTATAACAATGTTTGTTTCTTGGTGATACACGTTGGGCTGCTAAAACACTGACGTAACCAGAGGTGTGTGTCAATAGTAGAGTCCGCGTGTGTAAACTTAACCTTTTCAGAGCCAGGCTGATGCTCCCTGCAGAAGGCATTGCCATTATAATTCATAAAAAGTGTTAGTACAGTTATATTAAAAATATCTTATTTACCCAAAAACAAACAAATGCTATATGTGTTATTTACTAATATTTGTCTTTCAGGTATGTCATGTGTTATGTATAATACACAGAGATTGTTCTAAAAGAAGTCATACTTTAATGTCTGCTTATTTTAAATGAACTTAAAATGTTAATTAACAAAATAATAATATTATAATAGTAATAATAATCATCATCATTATCATTTTTATCATCTTTACCATCACAGCTAAAGCAGTTGAAGTTCAAACACATTTGAAAGAAATAAAATGTACCTATTTCTACATTTATAAATGCAGGAATTATGCATTTTACAGTAAGCTAGGACTGCCATTAGTGTATATTCTGCATATTTTTCCACTCATTGACAATGATTTAAATCCCAGCTGTTCTGATTGGCAGAAAGCACAAGGCAAGCACATTTTCCTATGGGATTTCTTTTCATTCTATACGTATAGCCTTTAAATAAAAGGCAAGGCGTATAGCTGTGAAAAGTGTAACAGGTTAAACATACACATTTTGTAAACTTATGAATGGTGAAAAAAATTGGTTCAGGGAAATTTTGTTCTTGTGATTGGATATACCTTGTAGTACACTGGTGGATTTTCATGCCTTTTGGATCACAATTCAAGTGTGAATAACTAACCAATAGCTTGGAAAAGGGAGCAGCAGAAATCTATATTTATTAAATATGTGTAACAGACTTACGCACACAATTTTCAAAATACAGTTATGCATCAATCATAGCATTTCTCAAAGTCAAAATCACATGTATGTATGTATCACATGTATTAAGATGTATTCACAGATGTATCATATTTGTATTACATCTCAATGTCAAATCATACTTATTCATATTCAGTCAGTGTGTTCAGTAACCTGTACTCGTTTAAAGGGATACTATAGTCACCAAAACAACTTTAGCCTAATAAAGCAGTGCATGTGTACAGATCATGCCTCTGAAGTTTTACTGCTCAATTCACTGACATTAAGGAGTTAAATTACTTGTGTTTCTGTTTATGCAGCCCTAGCCACACTTTACTGTTTTACTGTTTTGAAACACTAATATTTGTGTTCAGCAAAGTCTCCCGAGTTTAACATTTGCAATAATAGACAACTCAAGGTATTGTAAATGGGGTATGTCCAGTCTTTTTTAGTAGCCACTTGGTCACAAACACTGGCCAAAATTGGCATTCAAATTAGTTTTTTTTTTTGCATTTTTCATACACAAACAAATATTAACACTAACTTTGGCCAGTGTGGCTTCTGAGGAGACAGTGCATTAACATTGCTCTATTTAAGTTGTTCCCAACTCAGTCATCAAGTACCCCCTAACAGTCCTGGATTTAGGGATTACCCAGTTGTATGCAAGGTGTTTTTAGAAAAAAGAACACTTTAGACACAAGAGGTTGGAACCCCTGCTCTATAGAGATGAGAAGAAATTGTGTACTAGTAGTACCTGTAGTATGTGCACAGCTTACAGAGATCCTCCAGCCCATGGGATGTAGCCGCAGCTGGTTCCCTTATTTACCACTATAATGTCTTAAAGCATAGAACTTAGCAGGGCTAACCATACAGATATCTTACCCATAATATTATATAGTTAGTAAGAGATCCTCTATTTAAAATATATAAATAATTTAGAATACAATATAAATTAAGGATAGTATTGGAAGCAATACAGTTTTGTCTTTTTAGATATTTATTATATAAAAATATAAATATAGACATATAAAATCCATTGCAATCATTTATAGCAGAGTTTATAAGATTAAACGATATGGGTGCAATATCTTAATGAATTAACATACCCTCCTGAACATGTCATCATGTCAGCCTCTCTGTCATTTTAAGATGGAGGGAGCAGCATCTGTCTCCAAATCTCGAATAAAGAAATGTATCCCTGCCCTTGTTGGTGGGTCCAACTGATGGAACTCCTCAACACTGGCAGAGATTCACCTAGTTTGGACACTCCAGAGGTGTCCTGGGGCTTAACCCCTAAATAGAGAATAGTGAAAGAATTTACTTAGACCATCTGGATACCAGAACCGGAGGTCTATAGTAAGTACTGGAGTAGGAAAAATGGGATTATCAAATCAATTAATGATAGGACCGTAAAGAGTCTTTAGCAAAAATAACAAAATAGGTGGTCAGATACCCGAATTGGGTAAAAAATCTCGCCACAATGGCCGACCTCAAAATATCTTGGTCAATAGAGTACTTTATAGATTTGTCTTCAGATAGCTACAGATATTAGACTTTAATCATGGAAGGTCAATTATGATAGTGTCATGCCTTAACTATGGTATCCTCTTACTTCCTGGTTCCACGGAGCCTAGCCACACCCCTTTATGACACGGTCTCCTTATTTAATCCGACCGCACCAGCTGATCGACGCTGGATTATTGAACTACGTTCCGTACTCACGAACCGGCTACAACATCGTTGTGAAAGCCCTCTGTTACCGGACCGGACTGGAAGACTTCAAGTTCCCTTCACCTCTCCTCATCCACGACTAAAGGTGAACTCTCTCCATTCAGGATAACCGCCTCTGAGGAGATCTCGGGAACCAGTGTTCTATGTGCCGGAAGCTAAGTAAAACCTCTGTGATAAGCGTTGCATCTCAAAGCTGTTATTTCCTGTCTCCAAAGTCCTTCGATAAAACAATCCCGTTACAGCTAACTTCAACTCATACTTTATCTCAGTTAGCTGCATCTGTCTTGCTTCAGTTAAAGTCTATGGAACAGCTATTGTAACTTCTTATCACCTAATTCATTAATACTACTAAAATACTCTTTCTGATTCAGTGTCTGCTAATTACTACTGTTTACTACTTAAAGCTACAGTGCCTGTAATTGTGGACTTCAGTTATCGTTTACTACTTAAAGCTACAGTGCCTATAATTGTGGACTTCAGTTATCGTTTACTACTTAAAGCTACAGTGCCTATAATTGTGGACTTCAGTTATCGTTTACTACTTAAAGCTACAGTGCCTATAATTGTGGACTTCAGTTATCGTTTATTACTTAAAGCTACAGTACCTGTAAATTGGAATTAAAGTCAATACCTTTTACTTTTTATAATAAATATTCAAACTATAAGAAATCTGCAGTTGTGTTCCTTCATAACAAATGTTTAGACGTGACAGAATAATCCAGCCTTGTAATGGATCCAGCAGATTTTGATTCTACGATAACTACGCTGAATCAAAGAGTTGATGCACTAGCCCAAGGTGTGCAAGACCTACAAGTTACAAATGAAAGAATTCTCACTTATGTCAGAGATCTACAAACTCATACTCCTAATACTATTCTGCACTCGGCTAGCGATCCTGCAGTATGTAACCCTGAAAAATTCTATGGCGATCGTTCCAAATATAAGGAGTTCTTTTATTCCTGCAAATTATTGATTGCTTTAAAACCTAGATCTTATCCCACAGAAAGATCTAAGGTTTATTCAGTTATCTCATTTCTGAGAGGTGAACCTATGTCCTGGGCCCATTCCTTTTTGGACAATGATGACCCCATCTTAGATTCACTGGAGGAATTCCTTAAAGCCATGTCTCTTCTCTATGAAGATCCATACAAACAAAATACTGCTGAATTAACAATTATAACCTTGCTACAAAACCATAGACCCGTTGAAGATTATATTGCTGAATTTAAAAGATGGGCAGCAGAAACGCAATGGAATGACATCGCATTGCGTAACCAGTTTCGAATCGGCTTATCTGAAGCTGTTAAAGATGAACTATCCAGAATAGAACTCCCTACTACTTTGAATGCTCTGATTCATCTATCGATCAGCATTGACAGAAGGCTTAGAGAAAGAAAGACCGAAAAGGCTCTCTCAACTTCAACTGGGAAAAAATCATTTCATCCTCCAAAGCCTCCTGACAACCCATCCGAACCAATCGAACCTATGGAAATAGGGATAATAAGAAGTCCCCTCACTCCTGAAGAGAAAAATCGAAGACGTATATTAAACCTCTGCATGTATTGTGCCTCTCAAGTTCATTTAGTCTCTGATTGTCCTTCATTGAAACGGATAAAAGGCAGTAGGCAGTCTCATGCCTCTTCCATCCTAAGTGTACTTCCCTCTACAGCAAATACTCAAATGTCCCCTATCGTTCTTGTATTACAGTGGGACAATAAAAGAATTATAACCAAGGCTGTTATCGATTCCGGTGCAAATGGAGTATTCATCGACTCAGCCTTTGTAACAAAGAATAAAATTCCTTGTGTTCGTAAAAGAACTTCTGTACCTGTTAAAGTGATTGACGGCTCCCTTATCTCATCGGGACCAATACTTCATGAATCCATCCCTCTAAAAGTAACCATCAATCATACTCATACTGAAAGTCTTATATTTGATGTTGTCTCATCACCATTTTTTCCTATTATATTAGGGAGCAACTGGTTAAGGAACCATAACCCTCAAATCTCATGGTTTCCCTTCTCTCTTGCCTTTAATTCCGATTATTGCAAGAAAACATGCTTGCAACGTATTCCAATTCTTCAGTCTACTAAAGAACCAGCTAAAACCTCATGTTGTTCTGACACCGAACTGGAGTTTCCTCCTCCTACAGTCATTGGAATTTTATCTTCTCTTATTGACGACATTAAAGATCTCAGTGAAGAAGCTCTTGAACTTCCTAAATCAATTAAATTATCCAAGAAAAACGGTCTCTACTATTTTAAAGACCGGATTTATGTACCTCCCTCTTACAGAATTAAAGTACTTGAATCTATTCATGATTCTCCTCTGGCAGGTCATCCAGGTATAAAAAAGACCCTTGAATTATCTAAAAGATACTATTGGTGGCCTCGTCAAGACCAATTCTATTGAATCTTATGTCAAATCTTGTTCTATATGCCAAAGATCCAAACATGTCCATCATCAACCATTCGGTCAATTATTGAATTTACCGATTCCTGAACAGCCTTGGCAATCCATTTCTATGGACTTCTTGGTGGAACAACCTCCTCCCTCTTATGAAATCGGTGATCTTGTCTGGCTTTCCTCAAAGAACATCTCTACAAACCGTCCATCAAAGAAGTTAAGTTCCCTTTTTCTTGGTCCTTTTCCAATAATATCGGTTATCAACCGTAATGTTGTTAAATTGAAACTTACACCTACTTTGAAGCTACATCCTGTTTTTCATGTGTCCTTGCTAAAGCCTCATCATCCTGACCCTTTCCAAAGAAATGTCACTACTTCTCCTGATCCCATATTGGTCCAGGGTGAAGAAGAATATGAAATTCAAAGTATACTGGATTCAAGGATCCATCGTGGCTCTTTACAATACCTCATCAGATGGAAAGGATATGGAATTGATGAAGATACATGGGAAGACTCCTCTGTCGTTCATGCTGACAAATTGATTTCCAAATTTCACAAGCTTTACCCTTCTAAACCAAGTCAATAGCACCCAGAGGTTGCTCATTAAGGAGGGGGTACTGTCATGCCTTAACTATGGTATCCTCTTACTTCCTGGTTCCACGGAGCCTAGCCACACCCCTTTATGACACGGTCTCCTTATTTAATCCGACCGCACCAGCTGATCGACGCTGGATTATTGAACTACGTTCCGTACTCACGAACCGGCTACAACATCGTTGTGAAAGCCCTCTGTTACCGGACCGGACTGGAAGACTTCAAGTTCCCTTCACCTCTCCTCATCCACGACTAAAGCTGAACTCTCTCCATTCAGGATAACCGCCTCTGAGGAGATCTCGGGAACCAGTGTTCTATGTGCCGGAAGCTAAGTAAAACCTCTGTGATAAGCGTTGCATCTCAAAGCTGTTATTTCCTGTCTCCAAAGTCCTTCGATAAAACAATCCCGTTACAGCTAACTTCAACTCATACTTTATCTCAGTTAGCTGCATCTGTCTTGCTTCAGTTAAAGTCTATGGAACAGCTATTGTAACTTCTTATCACCTAATTCATTAATACTACTAAAAGACTCTTTCTGATTCAGTGTCTGCTAATTACTACCGTTTACTACTTAAAGCTACAGTGCCTGTAATTGTGGACTTCAGTTATCGTTTACTACTTAAAGCTACAGTGCCTATAATTGTGGACTTCAGTTATCGTTTACTACTTAAAGCTACAGTGCCTATAATTGTGGACTTCAGTTATCGTTTACTACTTAAAGCTACAGTACCTGTAAATTGGAATTAAAGTCAATACCTTTTACTTTTTATAATAAATATTCAAACTATAAGAAATCTGCAGTTGTGTTCCTTCATAACAAATGTTTAGACGTGACAGATAGCTACAGACAGCAGATAAGCTTAGCTCCAAGTTGCTAAGTAAAGTATTGACTAGAAACACTGGTCTTAAGGCTGGGAGCAGACTTAGTTGCAAAACTCTAAAGGCCACAGCTATCGTCTGTGGAATTATCTAAATAGAGCCAACAGGATTAAAAAGTAGTCTTGCAAATAATCAACAGTTCAAAACTGCAAATATACCCGCACATATGAGGACTAGATAACTGTAATGAGACCTACTTGTAATGTCTAAGGCTCTCAGTATATCTTACCCATATTATATGAAAAGAACCGGGGGGAAATTGAAACAGTTTGCAGGACTGTAGTACTAAGTCTAAGAGAATATAGTTAATATAGCCACGATAGCTGTGGCCTTTAGAGTTTTGCAACTAAGTCTGCTCCCAGCCTTAAGACCAGTGTTTCTAGTCAATACTTTACTTAGCAACTTGGAGCTAAGCTTATCTGCTGTCTGTAGCTATCAGAATTGACCTTCCATGATTAAAGTCTAATATCTGTAGCTATCTGAAGACAAATCTATAAAGTACTCCATTGACCAAGATATTTTGAGGTGAGCCATTGTGGCGAGATTGTTTACCCAATTCGGGTATCTGACCACCTATTTTGTTATTTTTGCTAAAGACTCTTTACGGTCCTATCATTAATTGATTTGGTAATCCCATTTTTCCTACTCCAGTACTTACTATAGACCTCCGGTTCTGGTATCCAATTGGTCTAAGTAAATTCTTTCACCTGTCTCCAAATCTCTCCTCTCTTTTTCTTTACATTTAAAAGATACACATATTTATATCTTTGATGTTCATTTTAGGACCTCCCTTAACTTGGTAAAAATACAAGGCCATAACTGACTGGTTATTGCTTAAACATGTATGAAAAACAATGTTTAATTTCTAACACCTTGTCAGTTTGCAATATCTCATATAGACAAAGAACACAGTTTAAGAAACACAACATTTCATTCTAAAACTTGTAATATTTGCATTTGCCCATAACAGTGGGTTCTAATATCAGGCTGTTTGCTCAACAGTAACTCCTGCCCCTGCTCCTGTCATCTCCTTTATATGTCACTGAATTAGGCCAAATCCTCTCATATTTATGAATTTGCCCAATGATGTTCACCTCAATTCCTCCAGGAAGAGATAATATTCAAACGTGAGGAACCATTTGCTTTTGGAAGGTGAGTTTGTGGCCCTCCAGTGGTCGTTATCTTGGATCTTGCTGCTGTCGGCATAAAATATAGTAGGGAATGTTTGTGTCTAGCAGGTAAGATGGAGAATACATAGCTCATAAAGTTTATTGATCCCAGTAACTATAGTCACTGTCTCTCCTATCTCCCTCCCGAATATGCTTACCCCCTCAAATTCCCTCCAGATATGCTTGAGTGTACCTGTTTCATTCATACATCTCCAATACATTTACCAGTGGACATCATCAGGCTTGCAAGTGGGCATTAAATCTGAATACCACTAACGGTCTTGATATGTTTGGTGCAACCGTAGTAACTGAGGGGCTCTGTGGTTCAGAGTTCAATAACCTGTCTGTAACATGAGTTTAGCTCTGCGTTTGCAGAGCACCATAAATATGGCTAATATTGTCAAGAGTGATTTAATTATGCTTTAAGACTACAACAGCATGTCTCGCTTAAAGGGAAACTCCAGTGCCAGAAAAACGATCCGTTTTTCTGGCACTGGAGGGTCCCTCTCCCTCCCACCCACCAATCCCCGGTTACTGAAGGGGTGAAAACCCCTTCAGTGACTTACCTGGGACAGCGGCGATGTCCCTCGCCGCTGTCTCCGCCTCCGCGACGCTCCTCCTAATGATTACGTCGGCCGGTGGGCGAGACTAATCTCGCTCACCGGCCGAGGAGACCTAATGCGCATGCGCGGAAATTCCACGCATGCGCATTACGTCTCCCCATAGGAAAGCATTGAAAAATCATTTCAATGCTTTCCTATGGGGTTTTGAGCGACGCTGGAGGTCCTCACACAGCGTGAGGACGTCCAGCGACGCTCTAGCACAGGAAACCTGTGCTAGAAACTAGGAAGTGACCTCTAGTGGCTGTCTAATAGACAGCCACTAGAGGTGGAGTTAACCCTGCAATGTAATTATTGCAGTTTATGAAAAACTGCAATAATTACACTTGCAGGGTTAAGGGTAGTGGGAGTTGGCACCCAGACCACTCCAATGAGCAGAAGTGGTCTGGGTGCCTGGAGTGTCCCTTTAAGGCCTCTTCTCGTACATACAAAGGTGTACAGTAATGGAGTCATGTCTCGATGTGTGCCTAATAATACCCAAAACTGAAATATATAGAGTAATGGACGTATTTATATATGTCAATAATACAACCCTAGTGGGTTTATAGTTGGTCTTAATAAGTGTCCGTATCTAGACCCCTACCACCAGGTCAATAGGTAAATCACCGGTATGTTATTTCGCAAAGTGGAGGTGAATCCTGTCTGGCTCAGACTGTGAGTTTGATGCATAGCTGGTGGGCTTAAGGTAGTTTTTTCCCTCCTGGGTCCTTCACTGAGGTATGAAGAAATGTGTCCACGCATTTCAGTTGCATAACAATCTTAAATTTCCAATGTTGGGAGGCCTAATAGCCTTACAAGTTCTGGTATGTTGTTTTTGGAGGTAATGGAAATTTGGGAGCCATTATGATTTTCCATCAAGGAGAAAGGGTATCCCCAGCGATATTTGATGTTTTTGTTATGGAGAACTGATTGGATGAATCTGCAATTTATTGTTGCCAGATAGTACTATTGGGGAGATTTGGGGGATCTTTTGTTGGGCTATAATAAGTACTCTGTATATAAAATCTCCTTGGTAGTCTGTGGAAATCCCTTTAGGACGCAGATCCTAATGAGCCCTGTCTAAGATAACATGAGTGTCTGCTGGTCTCTGAAGGATGTTGTTAAATTGATTCTGCATTTCTTTAAATATGTATTCTGTTGTACCATGAGGTTCTGGTATTCCCCTTAATCTCAGGTTGTTTTGCCTCCCTCTGTTGTCCAACTCCTCTACATTTCTCATTATTTAGGTAAATCTAGACTCCTGAGACTCTTGGTGATGCTCAAGGTATTGGATCTTTGTTTGGCCCTGCAAACAAGTTTTATAGTTCACAAGTTCGTCAAGAGCTTACACTGTATTGATCCTCTGACGTGAAAATACAAGCCACGCCCTTATGCACAAATTAGTTTGATCTCTCTAGGATTTACCTGTGGAGCCTTATTTAATTAATAACACTCCACAGGTAAATCCCTAATAAATTATTCAGTTATGCTTAGTGTAAAAATAATTGTATGCATTCCAGCTTAAGAAAATATCTGCATAAGTCTAATATTAAAAAATATAAAGATAGATAATAAAAATGTTGAAGCAACGTGCTGACTAGACCAAACTTTGAAAATTGCCTAATTTAAAAATATAATTTTATTCATCCTTTCTAAAATCATCAATCAAAGCATATAACACAAAAGGTGAGATAATCAATGAATAGTGAAAAAACAACACCAAAACATGTACAACCAAATCAGGGGTAAAAAAATGTCAAAATACAGAATTAAACAGGACACAATGTATTTTTACAGTACCTACCTTTTATAATTTTTTAGTTTTCTGCACATTTATGGGGTTTCCATGAGTAATTCTTGGGGGTAATTAAGTAGAAATGTGTGATTCAGCTAGATTGGTGTTATTAAATACATGTGTGTAGGGGACTTATTGTCAGTAGGTGTATATTAAATCCAATTGTAGGTTTCACTTTAGGCACAGACGCCTGTCTTCTACCTGTATTGATTTCCCTCAGTACCATTGTATTTTCCCCTCTACTCTCGCCATCCTGTTTTCTGTCTATAATAGTCAAATAATGTGGTGACACAATTTGAGTTAACAAGTTTCTTACCATCACTATCAACGGGCCTGCTAATAAATCAAGTTAAAATTCAAATTGCAGACAGTTAAATCTTTTTACATTTTTTTGTTTTCTTCTGTGACTATAAGCTGAAACCTTGTAACCATTAGCGGTTTGGATCAGCCATCTCATCTTGCAGTTTGCACCATTGTTTCAGCAGACTGCCTATACAGGCTGACTGTTAATTTTTTGTTGTTGTTTTAACAGGGGTTTTGGTGCTTAGTGTGTCCATTTAAGAAAATGTTTTTTCTGTTACCGTGTGAGCCAGAGACAATATTAGTTGTTTCAAATGGTCAAGATTAGATACAGCATAAAGCTAAACCTCATGTCATACTAGAGTCAATGACTCAGATTATCTCCAACTCCAGCACAAGCACAACAAGGATGAGCAGGATAACTGCTGGTCTGTCTCCCTCTGTAGATGAAGTTGATGTGTAAAAGTATTTGGAAATAAAGTTGTTTTTCCCCTCTATGAGAAAGT
This sequence comes from Pelobates fuscus, assembly GCF_036172605.1. NCBI lineage: Eukaryota > Metazoa > Chordata > Amphibia > Anura > Pelobatidae > Pelobates > Pelobates fuscus. The sequence continues at coordinate 161,608,588 of NC_086322.1, read as the reverse complement.
GATACTATAAACACAGAAACAAGGTTAGCTTAATGAAGCAGTTTTAGTGTGTACGTCATGCCTCTGCAGTCTTACTGTTCAATTATCTTTGTTTAGGAGTTAAATCACTTTGTTTACACAGCTCTAGTCACACCTACCTGCATGTTACTTGCACAGCATTCCTAAGGACTTCCTGTAAAGAGAGTGCTAATGTTATAATGACCTTTATTGCACAGTCTGTTTAATTTAGAATGTTGTATCTCCTGTGTTTTAAATAGCTTTCTAACCTGACAGGGGCCTCCTGTACATGATGAAACATGGTTTGTATATGCATAAACCCTTTCGTCAATATTGCGTCAATTCTGCACGTGCGTAATACCAAATTAGGATGCCAATTTCTTACAAAACGTTAGTTCAGAGCCAGACTGTAGTGACAGCAACTATAAGAATGATACAGCATTGATTTTGGTTAGAGGAGCTAGATGTGGAAACAATGACCAGGAGGAGTGAGATTTGACACAGCTGCATCATTTTCATTAAACAGCTATTTATTTGATTTTGGCAAGCGTCTATTACAACAATATATTGTTTTGATTAACACAAATATGCTTTACAGTAAGTAAATGTTTATTTTGACAGAAGCTTTTATTACCAATATGTACTTGACATCGTTCATTCTCGATCATCGATCATTCTCTCCTTCTGCAATCACTCCGTCTCTGTGACTCTGTCCTCTCGTGGTTTTCCTCTTATCTATCCCAATGCTCAATCAGTGTCTCCTTTTCTAATGATACCTCCTCCCTTTGTCCTGTCTTGGTTGCAGCCCCCCAAGGCTCTGTCCTTGGTCCCCTTCTATTTTCTAATTTTACTGCCTCTCTTGGCAAACGTATTACCTCATATGGATTCCACTACCACCTATACTCTGATGACACCCAGATATATCTCTCCTCCCCGGACCTCCCCTTTGCCGTCCTGCAACGTCACTGCTTGCCTTTCTTCCATCTCTGACTGGATGTCCTCCACATCAGTCCATCTGTGCAAGCACGCTGTCTTGGCGTTATACTTGATTCTGGCCTCACATCCAGTATGTTGCCAAATCCTATACAGATAAGGTGAATCTTTCCTGTGTTACCAAATCCTGTAGATTCCATCCACCCCTTTTCTTACGCAAGATGCTAATAAGGAGCTTGTCCATGCTCTAGTAATTTCCTGCATCGATTATTGTAACCCTCTCCTAATTGGTCTTCCCAAAAAACATATTGCCCCACTACAGTCTGTAATAAATGCTGCCGCCAAACAGATTCCTCTCTAGTCAGTTCTCTTACACCCCACCCCTCTGTCAGTCCTCCCATTGGCTTCCTGCATCCCACAGGAGTCAATTCAAAGTACTAACCCATACCTTTAAAGCATTGAACAATTCTAGCCCCTCTTATATCTCTTCACAGATTCATAGGTATGCCCCTTCTCAGTCTCTCCGCTCTGCCCATGACTTTCTCCTGTCTACCCGTACGACCAACTCGCATTTGCAGTACTACTCGTGGGTAGTACTACCTATGGAATAGCCTTCCTACCACCATCAGACTCTCCCCTAGTCTTCAATCATTTAAAAAGTACCTTAAGACCGATCTCTTTAGAAAAGCTTATGGCTTCCCATAAGCTCTGCTTCACATACCTGTCTCTTGCTCTCTTATAAATGGGCAGCACTCTACTCTCTCCTCCAGCTCTGCTTCACTCCCACCTTATTTGATTGCTATCTCCTGTCCTAGAAACATAGAAACATAGAATGTGACGGCAGATAAGAACCATTCGGCCCATCTAGTCTGCCCAATTTTCTAAACACTTTCATTAGTCTCTTATAGTCTCTTATAGGCCTTATCTTATAGTTAGGATAGCCTTATGCCTATCCCACGCGTTCTTAAACTCCTTTACTGTGTTAACCTCTACCACTTCAGCTGGAAGGCTATTCCATGCATCCACTACCCTCTCAGTAAAGTAATACTTCCTGGTATTATTTTTAAACCTTTGTCCCTCTAATTTAAGACTATGTCCTCTTGTTGTGGTAGTTTTTCTTCTTTTAAATATAGTCTCCTCCTTTACTGTGTTGATTCCCTTTATGTATTTAAATGTTTCTATCATATCCCCCCCTGTCTCGTCTTTCCTCCAAGCTATACATGTTAAGATCCTTTAACCTTTCCTGGTAAGTTTTATCCTGCAATCCATGAACCAGTTTAGTAGCCCTTCTCTGAACTCTCTCTAAAGTATCAATATCCTTCTGAAGATAGGGTCTCCAGTACTGCGTACAATACTCCAAGTGAGGTCTCACCAGTGTTCTGTACAATGGCATGAGCACTTCCCTCTTTCTACTACTAATACCTCTCCCTATACAACCAAGCATTCTGCTAGCATTTCCTGCTGCTCTGTTACATTGTCTGCCTACCTTTAAGTCATCAGAAATAATCACCCCTAAATCCCTTTCCTCAGATGTTGAGGTTAGGACTCTATCAAATATTCTGTACTCTGCCCTTGGGTTTTTACGTCCAAGATGCATTATCTTGCACGTATCCACATTAAATGTCAGTTGCCACAACTCTGACCATTTTTCTAGTTTACCTAAATCATTAGCCATTTGGCTTATCCCTCCTGGAACATCAACCCTGTTACATATCTTAGTATCATCAGCAAAAAGACATACCTTACCATCAAGGTGACCCAATATCACTAATAAAAATATTAAAGAGAATAGGTCCAAGTACAGATCCCTGAGGTACCCCAATGGTGACAAGCCCAAGCTTCGAATATACTCCATTGACTACAACCCTCTGTTGCCTGTCACTCAGCCACTGCCTCACCCATTCAACAATATTGGAATCCAAACTTAAACATTTCAGTTTATTGATAAGCCTTCTATGTGCAACAGTGTCAAAAGCCTTACTGAAATCTAGGTAAGCAATGTCTACTGAACCACCCTGATCTAAAATTTTAGTTACCCAATCAAAAAAATCAATAAGATTAGTTTGGCATGATCTCCCTGAAGTAAACCCATGTTGTCTCTGATCTTGAAATCCATGTGTTTTTAGATGTTCAACAATCCTATCCTTTAACATTGTTTCCATCACTTTCCCCACTACTGAAGTAAGGCTTACTGGCCTATAGTTGCCCAACTCCTCCCTATTACCTTTCTTGTGAATGGGCACAACATTCGCCAACTTTCAATCTTCTGGGACTACTCCTGTTATCAATGATTGGTTAAATAAATCTGTTAATGGTTTTGCTAGTACACCACTGTTACGGTACCTCCAGTAATAAATGCACAAACCGCCGTTTAGTTAATGCTCCCCGGTCACAATACTGTGGTATGGTAGCGTATGCAGTATAACCATGCGAACCGCCAGCTAGGGAACACTCCAAACTCCCGAACGGTACCTGTACGGCTCTCTCCCTTCTTGAGCTCCAACCATACGAATCGCCACTTACAGCCGAACGGCAATAGGTTCCAAGCGGCACATAATCCCAATAAGCAGTCTCTAGTCGCCGGTAATAAAATCCCCCCCAATAACGAGACCAAGCTCCGCTTTGAGGGTAAAACACGAACTGAGTTTACTGTGGGCTACCTGCCCGTATTTATGCAGGTCTCCCACTTGGTGGACACTCCCCTAGGGGACCAAATGGGGGACTGGAATAACAGAAGGACATGGGGACATTTCAGACATACATCCCCACAATATTCCCAGCATGCATCACAGTTTCCTCCCCTCTGCTCGGGAGATAATTGGGAAGTAATTAAATTATCTCCCCGAGCAGAGGCACATAGCCATTTTAACTCACAGTGATAAAATACATAAAAATCTATAACTTTCTAACTGCCGAACATATTGCATTCGTATGACGTATCCCCAGATAGCCTGGATCTGAGTGCATATTATTGGTGAATAGCGCTCAGATCCCATACGTATAGTTCAATCGCCATGGAGTCAAAGTCGGTTATAGCTCTTCGGTATGCGATCGACTCCATGGGACGGCTATCTGGGTTAAGTCCATTCGTTTTGTTAAATCTCCCAAACGGCCGGTGTTCGTATACCTCTGTTGATTGAGAAGGGGAGGTCGATGGCTTCAGCGGTGTTTGGTTTAAAAAGTGTCCATTTTGAGTTCCATTAAATAATCATCGAACACCACTGGGCTTTCGCATAGTTAAAATGGCCACCGCCTCGTGGTCGACATACGAACGACGACCACCCTGTCTTCGGTCTTAATTGAGAAGTGGCTGCGGTTAACCTCAACGTTCTAATTGGGATCAATAGGTTAACGAGCAGCACACTTCTCTCCTTGGTGGCCTTCCGTTCGGTAGTTGCGGTCGGCAAACAAATGCATTCCCTTAATCCAGGCATACGAATGGGGGAATTCATACAAACGGCAAAACAGACGAACACAGTATTTTTAGTCCATACGGATGGGTCTGTCACAACCACTAAGCTCTTTTAATAGCTTTGGGTGTATCCCATCAGGTCCCATTGACTTATTTGTCTTTACTTTTGACAGTTGAAATAGAACCTCTTCCTCTGTAAACTCACGTGTAATAAATGACTAATTTATCCTTTTTCTTAACTGAGGTCCCTCTCCTTCATTTTCATCTGTAAATCCCGAACAAAAATATTCATTGAGGCAGTAAGCTAGACCTTTATCCTCTTCTACATACCTTCCTTCTTTTGTTTTTAATCTAACTAATCCTTGTTTTACTTTTCTTTTCTCATTTATATATCTAAAAAAAGTTTTGTCCCCCTTTTTTACTGACTGTGCTATTTTATCTTCTGTGTGTGATTTGGAAGCTCTTATAACTTGCTTAGCCTCTTTCTGCCTAATCTTATAGATCATTCTGTCTTCCTCACTCTGGTTTTTTTTATAATTACTGAATGCTAACTTTTAGTTTTTTACTATTTTGGCCACATCTGCGGAGTACCACAGTGGTTTCTTGATTTTTTTTGCTTTTACTGACAAGCCTAATGCAATTTTCTGTTGCTTTCAGTAGTGCAACTTTTAAATAATCCCATTTCTCTTGGACGCCATTTAAATTGCTCCAGTCTGATAATGACTCCTTCACACATATTCTAATTTTAGAAAAGTCTGTTTTTCTAAAGTCTAAAACTTATTAAACAAAAGGCATATTGCACAGTCTGTTGCTCTACATAATTCATTTTCTGCACTTTCAGAGTGTAATGGTGTTATGAAGACAGGAACTAAGGCTAGTGGTGTTGTGGAGAGAGGAACTGAGGCTAGTGGTGTTGTGGAGAGAGGAACTGAGGCTAGTGGTGTTGTGGAGAGAGGAACTGAGGCTAGTGGTGTTGTGGAGAGAGGAACTAAGGCTAGTGGTGTTGTGGAGAGAGGCACTGAGGCGTGGGAGGGTGCATTATCCTGCTTAAAGAAGCCACTGCCATCACGTGGTCTTCCTTGCACCACTTTTGGTAAATATTAAAAATTTTGAACAAACAATAAAGTGTGCTGTGCATTTAAGACACTATTATTATTATTATTGATATTTATATATATATATTTATCAATATTCCGTAGTGCTTTACAATATAATCAAAGGGGGAGATTTAACAATAAATGAGACAATTAAAAAAACTTACAGGAACGATAGGTTGAAGAGGACCCTGCTCAAACGAGCTTACAGTCTATAGGAGGTGGAGTGTAAAACACAATAGGACTATTCCTGAGAAGGCTTTTCCATGGCGGGCATTCAGTTCCCCAGTCGTCATTTTCCTGATACGTCACTTCCTGTGGTGTATGTTTTGTGACGTCGCGCATCCGGTGGGAGGTGGTTTGCCTCACAGTCATTTGATAGGAGTAGCTTCCCAATTGTCCGTTTTGAAAGAGGGCAAGAATGCCCAAAGTTCATATTGCAATTTGGAATATATAATATAATGAGAGAGAATGGATTATCTTGGCAAAGCAGAAGTGCTTACTAACACAGATTTAGACAGATTTGTGAACAATATTTGAGAGAAATAGACCTTTTGTGTACATAGAAAAAGTCTTAGACCTTTGAGTTCAGCTCATGAAAAATGGGGGAAAAAAAGTGTTGCTTTTATAATTTTGTTCAGTTTGTGTGTATATATACATATATATATATATATATATATATATATATATATATATATATATATATATATACATATATATACAATCTTATGTACAACAATAGTGTACAAAGATTACGCTTTGACACACCTGTGTACAAGTAGTGATACAAGCGTGAATACATTTGTAAGTAAAGCAGGTTGGCTTTTAATCAATGTCACATAATTAATGGAGAACAAGAACAAGTACTAGATTGCAATATTTACCTTTCATCATCAGATCTAGACTGTTAACTAAAACCCCAAACATTCTTTTTTTTATGGGTGTTTTATTAGTTTGCTAATGGCGATACTACACGCTGAAAAGATGATGGCTCCCACATGCTGGATATAACAGAGACAGTCTGTCTTCTCTCCTTGTGTATAAAAATATCTAGTTATACATCCCAAAGGTGATAAACATTATTGATTACATATAACATGTCACGTTTACTCTGCATGTCTTTTTTAATTAAACTGTGACTTACAAGGTTGTACATAGACCTTTGTTAGTGCAATGACACCAATTCTGAAGCCTATAACATTTGGAGCTCATCTATATTATTTAAATACACAGTAAATAAAATACATATGGACATCAACTTCTTTTTTCTAGGAAACATGCAAGAGAGTATGAACTATAGTATGATTTAAATGATACTATTTTACTCTAGTAGAGATTGAAAGCTGTGAGCAATTTACATCTTTTAGTTTTATAAACTAAATTACTAGTCTTTTTACTAGTCTCTGGGGGAGGGAATCGAATGTAGCAAATAATGCAGTGTTCTCCATTATATGTCTTTTATTGCTTTATACTACTAAATGTCTTGTATTTATAACTAAATGAAATATCTACAGTGGTGTTCCTAATGGAATACATGCTCAGATACAACCATAGAAATACAAAATTAAAGTATAGCACATATATGCTGTTTATGCCTGGAGGAGATAATAATGTGGGGCATCAGAGAGTAAATAATCAGCTTTTTCAACTTTTGATCTATAGAGAAGAGTCATTTTTATTTTGTTCCATTTTTCATACAAGACACATTTGATTACTGTGACTGCAGATGGTGCAAACGGTGATCTAGAAACTGTGACCAACCATCTTCTATACGGTGCTTCAGTAACATAATCTGTTTAGATACAATATATGATATATGAAGATAGGGAACATGTGTCCACCTCTCTGTTTACTCTGCATCTGAGATTGAAGTTATAGATCCGGTTCCACTAGGATGTATTTTCCGGGATTTAAGCATGGCATAGAATAAGATTACAAAAAAAAAGTTAAGCCAAAGGAAATTAAATCCATATTAGCAGTAAAAACATTGAAGCATGTACAGCCTGATTTACAATTTATCCAGGACTTGCAAGCAACACAATGCTATATCGCTGTTCTACTGCCATATGCAACAGGTAGCCTTCTGGAGGATCAGCATTTCATTGTATTTTACGTACCCTGTTATTGAATGACCCTAACCTCAGATGAGCACAGATGCATCTTCCCCTTTCCTTAGTTTTATTGCAGGCCCATCTGACCCTAATATGTCTCTCTCCCACAGCCCTAACTCTGCAACCTCACTCTAGAAATCCACTCTCAACTAGACATCACATTTAAATGCAGTAAGCGTTCCCATTTACAACCCTGGCACACCGAGCTGATCCAATATCTCCAAAAATGATTCAGAACTGCTGAACGCTGTTGGAGAAAGTCTCACTCTGCACCTAACTTCATCCACTTTAAAGTTATGCTGCGCTCCTACACTCTGGCTCTTTCCTCTGCAAAAGTAAATGACTTCAAAACCCTCATAAGCACACTGTCCTGCCAACCCAAATGCCTATTTCACACTTTGAATGCTCTCCTTCTCCCTGTTGCTCCCCCTCGTCCGCCTCACACTTTGCAACTCACTTCACTGAGGAGATTTCTACAATAAGGGAAGAGATATCTAATCTCTCTCCCTCCCCTTCCAATACATCTCCAATACATCACCCAACCCCACTCATTCCACTGTTCTATGCTCATTCGCACCTACTACAAAAGAAGAGGTTTCCACTCTGCTCCGGTCCTTCCGTCCCACCACCTGTTCCCTCGATCCTATTCCCTCATATCTCATCCGCACTCTGTCTCCCTCTCTTGCTCTTCCTCTCACTAATGTTTTGAATCTCTCCCTTTCCTCAGACACATTTCCTTCACCCTTCAAGCATGCAACCATAACGCCAATTCTGAAAAAGTCCAACCTCGACCCCAACTCCCCATTTAACTACCGCCCTATACCGCTATTGCCGTTTGCCTACAAGATCCTTGAGAGAGTTGTGTATGCCAGATTGACAGACTTCCTCGAATCCAATTCTCTGCTTGACCCACTTCAGTCTGGATTCCGCTCTCATCACTCTGTTGAAACAGCTGTTTCCAAAATATCCAACCATGTAATCGCTGCTAAATCTCACGGGTATTACTCTATCTTAATTCTCCTTGATCTTTCTGCTGCCTTTGATACTGTTGATCATCAACAGTTTCTTCTCATTCTCCATAAACTCGGTCTACAAAATACTGCTCTCTCCTGGTACTCTACCTACCTGTCCCAGCGCTTTTTCAGTGTTTCTTTCTGTGGCTCTGCCTCTTCTCCCAAACCCCTCTCTGTTGGTGTCCACCAAGGTTCTGTCGGTCCCCTACTGTTCTCCATCTATACTGCCTCCCTTGGTAAACTCATCAGCTCCTTTGGTTTCCATTATCATTTATATACAGATGACACGCAAATCTACGTGTCCACTCCTGATCTCTCTCCACCCATCTTGACTCGAGTCTCTGAGTGTCTCTGACTGTCTCTGACTGTCTCTCCGTGATTTCCAATTGGATGGCTGCTCACTTCCTTAAACTCAACCTGTCCAAAACAGAACTTCTGGTCTTTCCTCCCTCAAGTGTTGCTACTTCCGTGTCTGTCTGTCTCCAAGTCAATGGCGCCACCATCATCTTTACCTCGCAGGCTCACTGCCTAGGTGTTCTTTTTGACTCCGACCTCTCCTTCACCCCTCATGTCCAGTCGATCGCCAAATCCTGCCGCTTCCATCTCAAAAGCATAGCTTGCATCTGCCCCTATTTAACACCAGACGCGGCTAAGGTGCTGGTCCATGCCATTCTTCTTTCTCGTCTTGACTACTGCAATCCCCTTCTCAGTGGTCTTACATGTTCCTAGATTGCACCACTGCAATCTATTATGAATGCGGCGGCAAGGCTCATTTTCCTTTCCGCCCGCACCTCCCACGCCTCCCCCCTCTGGCAGTCCGTACATTGGCTTCCAGTTAGATATAGAGCTCAATTTAAGATTCTGGTGCTTGTTTACAAGACCCTACATAATGCTGCTCCAACCTACTTATCCTCCCTAATACACAAGTATGTCCCGTCGAGGCACCGTACCCTGCTGAAAACCTATGTCTATCCTCTGTCCATACTCCCACATCTAATGATCGCCTCAATACGTCTCCAGAGCTGCACCATTTCTGTGGAACTCCCTTGCCTTCTCCGTTAGACTTTCATCCAGTCTCCACTCCAAAAAATCTTTGAAAACACACTTCTTCAGGAAAGCATATCATTTAAACTTTTAGCAGATTTTCATCTCTCCCTCCCCCCATGACTCCTCTCCTGCAATTGTCAAAAATAACCTACTAAGTTCCCAGTGAATACTTTTCTAGCAACCTATTTTATTACCCCTACTTATACCCTTTGTGTCACTATACCCCACTCCCTCTGGCATGTAAGCTCATTGAGCATGGCCCTCAACCCCTCTGCTCCTGTGCGTCCATTTGTCTGGTTACAATTACGTGCCTGTTAGTCCACCAATTGTACAGCGCTATGGAATTTTGCTGGCACTATATAAATAATAAAATAATAATAATAAGGAACACAAACATTTATTACTAACCGTATAGTGTTAAACCGCCATTTACCTTATTTCCTTATTTCCTATAAGCTGGCGCTGGCCCTATCCTGATCCATATTCTTGGCTGGCATCATCAGAAATGATGATCTCAGCCAATCCAATGCTTTCCCATATAAAGGCATTGGATTGGCTAAGATCGTCAAGGAGGCTAGGAGGTGGCAGTGCAAAATGCTGATTTGGCCATTCAGCATCTCCTCAATGCAACGCTATGGAGAAAGTTCAGTATCTCCATGCAGAGCGTGGAGATGCTGAATGCCACAGTGTGCAGCATTGACCTAGGAAACACCTCTAGTGGCTGTCTGAGAGTGACCAGTGGAGGTATCTCTAGGGAGCAATGTTTAAAGAAAAATGCCTGCAGGGACTGGCTATACCAGAACAATTACTTTAAGCTGTAGACTTCTGGTGACTATAGTGTCCCTTTAAGTAAAATGGATGTAACGTATTAATGGTGAATGACAGATGCTAAAATTGAATTTATTATTCAACAATAATAGACCACACAAGCCTACAGGGGCAATTCGTATTCTTATCAATCTACATGAGTAAGATAGGTTTATAACTTTATTCAGCAGTGAAGTACAATTTCTATAATTGATACAGAAAAGGATTAGTTGTTATATACAGCCAGAAGGTTAAAGTGACAACTACCACACTCAAAAGATACAGCAAAATATATGATTTTTTCAGTTAACAGAAATATGAATTATGATAAAGAATGTGTGACATGTGGTGCTCTATACAGAGATTTATATGAAACAGCAGTACCCCAACTTATTTAAACATAGTAAAAAAAGATACAAAAAAATTAATGTCCCACTTCGACCATACTAACTGAATTTTTGGCCCAAAGTACAAGCACCTTAGAAATACGCAAACTATTTCTATTCATCGGTCTAATGACTATTCCCTGACTTGATCTAGCTTCCCTTTTGCTAATAAGGCTGACTTCATCTGTCATGGCCTCAGAACAAAAAAAGATTTGTTCTGATCTAGATCATACATTGGTAACCACTGATGTACTCACACTGAATTATTAACTGCACTTCAAACTTCTACCAAAGAGTGTTTAAATTTCACGTCTTTGTATATGTAATTAGCTTCATGTAGAGCCCATGTTTTTTAAGTGGTGAATTTTATCGGTCATTTTCTTAAATCTACTTTATTCTTTTCTTTTTTTTCACCATTTCCCAAAGCAAAGTAAAACAGAATAGCATATGTCATGAAAATGTCAGAACTGATAGTTATGTTCCAGAGCTGGAGGGTGGAAGACTCGTGGGAGATAGGAAGGAGTACTAATTTACAAAATGAGTGTAGAATGCATTCAGCACCTGCCAGAGGCTTTGCCAGTGATATACAATGTAGTTTCAATATCCATATGCATAGGTAACAAAGAGAGATATGGAAAATTAGAAATTTAAATGTATATACTTATTATGCAAACAATCACTGACCGAGCATCCATTGAATCTTTCACTGGCTGAACATTACCAACCTGGGAGCAATTATTTGTGTTATATGTTAAATGACTTAAACAGGAATATTTAATATTAATGTTCATTAATTGTAATAGAGAGAGAGAGAGAGAGAGAGAGAGAGAGAGAGAGAGAAAGTATAGAGAGTAGTATAAAAAAGTGCCAATCAGAGGCGGCTCTCTAATTAGGCGGTTTAGGCGGCCGCCTAAGGCCTCGCGCTGGCGGGGGCCTCGCGGCCGCCTAAACCACATGTGGGCAGAGTGTGTCAGGTCCTCGGTCAGTGACCGAGGACCTGACACCAGGAGGGGGCCCGGCGGCTTGCCCGGTATGCCGCCGGGTGCGAGGCCCCTCCTGGCTGCCCGGCCACCATCGCAGACACTGGTCTGCAGCTCCGCAGTGTGCAGAGCTGCAGACCATGTGACTCGCGAGAATTGGCCAATCAGAGCGTTGCCGCGGGTTACCACGGCAACGCTCTGAAATCTCGCGAGATTACATGGTCTGCAGCTATGTGGAGCTGCAGACCAGAAGCAGTGGCAACCGGACCAACAGGGAACCCACTGGACCACCAGGGAAAGGTAGGCTCTCCCTCCCCACCACACTCAGCCTCACCCCCCACCACCCTCAGCCTCACCCCCCACCACCATCACCATCACCCCCACCACCCTCAGACTCACCCCCACCACCCTCAGCCTCCCCCACCCTCAGCCTCAGACCCCCACCATCCGCCTCACCCCCCCACCATCCCCCCCACCACCCTCAGCCTCACCCCCCACCACCCTCAGCCTCACCCCCACCACCCTCAGCCTCACCCCCACCACCCTCACCCCTCCCCACCCTCACCATCACCCCCCAGCACCCTCAGCCTCACCCCCCACCACCATCACCCCTCCCCACCCTCACCATCACCCCTCCCCACCCTCACCATCACCCCCCACCACCCTCAGCCTCACCCCCCACCACCACTATCACCCCCCACCACCATCACCCCCCACCACCCTCAGCCTCACCCCCCACCACCATCACCCCTCACCACCCTCAGCCTCACCCCCTCCCCACCCTCACCATCACCCACCACCACTCTCACCATCACCCCCAGCACCCTCAGCCTCACCCCCCCACCATCACCCCTCCCCACCCTCACCATCACCCCCCACCACCCTCAGCCTCACCCCCCACCACCATCACCCCCCACCCTCAGCCTCACCCCCTACCACCATCACCCCTCCCCACCCTCACCATCACCCCCACCACCATCACCCCCACCACCTTCAGCTTTACCCCCACCACCTTCAGCTTTACCCCCACCACCCTCAGCCTCACCCCCACCACCCTCAGCCTCACCCCCACCACCCTCAGCCTCACCCCCACCACCCTCAGCCTCACCCCCACCACCCTCAGCCTCACCCCCACCACCCTCAGCCTCACCCCCCACCACCCTCATCATCACCACCCCCCTGCCACCCTCATCATCACCACCCCCCCGCCACCCTCATCATCACCACCCCCCCACCACCCTCATCACCACCACCCCCCACCACCCTCAGCATCACTCCCCCCACCACCCTCAGCATCACCCCCCTCAGCCTCACCCCCCACCACCCTCAGCAAAGCCCTCCGTCAACACCCTCAGCCTCACCCCACTCACCATCCCCCCCTCACTCTCACATTACCCCCTCACTCTCACATTACCCCCTCACTCTCACATTACCCCCTCACTCTCACATTACCCCCTCACTCTCACATTAGCCCCCTTACTCTCACATTAGCCCCCCCCACTCTCACATTACCCCCCCCACTCTCACATTACCCCCCCACTCTCACATTACCCACCCACTCTCACATTACCCACCCACTCTCACATTACCCACCCACTCTCACATTACCCACCCACTCTCACATTATCCCCCCCTCACTCTCACATTATCCCCCCTCACTCTCACATTATACCCCCTCTCACTCTCACATTACCCCACTCTCACATTACCCCACTCTCACATTACCCCCTCACTCTCACATTACCCCCCTCACTCTCACATTACCCCCCTCACTCTCACATTACCCCCCTCACTTTTACATTACCCCCCTCACTCTCACATTACCATCACCCCCCGCTCCCTGTCACATTACCATCACCCCCCGCTTATTCTCACCATCACCCCCCGCTCCCTCTCACCATCACCCCCCGCTCCCTCTCACCATCACCCCCCGCTCCCTCTCACCATCACCCCCCGCTCACCATCACCCGCCTTTCACCATCACCCGCCTTTCACCATCACCCGCCTTTCACCATCACCCGCCTTTCACCATCACCCGCCTTTCACCATCACCCGCCTTTCACCATCACCCGCCTTTCACCATCACCCGCCTTTCACCATCACCCGCCTTTCACCATCACCCGCCTTTCACCATCACCCGCCTTTCACCATCACCCGCCTCTCACCATCACCCGCCTCTCACCATCACCCCCCCCCCCCCCATACACACAACACACTTCAAGCAGCTACCCCATACACAGGGTCTCAGACAAAAACGCAAACATGCTCACAGAGACATACATTCACACACACAAGGATACTCTCTGTCAGACACACTCTCAGGCACATACACAGGTAGACAGTGCATCAATGTGTATATGTGACACTTTTTTGTTAGTGGGGCCTCATGTTTGCGTTTCGCCTAAGGCCTCATAAAGTCTAGAGCCGCCTCTGGTGCCAATACATAAGTATCAAAGTAATGTGTACTGTTTTGTTTACTTCTTGTTTTCTCTGGTTCCTTATTTATTTTATAACTGTACCTGCTTTGGAGTGAGGTATGATAGTACTTCCCCAACTTAAGTTTTTTAATGTGACAGAAAGGATTTATGTATCTGCCTTTTATATTATAGATTTATATTCAGTCTCTTGGGTGGCTCTAAGTAGAAGAAGATGTGCTGCCTGTGTTTCTAGGTACTCATACTTACCACTTGCATTCTTAACACTCAATATAAGCCAAGGCAGTAGACTTGCACATGGTGAGAAAATTCGGATGCATAAGAATGTTGTCCCCCCATTTATTTTATTTAATATCCCTGTTACAAATCGCTATTTGTAACTGGCCCTTTAAATGAGAAATTGCCCTGCTTCCCTGGATTGTGGAGAAGCCTATTTGCCAGCCTCCTGCCTCATGACTATGGCCCCTGGAAGATTGTGCCCCTGAAAACTTATTAAAGGACCACTCTAGGCACCCAGACGACTTCAGCTTAATGAAGTGGTCTGGGTGCCAGGTACCTCTAGGATTAACCCTTTTTTTTATAAACATAGCAGTTTCAGAGAAACTGCTATGTTTATAATGAGGGTTAATCCAGCCTCTAAATCCTCTAGTGGCTGTCTCATTGACAGCCGCTAGAGGCGCTTGCGTGCTTCTCACTGTGAAAATCACAGTGAGAGCACGCAAGCGTCCATAGGAAAGCATTGTAAATGCTTTCCTATGCGACCGGCTGAATGCGAGCGCGGCTCCTGCCGCGCATGCGCATTCAGCCGATGACGTCGCGATCAAGATGGAGAGGAGGAGGAAAGCTCCCCGCCCGGCGCTGGAAAAAGAGGTAAGTTTAACCCCTTCCTCTCTCCAGAGCCCGGCGGGAGAGGGTCCCTGAGGGTGGGGGCACCCTCAGGGTACTCTAGTTCCAGGCAAACGAGTATGTTTTCCTGGCACTAGAGTGGTCCTTTAACATTTATTGGGTGTGTATGGCCCTTTAAGAACCGTCTGGGGACATATTGTGACTTTGCTGAACAATACCCCTTTAAGACTATGTCCCCAGACCTGTAAAATAACTTGCCCCTGGCTTTCTCCCACTTGGTTCAGTAAATAGGGCTTACTGAACCAAGTACCACACAGGCGGACCACCCAGAAGTGGAAGTGTGCAGGCAATTTACCTCCCAGGCTGTGAGGTTACTGCAGGTTAATTGCCGTGCGCTGGGTGGCCGCCATTCGGCAGCCGAACACGTGGCGGCGGCCATTTTAGTCATTCAAATGCGGTCAGGGGTGTATGCTAAAGATTCTGTGGAACTAAAATCGGCTACACATTTTGCCGAACACCGCTGACCCTTACCTTCTCCCATACTGAACTTGCAGCTCCAGAGACTAAGTCCCGTTCGAAATGAGACTAAAGGGACTTCCAGCTAACTTTTGATCCACTGGAGGGATTTGGCTGATTTTTGGAAGTGTTTATGTTTGATGTATGCTGAGTCTGAATATGCAACTTTTATTGAAATTGAATGTATGGTTTTAAAGTTACAGTGTATGTGAAAACTGTATTTTTATTGTATGTAATAATTGGTTTAACTGTTTATCTGAGGGGAGGAAATGTGTGGGCTGCACCAGATGTGGGATTGGTGATTTTCATCCTCCCCCTGGGAGTGTCCTGTGTGTACCTTATCCTAATAAAAGCCAGGCTGGGTGTTCCAGCATCTCAGACCTCTTCTGACCCTCAATACGTAGCCTTGTCTCGTTATTGGAGGGAACTGCTATATCACACTGGGGATTGCTATGCTCTGCATATTCCCCTGAGCTCTTAATCACTTAGCTCTTTTAAGAGCTTGTTCCGGATACGCTCTCCAGGAGGAGAGATCTTCCCCACACGGTCCTGAATGCTGAAGGCTCATTCCAGGGTGGAAGGAAGACGGCGCGGCTCCAGTTAAGCTACGGCGGTTGTGGAGCCTGCGGTGGTTGTGGTGTCGTCTGCAGTGCTTGGAGTCCTCTGAGAGCGCTAGGAGCATCCATCAACGGAGGGTACTCGGTCAGGGTACACGGAGCTCCATTACAATCCCCATCTGTTGGCCCCAGGTGGAAACAGGTAATAGAAAGTTATCTGTCCATCCACCATGACTTATTTTAAAGTCCAACACCCAATGTCTATGGTTCATTTCTAGTGACTGGACAGAAATGACTGCTTTGTCGCTAGGCGTAAATGTTTAGTAGATATGTCTCCACCTGACGCTTGGTTGGTCCCGCTGAATTTATTTTTACGATTTATTTATTTACTATTTAAAGTGGTTGGTGGCTAGCAAGCCGCTACATAATTTCACTTACTTGCCAAGTGGCTGCTGGTGCTGGTAACTTGCAAATAGTTTGGATTTCTTAAAAATAGAGCCAGGATTTTAAGCATTTTTTTGGTATTTAAGTTGTCTGGAGCAAATACATGCCCATTTAGGGCCTGAATTACAAAATCTGATTTGAATCTGAATTGTTAAATAGTGCGTACAATGTCTGTACTTTGCAGTGTAAATGGTTCCATACACAGATGGATGGTTTTACCCAATGGGGTAAATATGGGGTCATTTGGACTTTAGTTAATAACCTCATTGGTACCCTTGCTGTTAGTCCTTTTTTTTTTTACCATCAATTTATTTTTTGGGCACCAATCATGACTCGAAACTAAACATGTTTGGCATTGCATGGTTTGGTTGGTCAATGATGCAGGTACATTTCAGCTCAGTGTTTTGGAATTAGCTGATTACCCAATTGGCCCAAATGCGAGAGAATTTCAGTTCAAACCAAAATGATTCTCCAAGTTTACAAGGCACTTCAAAGTATTTCAAGAGAATACTAGACATGTTTCCAGTGGCGGCTCTAGACTTGGCGAGGCCTTAGGCGAAATTCATACATGAGGCCCCCACTAACACCATTATTGGAAAAAAATTGCAGTTGACTTGTGTGTGTGTATATAAGAAGCTGTAGATATATTGAAAGGAAGCTTGCAGTACTGGTTATAGAGAACTAGTCTTTGTATACATCGTTGCATTGTTCATTTACCTGTGTGTACCTGAGAGTGTGTCTGGCAGTGAGTATCTTTGTATTTGTATGTATGTTTCCCTGAGCATGTGTATGTTTGTGTACTGGCCTTTGGCATTAAGTTCATGGCGACGCTATGTTTTATGACAGTGTGTACTGTGTAGAATGATTGCCTTTAGGGGGTGACAGGGTGAGTAAAGGAGTAACTGTGGCAGGGTGAGTGTAAAAGAGCAGGAGGGTGCCAGAGGGCGCAGAGTGGTGCCCGTGTGTTTAGAGGGAGCGATAGTGTGTATGGAGGTAGGTGACAGTGTGTGTGGAGGTAGGTGACAGTGTGTGTGGAGAGAGGTGACAGAGTGTGTGGGAAAATGACATAGGGGGTGATAGAGTTCAGATGTGGGGTGAGAGGGGAGGCAGGGTGAGGGGGGTGACAGGTGGGGTGGCAGGGTGAGAGGGGGTAACAGGGTGAGAGGGGGCGACAGTATGAGGGGGTGACAGGTGGGGTGGCAGGGTGACAGGTGGGGTGGCAGGGTGAGTGACAGGGTTAGATGTGGGGTGAGAGGGGAGGAAGGGTGAGGGGGGTGGCAGGGTGAGAGGGGGTGACAGTATGAGGGGGGTGACAGTATGAGGGGGGGTGACAGTATGAGGGGAGTGACAGGGTGGGTGACAGTGTGGGGGTCACAGGGTGGGTGACAGAGTAAGAGGTGGGGTGACAGGGTTACAGGGTGAGAGGTGGGTTGAGAGGGGGTGACAGGTGGGGTGGCAGGGTGAGAGGTGGGGTGAGAGGGGGTGACAGGTGGGGTGGCAGGGACTGACAGGTGGGGTGGCAGAGTGAGAGGGGGTGACAGGGTGAAAGGGGGTGACAGGTGGGGTGGCAGGGTGAGATGGGGGTGACAGGTGGGGTGGCAGGGTGACGGGGTGACAGGTGGGGTAGCAGTGTGAGAGAGGGATGACAGGGTGAAGTGAGGGGGTGACAGGGTGAGGTGGCAGGGTGTAAGGTGGTGAGAAGTGGGGTGGCAGGGTGAGGGGGGGTGACAGGGTGAGGGGGGGTGACAGGGTGAGATGGGGTGAGGGGGCGACAGGGTGAGATGGGGTGGGGGGGTGACAGGGTGAGATGGGGTGAGGGGGGGCGAAAGGGTGAGATGGGGTGGCGACAGGGTGAGATGGGGTGGCGACAGGGTGAGATGGGGTGGCGACAGGGTGAGATGGGGTGGCGACAGGGTGAGATGGGGTGACAGGGTGAGATGGGGTGACAGGGTGAGATGGGGTGACGGGGGTTGACAGGGTGAGATGGGGTGGGGGTGACAGGGTGAGATGGGGTGGTGACAGGGTGAGATGGGGTGGTGACAGGGTGAGATGGGGTGACAGGGTGAGATGGGGTGACAGGGTGAGATGGGGTGAGGGGGGTGACAGGGTGAGATGGGGTGGGGGGTGACAGGGTGAGATGGGGTGGTGACAGGGTGAGATGGGGTGGGGGGGTGACAGGGTGAGATGGGGTGGGGGGTGACAGTGTGAGATGGGGTGGAGGGGTGACAGTGTGAGATGGGGTGGGGGGTGACAGTGTGAGATGGGGTGGGGGGGTGATAGGGTGAGATGGGGTGGGGGTGTGACAGGGTGAGATGGGGTGGGGGGTGACAGGGTGAGATGGGGTGTGGGGGTGACAGTGTGAGATGGGGTGGGGGGTGATAGGGTGAGATGGGGTGGGGGTGTGACAGTGTGAGATGGGGTGGGGGGGTGACAGTGTGAGATAGGGTGGGGGGGTGATAGGGTGAGATGGGGGGGTGATAGGGTGAGATGGGGTGTGACAGGGTGAGATGGGGTGGGGGTGTGACAGGGTGAGATGGGGTGGGGGGTGACAGGGTCAGATGGGGTGGGGGGTGACAGTGTGAGATGGGGTGGGGGGGTGATAGGGTGAGATGGGGTGGGGGTGTGACAGGGTGAGATGGGGTGGGGGGGTGACAGTGTGAGATAGGGTGGGGGGGTGATAGGGTGAGATGGGGTGTGACAGGGTGAGATGGGGTGGGGGTGTGACAGGGTGAGATGGGGTGGGGGGTGACAGGGTCAGATGGGGTGGGGGGTGACAGTGTGAGATGGGGTGGGGGGGTGATAGGGTGAGATGGGGTGGGGGTGTGACAGGGTGAGATGGGGTGAGGGGGGTGACATGTGGGATGACAGGGTGAGGGGGGGGTCAAAATGTACCTTTTTCCCTGGTGGTCCGGTGGGGTCAATCTGTCCCTGGTGGTCCAGTGTCCTGGATGGCTCCCTGGTGGTCCAGTGGGATTTCCGGTCTGCAGCTCCGCTGGATGCAGAGCTGCAGACCACATGGGGAAAGTCTCGTGATTTCCATTCAGAGCGTTGCCGTGGTAACCCGCGGCAACGCTCTGATTGGCTGGAGATCGCGAGACCTCAGTCTGCAGCTCACACCCGGCGGAGCTGCAGACTGAGGCTGGCTCTCTCCCCAGGCGGCCTGACAGTAGGGGCCTCGCACCCGGCGGCACTAAGAGCAAGCCGCTGGGCCCCCTCCTGTATCGGGTCCTCGGTCATAGACCGAGAACCCGACATGTCAGTCTGCCCTCAGGCGATTTAGGCGGCCGCGAGGCCCCTGACTGCGCGAGGCCTTAGGCGGCCGCCTAAATCGCCTAATTAGAGAGCCGCCTCTGCATGTTTCTTAATAAAATAGCAATAGAGTTACAATAAATGTGCTGTTCTGTCTAAGATTGGTATGAGCTGTAATAATTTCTCTGACTAGAGATTACGCGATGGTCACTGTCTTAGCTAGGATTCTAAAAAGTCATAAATCATTAAATATAAAAACAAACTAACCTTTTGTATTTAATTTGAAAACAGCAATGTCATCTTGCAGAATAAGCATTTATAAATATGTTACATTTCTAGACAATGCTACTTGTGAGCTAATACTCTATTAAATATAATAAACTTTTTATTCAATGTTCCATTTAATACAAATATGGTTGTTTAGAATTTCCTTTATGTAACCATGTCCTCACAATTTACCATCATTTCATAATATATTCTGTGAAGTTAGAGTTGTGCAGCCATGGAGCCTACTTATCTAGACTCCACTAGACCCTCTGCAGTAATGTTTCCTGAAATTATAAAACAAGTAAAAAAAAAAGCCTGTGTCTACACTATGACCTTTCATTATACAGTTCAACTACAAGTTGTGCTCAATTTCTTTAGCCATTATTCTTGTATGTATGTAGCGGGGAATGTGGTGCGACTAAGAGTAAGGAGACTACCCCAATTCTCCCCCCAATAATGACAAACAACGAATATTGGATGAAACAGGCCACAGCATTTATTAAACTTACAACTGTAGGACTCATCCAAACTTTATTCTTTTTCTTTAATTCAAATATAAATAAACATATAAATATATACATATACATACCATAATTAACATATAAATTACACTTATTGCCCTACAGCCTTCAACTTAAATAAACGTCCTTGCCAACGAACTTAACCAGGTGCCTATGCACCAAAACTTTACCCACTGGTGTCTCGCCTCCCCCCTCGTCCAAACCAAAAATTCCCATCATCTTAAATGCTCTACCACCAGCCGGCTTTTTGCTCGGTGGGCACGTCCTATTCGGTAACTTAAAAGTTTACCTTACAGAGCAGGGGAGGTTGAGACCCACCATGTCCATCTCCTGACATTCCATCTGGTCCCCAACCCTGTTGGCAAAGACACGCTCCCCGCTAGCTGTGACGGAACAAAAACAGAAAATTAGGGTGGGTGGGAGGGAAGATGTTTGCTGGCCAGAATCCCAAACGGTACTGAGGTAAGATGATCCCTGCCCCACTATAAACCCATAACCACTCCCCTAAACACATATAGCCAATTACTAGCACCATCCCCACACTCATACATGTGCCCTTGTCCGTTTAGCTGTGCTGACTCCCCAGGGCCTGCACCATCAGAACCCTAAACAGCATGAAAGTTCTTCTTTTACATTTTACTTAGTTCCCTGGCTATCTATTCAATTTAAATATTCAGTTAACACTTCATATTAACTTATAATTATGCTCTGCTACTAGTCAATTTGTGTCAATAAGCCCTTGGAGACACCACCAGGAACATCAGGAAACTGACAGTTAATATTTTTTCCTTTTCCATAATTTGACATGGACATTATTAAAACACTGAATTTCGCTTATTGAAAAGACACTATCGTCACCAGAAATGCTACAGCTTAGCATAGTGTTTTTGGTGTCTATAGTATGTCCCTGCAGGATCAGCAATGTAAACACTGCCTTTTCAGAGAAAAAGCAGTGTTTACATTGCTGCCTAGTAAAATCTTTAGTGACGGTATCTCAGACAGCCACTAGAGGTGCTTCCTATCAGTGCTGCACAGTGTACAGCATCTATGTTCACCATTTTCACAATCGGCATGGAGACACTGAACCCTCCTATATAAAAGCATTGATACTCTATGATGAGATGCTGATTAGTGCAGTGTTTTGCTGCACATGCGCAATAGCTTCCCAATGCTTTTAATGGACCTCATTGCATAAAGATGGGATCATCTGTGGCAAGACCAGCGCGACAATAGAGAAACGGTAGGTAAAATTCCTTTTTAACATCTTTCTGAGGGGGGCTGGGGACCTAAATAGGAAGTCTGACACTACAGTGTTGAGAAAACATGTTTTTATTCCCAACACTATAGTGTTCCTTTAACAAGAAATAACAGTAAGTAAACTAAATAAATAACATACAAAAGCAACAACTTTTGAAATAAAAGTGCTAGTAAACCAATCGTAATTTTATTTTACAAAATCCACATTCTGTTTTCTATTAATTACAATATAATATCCGATCTACTTAATAGCCCATAAGTATATAAGACTATAAGATCATGTGAGACCTACTTGTTCTTATCCACAAACCACAAGCAATATTTACAAAATTACACAAAACTACAACATGTCACATTGAAGCTAATAACTGTTGTTTTTCCATTTATGGCCCACTTGAGTTAGATTAGACGTGTGCTCATTCTAAATACCAATATATAAAGGATGTACAAACAAATGAAATGTCATTTTAAATACTGCCTAACAAATAAAATAAGTAATTGCACACATGACCTCTTTTAGCTGCAACAGTGACGTTCATTTTGTTTTTTTTAATTCTTTATTTAATATGACATTGGTTTTCGGTCAAGAATATAGAACTTGACATCGGTCAAAGCACAAGAAAAAAGAGCAAATTCTATTGTGTACACATTTTTTATATGGAGCATAACAAGGACAATCAAAGTTCACCTTGCTATATTTTTAACCAGTTATACCATCTGCATTCCTAATATATATATATGTGTATTTTAACAACCAAAGAAGTTCTATACGTACCAAACTGTGATAGCTGCAAACGTGTAGCATTAGTTCCTTAACTGTTTAAAGAATTTGGTAGTTGTTTTTGTGTTCCAGATGAAAAGAATATGTAAAGAAAATTGTTGTTCATCCAAACAAAATAGTGGTGCTTAGCTGAATAATGTGAGTTGTAATTAAAAAAAAATGTATATATCTCCAATTTTGCCAATCCTTGATCTAAGAATAGCTGGATTAAGGTTGCCAGGATGCCATATTGGGGCCCCTTCCTAGAGCCTTGGGCTCTGTTCTATGAGTGTTGTGTGTGGTGGGTGAGTATTAAATGCATGTGAGAGGGACTGAGTGTTGTGTGTGTAGTGGCTGAGTGTTGTTTGTGTCTGTGAAGAAGGCTGAGACTGTGTGGAGGTGTCTGTGTTTTGTGTGTATAGAGAAGTCTGATTATGACTGAGTGTTTTGTGTGGAGTCTGAGTGTGTGTAGTGTCTGAATATGTTATTTTGTCATTATTCTGCTTACATATTGTTTGGATGGGGCTCTTATATGGTGGTCTGATGGAAGGTAAGCTGGATCCCTGTCCTCTGGTATCGTGGGGGAATGCTGTGGTTTGCACTAATATCAGGTGCAGACTACTTTAAAAAAACACTGGTGACAGCGAGGGAGCTCTTAAAGTGTCGATGTAATTAGCAAATGTGATATGTCATCCCATTCACAAGGGTTGCCACATCTCTAAGTAAAATACACTGAACAAAATTATAAACGCAACACTTGTTTTTGCCCCTATTTTTCATGAGCTGAACGCAAATATCTAAGACTTTTCTATCTGCCCATAAGGCCTATTTCTCTCAAATATTGTTCACAAATCTGTCTAAATCTGTTAGTGAGCACTTCTCCTTTGCAATCCATCCACCTCACAGGTGTGGCATATCAAGATGCTGATTATATAGCATGATTATTGCACAAGTGTGCCTTAGGCTGGCCTCAATAAAAGGGCACTCTAAAATGTGCAGTTTTATCACACGGCACAATGCCACAAATGTCGCAACCCCAGGCATTTGCAACAATAATGATTACAATAAGTTACATCATTATAGGTACAATGATACAATAATTATAATTGACCTGCCATTGATATTTACCTATTAGGCAAGCCTATAAATGTTACCAATAATTATCTTGCCTTTTTAATCATCACTTTGAGCACTATCAGCACTGTGGGTATAAATATACTTGCCTCATTTACTTTTGACATAATCATTTTATTATCAACTATTAACCCCTTCAGGACGGAGTCAATAGTACATGTTCTGATCAAAACAAAACGTAAACAAAAAAACTGGAATATGCGCTATATGTCTGTTAAACCGTAATTCACCTCTTTCATATTAAATGCACCCAAACCTATTATATATAATTTTGTTCAGGAGAAAGAGGGCTTTCATTTCATATCAAATATTTATATATGAAACATAATTTATAATGAATAAAATAAAAAAAAACTGTGAGAACTTTGAATTTTTTTTTTACATTTGTAGTTCCGCCTCACATTTTAGCTGTAAATGTCATAATACTGTTAGCTTTTACTGCAAAACAAATGCACATATTTGTAATCAGCGATGTCTCACGAGTACAACAGTACCCCCCATTAACAGGTTTTATGTTGTTTTGGAAAGTTACAGGGTCAAATATAGAACGTTCCATTTTCAAATTGAAATTTGCCAGATTAGTAACGTTACCTTTGAGATGGTGTGGTAGCCCAGGAATGAGAATTACCCCCATAATGGCATATCATTTGAAAAAGTAGACAAGCCAAGGTATTGAAAGTGGGGTATGTTTAGTCTTTTTTAGTAGCCACTTAGTCACAAACACTGGCCAAATTTAGCGTTCATATTTGTTTTTGTGTGAAAAAAGCAAAAAACTAATATTTGGTCAGTGTTTGTGACTAAGTGGCTGCTAAGAAAGACTGGACATACCGCACTTGCAATACCTCGTGTTGTCTACTTTTGCAAATGGTATGCCATCATGGGGGTAATTCTCATTCCTGGGCTACCATACGCTCTCAAAGGCAACATAAACAATCTGGCAAATTTCAATGTAAAAAAAAATGAAATGCAGGCCTTATATGTGACTCTCTAACTTTCCAATACACCATAAAACCTGTACATGGGGGGTACTGTTATTCTGGGGAGACTTCACTGAACACAAATATTAGTGTTTTAAAACAGTAAAACATATTACAACAATAATATAGTCCATAAAAGTGCAGTTCATTTGTAAAAAATGCAAAAAGCTATTGAAATACACTTTGTATGACGTTACATATATAAAAATACTTTTAATTTAATTTTAACCATTTTTTTTACACTACCTAACAGCAGGGGGACTATCTGATATTTTAGACAGTCCCCCTGCTGGCAGATCCACAGCCGCTATAGGGGGCCACATTTGCCGGGGGAGGGCTGCCTGGGCTGTCAGGAAGCCCTCCAGAAGAGGATCGCAGCGGAGGTAAGTAAATCTCACCTCCTGGGGGCTTAAGCCGTTAAGGCGTTCTATGCCGCCACAACGGCTTTAAAGCCCTTTAAAGCCGGGACGGCATAGAACGCTGTATCGGCGTTAAGGGGTTAAAGGTTACATTTTAAATTTCATTAGGGCACTCATTTATTTTTCTTTTTTCATTGCTACTTCCCTAGCCATCTGGGTTATCCCCAGTCAGAGTGTATTCCCTAAGCTTCGATTTTTCTGTCTTTTTTATTTTGTAATTTTGTTCAGTGAAATAAAAAAAATGCACAAAAAA
Source organism: Pelobates fuscus (assembly GCF_036172605.1). Classification (NCBI taxonomy): domain Eukaryota; kingdom Metazoa; phylum Chordata; class Amphibia; order Anura; family Pelobatidae; genus Pelobates; species Pelobates fuscus. The sequence continues at coordinate 161,583,173 of NC_086322.1, read as the reverse complement.
AGGGGAATGTTCTGGGCATGCATCAGATTTTTAAAAATCATGCAATGAGATATAATCTTGATGCTGGACTTTTTCCAATGTTAAACAATAAGTCCAAAAAGATAAGCAATAGTCCACACAAACATGGGTAATCCTTAAAAAAGTCCCAGAGAAAAATGGAAATATGAAAAAAGTGCACTTTTATTAAGAAATAAATATATGTAAACTATAAGTACATGGCATCAAACTGTCATGGCATGACATATCATACAAACTACATGGTGTGTTGAAGTGGCTTAGGTTTTCAAGTATAAGCAGCAAACTTAGGCAGACAATTAGAAAAAAAATGTAGTGAAAAACTGTACTGCCTGTAGCTGCCAGACAGGGGAGAGATGACCCACACAGCTACCCGAGTTAAAAGGTAGAGTAATAAAACCCTGGATGCATTTTGCACCCCCTTGGTGCTTTCTCAACATGGCTTTCTCAATATTGATTTAGACCGCAACACTCTCTCAAGGGTTGCAAGATCTCCCTTCTGGGTTGCAAGATCTCCCTTCTGGCAGAGGCTCCAGTCTGAAACATTGGGCATCTGTCGGAACCCAGGTCCTAGACAGCCGCCTGAACCATCTTATAGGTAATTCGACTTTACTTATAGTTGTTCAAGTAAGTAGTATGCCTTTGTAACAATATCCCCCCTAAATACAAGGTTTGTGATTATATTTTCTCAGGCTAATTATTTACACAAGTTATTTATACCTGTTCCACTAACAACTACTATTATATTATTATTATTATTTTTATTATTTTATTATTTATATAGTGCCAGCGAATTCCGTAGTGCTGTACAATGGGTGGACTAACAGACATGTAACTGTAACCAGACAAATGGATGCACAAGAACAGAGGGGTTGAGGTCCCTGCTCAATGAGCTTACATGCTAGAGGGAGTGGATATAGTGACACAAAGGGTATAAGTAGGGGTAAGGAACCAGGTTGCTAGAAAAGTAATCAATGAGAACTTAGTAGGTTATTTCTGACAGTTGCAGGAGAGGAGTCATGGGGGGGATCAAAATCCACTAAAAGTTTAAATGATACGCTTTCCTGAAGAAGAGTGCTTTTAAAGATTTTTTGAAGGAGTGGAGACTGGGTGAATGTATAACTGAAAAGGAAAGGGAGTTCCACAGAAAAGGTGCAGCCCTGGAGAAGTTTTGGAGGCGAGCATCAGATGTGGGAGTACGGAAAGAGGATAGACGTAGGTCTTGTCAGGATTACTAGTTGATCCAGCACGTAGGATTGTGTCACACAGAGGACTAATAGGTAACGTATTACCGAGCCTTAGAATGGCCGAACATAATGCACCAAAGAATAGTCAGGATCATATAATGCACCAAAGAGGTCAGGGGACACAGAGCGAGACACAACGATAAGGGGAAGCCAGAAGTCAGGGATACCAGAATACAGGGAAGTCAAACAAAGCCAAAGTTAAAAATCAGAAAATCAATACTCTGGAAAACACTCGCGGACAACCACTAGGGAAATCACGACAGGGCAATGTGAAAAAGTAATTTTGAGCTTAGATAAGTGCTTTACATTTCTGATTGGCCGAGAACTGCCTTTGACCCCGTGCACGTCTCCCGCATGACATCACACACACACTGACATCGTCATTATTGTTGGCGGACGTGGGGTATAATTTGGCATGGATCCACAGCGGCCGGCATCCATTAACATGTTGCAAGAGTCATTAGTACAGACGCACGGCCACTGGGCGCAAATACCGTAAGGTGAGGAGGAATATGTTACATTACCCCCCACCTGACGACCCGCCACCGGGCAGGCAGGGCTAGGCTTGAGAGTAAATTTGGCATGAAAAGAACAAATTTTGCGGCCAGCATGGATGTCAGAGGCCAGAACCCAAGAACGGTCAGCAGGCCCATACCACACCTTCAATTAACCAAATACCGTAAGGTGCCACAAGAAAACCTGAGATCAATTATGGAGGAGACCTCATACTCCTCCTGTCTAGAAACAACCAATGGAGGAGGGGGAACACTTGGAACAGTATATCTATTGCAAACAAGAGGTTTGAGCAAAGAGACATGAAAGATGTTGGGAATAAGCAAAGAGGCAGGAAGTGCCAGAGAATAAGAAACAGGATTCATTTTCCTAATGATACAGAATGGGCCAAGGAATCTTGGGGCAAACTTCATACTAGGAACTTTCAGCTTAACGTTGCGTGATGATAACCACACCCTCTCACCCACTTGGTAAAAAGGGTTGTCACCCTGCTGTTTATCAGCGTAATACTTGAAACGATCAGCCACAGTTTCCAGAATGGAGTGAACCTTGGTCCACGTATCACGGATAGTAGCAAGGCGATCATCCAAAGCAGGTATTGTCATGTCAGAGCTATTAACAACTCAAGTATAATTCCAGAGACTGGTTAGCCATCTCAGCTGTGAAGGCCACCAAAAAGATCTCATGATTGCGGATATGGATTTATTAATGCCTGGGTGTCCAGCAGTCACGTAGTTGTGGAACACCTTCATGGCATTTTCCCTTTCCCCCAATGGAACAAATTATTTATCCAACAGTTTATTGCAAGACGCCTGAGACTGAGCATCCATGATGGTGCAGAGCAGAGTGGAAACTAAGGAAAGGGCAGTGGAAGCGATGATACACTCAGGTGGAATAATCGGGGTTGTCTCTTGTCCCTGTACCGATTCAGTATCAATCTGTCTGGATAACGCATCCGCCTTTACATTCTTAGGACCAGGTCTGTAAGTAATTAGAAAGTTAAAGCAAGAAAGGAACAGAGACCATCTAGCTAGTCTAGAATATAGTCGTTTAGCATCCCCTATATAGGCCAAATTCTTATGGTCAGTAATGATCAAAAGGGGATCCTTGGCCAACAATTCTCTATTGCCAATGTCATAATTGCGTTCTGCAGGAGACAATTTTCTAGAGAAGTAACCACATGGATGTAAAGGGGTATCCTGACTCTCCCTCCTGGACAGAACACCACCTACCCCCGTTTTGGATGCATCAACCTCCAATATGAAGGGTTTGCTTGTGTTGGGGTGTCTCAATATGTCAGCCAAGGCAAACCTTTGCTTGAGGAGATCAAAAGCCTCTCTAGCTTCTTTAGACCATATCATACTGCTAGCCTACTTGTGTGTCATATTGGTGATGGGGGCTAACACAGAAGAAAACCCTTTAATAAATATCCTATAATAATTTGCAAACCCAATGAATCTTTGAATGGCTCTTAGTCCATTGGGTAGTGGCCAATGTAGGACTGCTTCAAGTTTCTGAGGGTCCATCTGAAATCCAGAGGCAGAAATGTTATACCCTAAATACTGTACTTCTGGTTGATCAAAGATAAATTTTTCCAGTTTACAATAAAGTAGATTTTTCAGTAAGGTTTGCAATATTTGTCTGACCTGTTTGTGGTGAGTCTGAAGGTCATGAGAATAAATAAGGATGTCATCCAGGTATACCAGGACAAATTAATAAATATAGTCCCTTAGTACATCATTAATAGAGTCCTGGAACACAGCTGGAGCATTGCATAACCTGAAGGGCATAACAAGGTATTCATAGTGCCCACTTCTAGTGTTAAATGACGTTTTCCACTCGTGATTTTCTTTAATCCTTACCAAATTGTATGCACTCCTGAGGTCAAGTTTAGTAAAGATTTTAGCACCCTGGAGTCTGTCAAACAATTCGGAAATGAGTAAAACTAATCACAGAAATGGAGAGAGATCTCGCTCTTCATTGAGGCCTTTTGGTTATACCGTCTGCAATTTATATATCCAATGCAACTCACGTCGCTTCAACATAATCTCCCTTGATCCATCCCTCACCGGTTGTTTGACAGATTGTAAAGCCATATCTTAGTTGAGAAACCGTATGTTTCTTCTCTGAAAAATGTCAGCCCACTGGGTATTGGACTTTATTAGTTTTAATACTGCTCTTATGCTCCCGAATCCTGGTTGTAAATTTTCTTGTGGTTTCACCCACATAGGCTAGGCCACAAGGGCACTTGAGCATATACACCACAAATTCTGTTTGACAGTTGTAGAATTCCACAATCGAATATTTCTTACCAGTCCACGGGTGTACAAAAAAGTCCCCTGTAATCATCCCATTGCAATTAATGCCGTGTCCACACTGATACATACCCGCTGGCGCTTTAAGCCGTGTCTCTTTCCCAACAGTTTAATCCTCCAGATCCACATTCCGCATTATTTGATTCAGAAAATTCTTGTGCCTTTTAACCCCTTAAGGACCAAACTTCTGGAATAAAAGGGAATCATGACATGTCACACATGTCATGTGTCCTTAAGGGGTTAAACAAAAATACAGGTTTTTCATTAAAACATGATCTTAACCTTGGGTCAGACTGTAAAACCTTCCAAAGTCTATTTACAATGTGTATGATTTCCTGCAAATGTGTCCAGTAGGTGGTTACATATGGGGTATTGGTATTCTTATCCTTTAATCTCTTTTGCAACAATTGTTCTCTGGATAGCAACTTTGCCTTGTTCTTACATTCAACTAATGTTTCAGTCCTGTATCCCCTAGAGGAAAAGGCTTGTATCAACTCATCAGCCCGCTTGTCAAATCCAGCCTCATCCTATACTATCCATCGTGTCCTGACAAACTGCCCATAAGATAAATGTCTGATAAAGTGTGATGGGTGGAAAGAGCTGGCATGCAAATATGATGTACGACCAGTTGTTTTTTGGTATAGGTCAAACGATAAGTGCCCTTCACTCACCTCTATCAGGACGTCCAAAAAATGCATCTTGAAAAACATATGCAGATATATTCTGTATCCAATGTCCTATGTACTCATATTTGATGCATGAAGGACATAGTTTGAATGCATTACCTGTACTACATATAACACATATTAGTCTTAATTACAGCTTTAATCTTTGCAACACTTAAGGTGTTTCATTGCACTTACTAGCTGAACACATTTACTAACATAGTAGTTATGGAAATTACCAATGAGGTTGGAATACATTTAATCTCAACATTGTATAATTGTGCAACCTGACATAATGACTTGTTTGTAGCGTCATGATTCTTGAACATAAAGTATTTTGCACAGTTGTGACTTGTTAAACTATATACTAATGACCATTGTATTCATGAGTTTAAGTGTTAATCAGACATAAACTCATACATAAAGTATGAATTAAATTATAGTCTACTTAATTCTTCAAATGGTACACTAGCTGTGAATGATTTTTTAATGAAAATATGCTTGACATTCTAGAACTAGATATCAGGCAAACCGCAAAGCCTGAAAATTATTCTGTTAATATTTTTTTACTTGCTTAACTAACATAACATAATATTTCTGTTGATTTAGAACAATGAATGTGATTCGATTAATTAATTAATAAATTAATACTTTTATATGCATGACTATTATAGTCACGTTGCTGTCTTATTAATCTAAAGGCTTGCAAGTGGATGCATTTTAAAGTGTACAATTCATGCCAAATATGGCATGCTGCCACCGTATAATGAATACAATTTTACCCGAATAGTTTGCTAACCAAACTGATGCTAAGAGTTGCAATACATTTTATTTATTGTTTTAACCAAATATAGTATTGCATGATATAGTTTGTGGACTTTAGGCATTAGACTTTATTTTTGCATTAGTAAACTCCTCATTGACTGTTTATACAGATGCTCCACTGTAAAATAACCAGGAAATTACATGTGATATAAAAAACATAGGTACCAAAACCTCCAAAATATACCTATATAAGCATTTCAAATGTCGTTTTGGATGCATTATTAATTAGCATTTGATGCTGAATAAGTCCAATCTTTTAATTTTTGGTCCAACCATAACAGTGACTTATAGTTAAAAATAAAGTAATGGGCAAGCGCTAGGTAACTGAGCAAAAGTAATGTGGCAGTTATCCCTGAAAATGGAACTCCCTAAAAAGCTCCGGATAGAGATATAGAACAGAAAAAAAAAAAAAAAAGGCTGTGCCTGTTTAAAACAATAAATACAATTTGGAGCTTTACTTACACTGAATATAGCAGACAATCTGGTCTGTGAAATCAGTGGTTTGTCTGCTCTAATCAATGTAAGTAAGGCTTCAAAGTGTATTTGTTGTTTTAACCAAACAGTTAACACTGTATTGTTTTCTCTTGTCATCTATGGTCTTACCCCACAGTTACAAACTACGTCCAGGTGCTGTTGTATCCATCAGTGGGGATGTATACTACTACATGCTGCATATTCTGGAGCTGGTCTTAAGCTCCATTACATGTGAATTGGAAATCACACAATTGTATGTTGTGGGGATTTCACCTATGAAAGCATACCACACTATTGGAGTTTTTTCTCTTTTGTTTTTCTTCACATGCACCCCTGGATGTACTTCAAGCACTAAAGCTAAAGCTAGACCATCCTCCCACACTGCAAGATTAATATATTTGGGACTATTCTATAATATGTATTGTATTTTTATTTATTGTAATAATTGATCTCCACCAGGAGATTCTTGCTTTTTTGCCTTAACAGTGACTAATAGCAAGCAACCTGATTTTTAGCATGTAATTCAGGTTTCCTTTGTACATATGTTGCAATCATTGCAATATTTGTCTCATATGTACTATTTAATGAGTCAAATAGGGATGATTGAGACGTATGTATTCCAAAGCTTGCAAACCATTCTATAATAAATGCAATCAATGCATATATCTAGAATTAGACTGTAAATCGCAATGATTGCTAGAATTAACCCATGCCCAAATTATGAGAGCTTCAAAAGTAATCCTATCAAGATGGTATGATTGTTACTTTCATGAACAAAGTTTATACTATTATTATAAGAGCCTGAATGATGTAACACTGTAGCAAGCATCATTCTAGTTTGTATATGTTTTATTGAAGATCAGATACCCTGTATTTAATGTAAAAAATAATATGTAATCAGAAAAGTACGAATACGTATTGTTTCTATGTCTTACGAACTACAATTATCCGTATCTGTAGACTATTCAAAAAATCGTTCAATTAATGTAAAAAAGTTGAGATGTAGGGGGCGGGGCCTGACCGGGGAGCTGAGCAGACACGCTTTCAGCGAGCTCCCGAGCCTGGGCCCGATTTTCGGCGAAAAACTGAGGATACTTTACCCGAATCGGTCCCTCCAATACGGCAACCGGCATTATGCAAGCTGGGGCACAGATTGACACTTTTCAAGCCGGAGAACACGCTGATAATCCGGGCCGGGATCCTGGGGCCTACAACGCATGGTGGATGGGAGAGACGGCCGCTCTCCCGACCCGCCAAAATCAGCGGCACCCGCAGCATCGGGCCTCTCAACTCCCCCCCCCAGGACCAGAGGGGGTTATCCTGGTCCACACAAGCATGTACCCAAAGCCTGAATTAAATGTAAGGAGTGAGAACAGCAGAGAATGCGAAACGAGAAACCAAATGACTGCACCTAAAATGGCAACATCAGGCCCAACCAAGGAGCAAGCCTCCACCCAGCCTCTACACGAGCGGCTAGACACACTGCTCAACCGGTTCTGGAAGATGTTAGATGAGCGGAAGGCACACCACAATTCTAAACGCATGGAAGGGGTGAGGCAGCCCCAAACTGCGAGGCAGAGAGGGCAGACCCCAGGAACAACCGCCACGCACCGACGGGCGGTACACCCGTCCGGGCAGGGGAACGTCGGGAGACTCCCTCCCATACACCGACCACACCGCCGGAGAGCCGCCCGCCGCAGGCGGCGGATGACCACCAGGACCCTCCACAGCGCCCACCATGGGAAAGACCCGGCCCCGAGAGGCAACCGTGTCTGTGGTTACAAGGTGCCAACCCCACACTATGCCCGGAAGAAGGGTGAAGCCCCCTGCATCAACCACCTCCACTCCCCGCTGACCCACCTGCAGACGCTGCCGGCAACTCTTCCCGGAGGGAACCGGTGCGACTCACGCCTACTCGGTCACGCATGCAGAGCTGCCAGAACGGGCATCGGGTGAGGTGATCCAGACTCCAGCAGACTGCGGCCCACAGCCAACAATCCAGCCCGCGACACAGCAAGCGACACAGCAAACACAGTTGGACCTACCGAACTATGGACTTTAAAGCGAGACACTCACCATGGTACACTGACCCGGCTGTAAGAGACACATACCATATCCCTTCCAAGGGAACGCACTCAAAGGCTGCTCAGTAATGTCTCACATTAACTTAACTACTCACTGATGTTACTAATTCCTTTTTTCCACTACTGTTTTCGATATGTATCTTTAATGACGCACCAACAGATTAATCAGTCCAAATACACAATAGTAAGGTTCTACCACAGCTATTATATACACACTGGCATGTCTCTACATCGAATGTAGCCTTATCGTCTTAATTTTGCCCTGTCCCCCGCTACTTAGCAGACATAGCTCCTACTTAGTGGCAGCTAGGAAAGCATATTGTCAGCTAATCACGTATTGTCATGTCTCTGCCCAGATGCAACTGCTGTAGACAAGCTAATATGGCCTATTGGCATTTTCCTTAACCATAGTCTGCAAGGAACTCACGCAGTATGATGTTTTACCCGCTCCTCATGTTATACACACCAGACTCACTGAGTTAGCTACTATATAATAAGTGCTTGCTGTGCTACCATTACCGCTACCATAATGCAAACCACTCTGCTGTCTCTTAATCTGTAACACTCTTAGGCTCGGACGGTTATCCTCATGTTGACCCTCAAGTTATTCCTGCTATTGAGCCTGGCACAGATTCCCAGCGTATATTTCCTCATGCTTTACTATAATAACTACTTGCCTGTTACTGATAAGATTCTGCGCTGTTAAGCCATGTATAGCACCTATAATGTCCATCACTTTGATTTCTTTACTTTATTCTGTTCCTTCTGAGATAAGCTTGTTTATATAATTTAAAATGAGGATGTTAAACCTAGGAGATATTGCAATTCGTTATGATGTCCTTAACCTGTATATCCCCTGCAAGTCTCCCTCTCTTTATTCTGTACCACCATAATCACATACCTCAATAAAAGAAAGATTGACAAAAAAAAAAAAAAGTTGAGATGTATTTACATTATTAAGATCCAGTATGTTCAGTAATTGTGTAACCTTTTTATATAGGTTACTCCACAAATAAAATCTTTTGTTTTATTCTACAAACTTAATGTAGAAGTCCAACAATTCTCACACATAATATAATGCATATAATGTCTCACTCATTTGTGTTTTGATTTTTAACAGGTGCTCTGTGTTATGCTGAACTTGGAACATGTATTAAAAAGTCTGGCGGGCACTATACATATATATTGGAAGCCTTTGGCCCATTACCTGCATTTGTTAGAGTATGGGTAGAATTGCTGGTCATACGGTAAGTCATGTTCTTTGACTAATTCAAATGTTTTTGGGATGTTTAAATGATCATATAGGGGGGATATATTACAAAAGATAACAGTTAACTAGTTTACTGTGACTGCTACAAATCTGTAACTAAACAGTTAGACGTCTCAGCAGAGATGCCATAAATCAATTTCCATCTATACTGAAAAAAAATAAACATAAATAAATATCATACTTTTATTAATGCACTGTTAAAACACATACAGGTTTTGAGCAATGGGGTGGGGTGGGAGGGGGGGAGAACAGGAAAGGAGAAATGACACCATCTCACCTTTGAAAGACAATGTGCTAGGCACACAAAATGAATTAAACCATGGTCTTTTGTCTTTTTCCCTAACTCTCTGCCTCTGTTAATCTTACTGTAAAGAAACATTCCCTCTCCCTGAGACAAAATGTCCTTTCTTCAAGTCTCGGGGGATGACCTCTCGTCATTTGTACAGTCCTGTTGATAAACATGTTGCCAGAAAGCTATTTGTACTGTCCCTCTGTACATTTTTATAATGTTATCATAGTCTCTGTGATACTGGCACTTTGTCTACCTGCCTTTCCATCTTTATGTATGTCTTTCTTTTATATGTTTTTTCCATAGAATGCCACCAATATATTTAATATTATTGCACTTTAGGGAAGAACACTTAGTGAGAATTGTTGCTTTTCACACTGAAACACAATGTTAAAGTAAATGTACTCACAAAGATTATAGTGCAGAAGAGCAAACAGACTGCTTCCTTTTACCAGATTCCCATACAATCAAATAGTAAAAACTGTTGCATTCAGAACAATATAGGGAAATTATAGAAAAACTTCCATCGGAGATGTAAGATTACACACTAAAATTACTCTTAGAAGTTCTTTAAAATTTCCGATAATTTATTCTATTTTATCTTCCATTACACAAACTGTAAAGGTCCTAATTGCTTTCTTTTACTATTCAAAGAACTACATCATAATCTTTCTCTATTTGCCAGTATTATATTGAAGTACCAGCAGCTGTTTTAACACAGGTTTTACATATTCCATCATATTGCAAGGCAAAGTAATTTCTAGTCTTAAAGCATCTTCAGTGATCTTTGTATGACTTTTCCTTCCATATATAAAATAGGTGAAAATAGAGAAAAATAATCTTATTTTAGCATGTTTTTTTTCTCATTAGTAAAAATTAAACTATTTTATTTTAAAATACATTTTCTCAAAGATTCATTAGAATCATTAATCTTGATGCAAACCTGCATTTGCCTTCCACATCATGGACAACATCCACTTCCTTTAACAAAACGGGAAACATTTGAGAAATACTAGTGCCTACTATTCCGTGGCTCTTTATTTTTAGCCTTACTCTCACATTAGAAGTAAAATCTGAATTGTAGAAAATCAATATAAAGTGATAAATAACTATTACATTTATCCCTAAACTACAATCACATTCATACACATAAACACAGATCAATTATGAGAAGTTCACTAGTTTGGCCATGATTTAATATTTTTGCATATGCTTTTTAAATGATTTATATATTTTTTTATAAACTTTTTCAATTATTTCTTTCAAAATATTAAAATATCAAAAATATATCAATGGATCAGAACAATCTATATTAGTGAACACTGTGGCCTTTCTGCGCAGGATCTAAATCAATGCAAATTAGAAATGTCAACTTTAGAAAACTCTTATTATTTGGACCTGGCCTGGAAATGGACAAGCACACTATGTGTGCTACTTGTATTTAGCCGGACATGTTGTTAAAAAAAAATGATTCTATGTTAAAATGGTATAGGGCAGCGTTTCCCAAACCAGTTCTCAAGACCCACCAACAGTCCAGGTTTTGTTACTATCTCCATTGGAATAAAACAGGGAAATACATAAATCCTGGACTGTTGGTGGGCCATGAGGACTGTTTGGGAACCACTGGTATAGGGAATTAGGCACAGAGTATAGACTACAGGAATGGTTTGATGTTGTATCTGCCTTGAAGGGCATTGTGCAGCGTGCCACACATTTGGAGTCCCATTATAAAATAATTTACCACTGGTTTCTCACTCCCTCAGACTTTTTAAGTTACAATTGTCGCATACAAATGCATTGTGCATGGGATACGGTCAAGTAGGTTTGTTGTATCATATTCTGTGGATGTGTCCCAAGCTTACTTCTTACTGGAACTCTATTCTTGATTTAACAGGCTATATTTGCTTATCTATACTCTGGAATCTCATTCCGCTCTTATAGACGACTTGCAACATTATAGCCTTATTTCACTTTCCTTTCCCCCTCCGGACAATTTTATTAGTTACAATTTATCTTTTGTTACTTTACTCTCTAATTATTTTTTTTTTTTACCAATTGCTAATTACAGTGTAATTACTCTCCACAATTTTAGTTTGGATAGTCTCAGATTTTTTCTATTTTCTTTATTTCATCTTGTTATTTATGCTTTTTACATTGTTTAATTTCATCAATTTATATTTATCTATACGTATTTTGCTATACTAAAGGTTTGTAGGATTTATTCCTAATATATATACTCTATTTGATCCTCTTTGATATTAGAAGTTTTTATACACATACACACATTAAAAGTTTTGTTTCATTAGGGTTACTCCCCACCTATGGGGGCATATCTCCCAAATGGTTATTTCCTGTGTTCTTTTTGTTAATTATTGATATAAACACAACTAACATTTTTTAAGGTAGAAGATAATGTTGTGATTAAAATAAAGTAGATGCCATTTTAATTGAAAATGGTTCCTCACAGCTAATCAGTGGGAGATGTGTGCCAAGCTATAGAATCAATTCATGGAACAAAGGCTGCTTATTTAACTTATCTTTTATTTTTCTGCATGCAGTTCAATATAATTACTGAAACACGCAAGGCTAAAAACACTTCATGGGAATAGATTATACATCTAAAACAAAAGAGCACAGTGCGTAGAGTATTACAAAGATTGCTTAGAGTTAAGAGAAGAAAATAGGTCTTTAGAATGACAAGCTGCTTAAATGGTCTGTGTAAATACAATAACCATCACACCCTTTCATAGGTGTGTGCAGCCTATTTCATTAGTGTTGGCACTGGAAAATGTTTTCCCTATGTTTTTTTTAATGTTATGTAATGTGCATATTTTTACAATGTTGAGTAAATGTGTGCTGTGGGTGTATAGGCGTATGGTGGCTGTAAGTGCTGTAGCTGCCTGTGAGGTGTATTGTTTCTTTCTCTGTGTAATATACAAGGCTGGCTGTGTGTAATGTGTAGCCCATTGTGGTCCAGTTTAAAATGCAGCATGTGTGCACCCAAGTGGTTGCAGACAGCTCCTTCCAGCTTGCACCAGAAAATTTATCAGATCATTTTTTTTTCAATAACTCACAATGTATAAGGAGTAGAGAACGTTCTCTGTAAGTACAGGTCAAGTTCTCCCTCCTCACCCTTGGCATTAGGGGGTGGAGACTATGTCCATCACTGAAGATTCAGAAGATGGCTTGGCTTCTGGGGTCAGGAGGAAACACAGGCTGGTCAGGAAGATCTTTTCATCTCCCTGTCGGCTTCTTCAGCAGCTTAGGCACACCAGGCACAACCCACACGCTCGCCTATAGTAATGAAAGTTCCTAATTTACAAAAGCATATGCTTTAACTTGTCTGGGTTGGTAAAAATGTGTCATCCTATCTCACTCTCTACTTTAGGTTGTGTGGTGGCTTAGGCGTTTCAGATAGAGTTGAACGGACACCTGGATGTTCGGGTCCGGTGGGTTCGGCCGACTTTGAAAAAAAGTCTGGGTTTGGGCTCGAACTTGACCCCGAACCCCATTTTAGTCAATGGGGATCCAAACTTTTGGCCACAAAAATGGCTCTAAAAAACTCCTGGAAAGGGCTAGAGGGCTTAAAAAGGAAGTAAAATGTGAGTAAGAGTAGGGCAAGTGCCCTGCAAACAAATGTGGATAGGGAAATCACTTACAAATAACATAAAATAAGCAACCGCTTAGTAGATAACTCCCTAATTCACACGACATTGGGGAGCTATCTACCAAAACGCTGAAAGACCTAAATTGGTCTTTCAGCCACATCTACTAATTCTAAGTAAAGATTACTTAGTATTAGTAAATTCAGTCCCTACTCACTATACCGCGACTAGGGGCGTGTAAACAGTGAGAAACCAAAAAAAACCTATTGCCCCCACCCCTGTGCAATGCGTGGCGGCCCAAAATAAGAATGTAGAGGGGGGGGGACCTACTGTCCTCCCCCCTGGCCCCCACCCCTGCATGGTGGGGGGCCTTAAATAAAAGATTGGGGGACCTACTGTCCTCCCCCCCAGCACTCACCCCTGAGCGTGTGTGGGGGCCATAAATAAAAATTGGGGGGACCTAATGTCCTCCCCCTGGCCCCCACCCCTGCGTGGCTGGTGGGGGTCCTAAATAACAATAAGGAGGGGGGACCTACTGTCCTCTCCCCCACCCCCACCCCTGAGCGGTGGGTGGGGGCCATAAATAAAAAAATGGGGGGTGACCTAATGTCCTCCCCTCGGCCCCTGCCCCTGCGCGGCGGGTGGGGGCCCTAAATAACAATAAGGGGGGAACCTAAGGTCCTCCCCACAGGCCCCCACCCCTGAGCGGTGGGTGGGGGCCATAAATAAAAATCCCCCCCAGGTGATTAGGGGTCCCCAAACCCTTAGTCACCCCCTCCCAAAAAAAAAATTACCCTACCTACCCCCCTCATCCTAAAAATAATGAGGGGGGACCCTTGTCTAAATACCTAAAAAAAAAATTACCATTTGATGTCTTCTTTCTTCTAAAATCTTATTTTTTTCAGCCCCCAAAAAAGGCCAAATCAAAATACATATTAACAGATGCACTTAAAAAAAATGCGCCCAAAAAAATAAATCCAACTTCACCCATGGAGGGCTCCGCACAGACTGAGCTCTGCAGGGCGGGGGAAGGCTTTTAAAAGCTTCCCCCGCACTGCAATTGGGCTCAGAGCACTCTGATTGGTGGTTTCAAGCCATCCAATCAGTGCTCTGACAGGTAAATGAAGAGACTGACAGGTGAGTCTCTACATTTACCTGTCACAGCACTCTGATTGGTTATATTGAAATCCACCAATCAGAGTGCTCTGTGTCATTTTACACAGCGTGGGAAAGTTCTTTGGAATTTTCCCACGCTGTGTAAAATGACACATAGTACTCTGTGTAAAATGACACATAGTACTCTGATTGGTGCTTTGTGTCATTTTACACAGCGTGGGAAAATTCTAAAGAACTTTCCCATGCTGTGTAAAATGACACAGAGCACTCTGATTGGTTACTTAATCCACCAATCAGAGTACTATGTGTCATTTTACACAGCATGGGAAAATTCTAAAGAACTTTCCTACACTGTGTAAAATGACACAGAGCACTCTGAGTGGTTAGCTTGAAATCCAGTGCTCTGGATTAAGTAACCAATCAGAGTGCTCTGTGTCATTTTACACAGCGTGGGAAAGTTCTTTGGAATTTTCCCACACTGTGTAAAATGACACAGAGCACTCTGATTGGCTGGGTTTCAAGCTAACCAATCAGAGTGCTCTGTGTCATTTTACACAGTGTGGTAAAGTTCTTTGGAATTTTCCCACACTGTGTAAAATGACACAGATCACTCTGATTTGTGGATTAAGTAACCCATTAGAGTGTTCTGTGTCATTTTATGCAGCATGGGAAAGTTCTTTGAATTTGCGTCGGTGCGTCGGTTATTCTGGATTTTTATTTGGCCTTTTTTGGGGCTGAAGAGTTTAGAAGAAGACATCAAATGGTAAGTTTATTTTTATTTTTTACAGGTATTTAGACAAGGGACCCCCTCATTATTTTTAGGATGAGGGTGTAGGTAGGGGTAATTTTTTTGGGGGGAAGGGGGTGACTAGGGGATTGGGGACCCCTAGTCACCTGGGGGGGATTTTTATCCCCTAGTCACTCATGGGTGGGGACCGGGAAGGACATTAGGTCCCCCCTTATTGTTATTTAGGGCCCACACCAGCCGCGCAGGTGTGGGGGCAGAGGGAGAGGACATTAGGTCCCGCCCCAGTTTTTATTTATTGCCCCCAACCACCGCTCAGGGGTGGGGGCCAGGGGGAGGACAATAGGTCCCCCCTTATTGTTATTTAGGGCCCCCACCCACCGCTCAGGGGTGGGGGCCTGGGGGAGGACAGTAGGTCCCCCCTTACTGTTATTTACCTCAGGGTGAGGGTGGGTTCTCACTGTTGTGTTGACATGAAGGAACCTTTTTGTGTCCCATTTGTCCTCTCAAACATACTTTGATCTGATCTAAGTGCTGTGGCCAGGCATAGTCTTGTTAAAACAGCACAAGTTAAAAACAATTGGATGTGGGTAGATTGACGCTATTACATTGTGAGAGATGCAGCAACTCTAGTGTCTATAATCACTCAGGAGACACTACATAAAGTGCAAAAACAAGTACAAAGTACAGGGTGCGCAGCTAAAAACTAAGACACCACAGAATTTGATATACCGGTACTTATATCAAGGAGGACCTTACAATCTGTCTTTCGTTATCTGTAAAATATAAAACTGTACATAGTGTAATACTGTATATATACAAATATTTAAGTACACAGATGTAATGGGTCACTCACTATTCCCAGAGCCACGTATAGAAAGCTCTGGCTGTAATGGCTTATCAGCAGATAAAGTTGCTGGAACGAATTCTGGAATTCTGTTACTTCTTAATATTCTGGAAACTTGAAGGTTTTTCTCAAATGGATTTACTTAAAAAAGTTCAGAAAACAGTATATATCAGCAGACAAATAATAAAAAAATGTCCAAAGTAAAAGCACAATGCGTTTCAACCATGTAGGTCTTCCTCAGGTGCATAGTTCCTCATTCCCCATGTTTGTTTAAATAATAGTCTGGGGGTGTTGAATTTGGGAGCTATTTTCACGGTATTCGAACACTTCCGGTTTCGGGTCACTTCCAGTATCAGGTCACGTCAGGTTTTTGGTCACATTCCCGGTTTTAGGTCACTTACGGTTTCAAGTCAGTTCCAGCTTCAATATAGTTCTTAAAGGGATCTGAAGTATTGGCAACCATTTTTCTTTTGGGACACAAGGATACGTAAGCATATTTACAACATAAAGAGAGGTTTTCGAACCAAAATCTGTCTCTACACTTTTTAAGGCACCACAATAGTGATCCCACCGCCTTGCAGTTCTTCGGTATCCTGAATGTACGGAGACACTGGAGAGGTGGTAATTTGGAGTCCACGTTGAGCAAATGCGAGATGAGGTGGATATTTGAATTAGACACCTTGTCTCCAAGTGGATTCAAAATAGATTTTGAAATGTCAGTTTTAATTTCATTTTCTCCTCTTATTTGCACTCTTTATGCTGGGTAGGAGCTTATATCTATTTTTATTTATTCTTATCCCTATGATTCATTTTTAAAAACATATTAGATACTTATTATATTTAAATGTTTTTTATGGTATTTTGTTTATCCTACCTCTCCAAAACGTATATATATTTTTCTCTTTTTACAGATTTATATCACCTATATAGTCATGAGTAATAACAATCTCATATTCATATTTTAAAATGTATTGTTTTTTTAAATTCTTTATTTTTGTCGTGCAGGTGATTACAAAGCATAGTCATACGCCACAACAGCGTGCTTGAATAGTTAAACATAGGATTAACCGTGGCATGAAAGGTTTGCACATTTTTGTTTTAAAAGAAAAGAAACATAAGTAAGCGAGACAAATATGTCCAATCAAGTGTAAATTGAGATAGATAGTAAAAAACATAGGTAAATTAAATAAAACTTGCGTGGCAGTGCTGTGCCTGTCGAGGTAGTCACCTCTCCTCCTGGCTTTCCTGGAGTGTAAGCCTTGTTGCTATCAAGGTAACAGTGCCGAGGAGGGAGGGGTGGGAGATAAGCTGTGGTGAAGGGTCTAGAGCCCTGCTAACTTAGGCAGACAATCTACTTGGGCGTGTAGCGTAGTGTAGGCAAAGGTCAGCTTAAGTGGGTTGCATATGTTGTGTGAACGAGAGTGTGGTTTTGCAACAGTAAAAATATACAGCTAGTTTAATGGCAATATAACTTTTACATGAACTTCTGGCACCAGTGGTGTATGGTATGTCCATGGCAACGGTGAGAGGGTGTCCCACCTATTTTGTTTAGGCAGTTCATTGGACGGCCGTGTCCGCCGGCGGTCTGGTGGGTTCGGGACCTCGGAGCGTCCGGGGAGTGAACTCTGGGATGCCTGTAGGATCTAGCCATGCCAGCTTTGTCTTCGCCGGTGCCGGGGCTGTCAGGAGGTGGAGGGAATGTACATGAGCCTCCAGTTCTCGTGAGTTATGGGCTGTGTGTGGGACTCCGTTGTGGGTAAAAATAACCATTCTTGGGTTCCCCCATTTGTATGCTATGTCCGCTTTGCGTAGCGTTTGCAGTTGCGGTTGTAGTGTTCTGCGCCAGGGGAGTGTACCTTTCGTGAGGTCTGGAAACACCTTAAGGATTGCACCTTCAAAATGTTATGGGGTTTTCCCCCTGATTGCAGCTAGCAGTGAGGTTTTAGCCTGCATAGATTGAAATTGGATGATTAAGTCCACCGTTGCCGGCGTTGGAGCAATCGCCGGTTTCGGGAGCCTGAACATCCCGTCTAGTTGGATGGCTTTTGCTTGCTTTGGTGGCAGCAGTGCCGCGAAGAGGCGTCGGAGGAAGTGGGGTAAGTCTGTGAGGCCCACATTGTCCGGTATCCCCCTCACTTTAAGATTATACCTCCGTTTCTGGTCCTCTATTGCGTCAATTTTCTCAGCAGTTGCCATTTGCCGTTTCTGCAGGCCGCCCACTTTCCCCTCTACAGCGGTGAGCCTGGTTTCGTGGGTGGTGGAAAAAGCTTCCAGGTGGGTAATTTTGGTTGTGGCGCTGTCTAGGACCGTTTCTAGTATGCCATGTCAGCTGCTATATTTTTCCATAGGTCAGTGAGCTTGCTCTGGAGTAGCTTCGCTCCCTTGGCAGGGTGAAAGAGGCTCCCTCTCCCAGGTCAGTCAGTGGTTCTTCTGACAAGTAGGAAGACAGTTCAGCGCCCAGCACCATCTTGGCCCATGCAGCCTGTTGGGAACTCTGCAGCATATCACCGATATCTTTGCTCATAGTGCTCTTATCGGGCCTGGGTTTCTTGTTTTTTTGCCCATCTTGCCCCCTCACAGTAGTGGTGCAGATTTGCAGCGGTTTTGGCTGGAGTATCCCCGGGTGAAACACAATTATTGCCGTTTTGTGTGCGGAGCTGCATGCGATATGTCCGCTCAGGCTGCTTGCCGGCTCCGCCCCCCCTAAAATGTATTGTTTTTAATAGTATTATCATTTAGTTTTTATTATGTTTACAATAAAGAATGTATGTTTAGCTATTATGTATAGATATAAAAGCAGCAATGATCTCTAAGTAAGGGCACCATTGCATACAACAAGTATTGTGTCCCAAAAGAAAAATGGTTGCCAATACTTCAGATCCCTTTAAGAACTATATTGAACCCAGAAGTTAATTAAAACCGGAAGTGACCTAAAACTGGAAGTGACCCAAACCCAGACGTGACCTGAAACCGGCAGTGGCCCGAAACCGAAGTGCTCAAATACCGCGAAAATGGAGCCAAAATTCAACATCCTCAGACTATTATTTAAACAAACATGGGGAATGAGGAATTATAAACCAGAGGAAGACCTACATGGTTGAAACGCGTTGTGCTTTTACTTTGGACATTTTTCATTATTTGTCTGCTGACAATGTTTTCTGCACTTTATTGAAGTAAATCTAATCGAGAAAAACCTTCACATTTCTAGAATATTTAGGAGTAACAGAATTCCAGGATTCATTCCAGCAACTTTATCTGCTGATAAGCCATTACAGCCAGAGCCTGCTATATGTGGCTCTGGGAAGAGTGAGTGACCCATTACCTCTGTGTACTTAAATATCAGTATGTGTACAGTTTTATAAAATATAAAACTGTAGAGTATGTACAGTTTTATTATTTACATATAACCAAAGACAAATTGTAAGGTCCTCCTTGATATAAGTATATCACATTGTGCGGTAGTGTTTTTAATTGTGCACCCAGTACTTTGTATTTATGGTCTTGTTCAATCAATGGCCCGCAATTAAACTTATCAAGAAGAAGGAGATTTATAGACAGTCTATCTACATGGGATTCCATTATGAGGCTAATAATTGGGACTACAAAGCTCAACCAACACAGTAAGACAGTGGTAAAATATTTTTAATGGCGGGCATTTAGTTCACTCATGACATTGGCAGATATTGGTAGATATAGGTATGAACAATGCTTATTAACAAATACAATCTGAGATTTCATGATTCTGAATTAATTAACTTTATGGACTTTTGGGGAGTGTCCTTTCCAAGTAATTCCTCAACTGATCTAACAAATTTTGATAGGATGAATAGGTGTCATGGTTCAGGTAGGGGTGCAATCTCAAGGATCCATGGCATTTTACAAAGCTAATTGGGATATCACAGAGTACCCTTTCAGTTACTACGTGAGGGAGACCTGGGTGAAAATATGAATGAGGAATCATGGAAGAAGATTTTTGCTATTTGTCACACTATCGCAAACTGTATATTGCTGAATGGAAAATAGGAAAAAATGTGTATCTAAGTGGTATTTGGACCCAGCATGTTACACAGTTACTCAGGTTTCTCTCCCTTGTGTTTTTGAGGCTGTGTTCAAGGTATATTCTTGCACATGTGGTGGATGTGTGATAGGATTGCTGTCCTTAGGCGGGAGGTTTTCTATATTCTTAAACTTCTTTTTGATCTAAACCTCAACCCCTAACCTAGTTGAACCTGCTTGGTACTATACCTTCATCATGACAGTTGTCAAAACAATACTGAAACTCTCTCTAAAGATCTGTAGAGTGACTCGAATGTGTGTTATCAGTACCTGATATTGCAGTTGTCCTCAGGAAAACTAATTGTATATGCTGTATGGAATAAATAGCTGCTGACTTTCTAGTTACCCTTGCTGCTCAGAATTTAGGACTGTAATTTTAGAGGGATATTTTTCTTTCTTTTCCAGTTTACCATTCTTGAACTCTTTTGTTACACCTATGAATTCTATTATCTGTGTTGTCTATTATTATTATTATTATTATTGCAATTTATATAGCGCCAACAGATTCCGTAGCGCTTTACAATATTATGAGAAGGGATTTAACTATAAATAGGACAATTACAAATAAACTTACAGGAACAATAGGTTGAAGAGGACCCTGCTCGATCGAGCTTACATTCTATAGGAGGTGGGTGTAAAACACATTAGGACAGGAATTTGCAATCAAATAAGGTGGACTGCCCTTTAGGAGAGGGCAAGAGACAGATATGTGAGGTAAGGGTTAGTCTTGGAGGCCATATGCTTTCCTAAAGAGATGGGTTTTAAGGCACTTCTTAAAAGATGCAAGACTAGGGGAGAGTCTGATGGCGGTAGGCAGGCTATTCCATAGGAAGGGAGCCGCCCGCGAGAAGTCCTGCAAGCGCGAGTTGGCCGTACGAGTGCGGACAACGGACAGGAGGTGGTCACGGGCAGAGCGGAGAGACCGAGAAGGGACATACCTATGGATCTGTGAGGAGATATAAGAGGGGCTAGAGTTGTTCAGTGCTTTATAGGTGTGAGTTAGTACCTTGAATTGACTCCTATAGCATACAGGAAGCCAATGTAAGGACTGGCAGAGGGGTGAGATGTGAGAGAAACGACTAGAGAGGAAAATCAGTCTAGCAGCAGCGTTCATTACGGACTGTAGGGGTGCAGTACGGCTTTTGGGAAGACCAATCAGGAGAGGGTTACAGTAATCCATGCGGGAAATTACCAGAGCATGGACAAGCTCCTTGGTAAAATCTGGTGCAAGAAAGGGGCGGATGCGGGCTATGTTTTTAAGATGGAATCTACAGGATTTAGCAACATGCTGGATGTGAGGCTCAAAGGTGAGACCAGAGTCAAGTATGACGACAAGACAGCGCGCTTGCAAGGATGGACTGATGTTGGTACCACAAACTTGAAGGGAGAGTGAAAGAGGAGGATCAGTATTAGGAGGAGGAAAGACAAGGAGCTCAGTTTTTGAGAGATTGAGTTTCAGAAAGCGGGAGGACATCCAGTCAGAGATGGAAGAAAGGCAAGCAGTGACACGTTGCAGGACGGCAGGGGAGAGGTCCGGTGAGGAGAGATATAGCTGGGTGTCATCAGCGTACAGGTGGTAGTGGAATCCAAAAGAGGTAATACGTTTGCCAAGAGAGGCAGTATAAAGAGAAAATAGAAGGGGACCAAGGACGGAGCCTTGGGGGACTCCAACCGAGACAGGGCGAGGTGAGGAGGTATCATTAGAAAAGGAGACACTGAATGAGCGTTGGGAGAGATAAGAGGAAAACCACGAGAGGACAGAGTCACAGAGACCAAGCGATTGAAGAGTTTGAAGAAGGAGAGCATGATCAACGGTGTCAAAGGCTGCTGAGAGGTCAAGAAGAATTAGTATGGAGTAGTGGCCTTTGGATTTAGCTGCGATTAGGTCGTTAGTAACTTTGATAAGGGCAGTCTCTGTAGAGTGGAGAGGGCGGAAGCCAGATTGAAGGGGGTCAAGGAGAGAGTTGGAATTGAGGAAATGAGACAAGCCTTTCCAGAAGCTTTGAGGAAAAAGGGAGCAGGGATATGGGACGGTAGTTAGAGAGGGTGGATGAGTCGAGGGATGTTTTTTTTAGTATAGGTACTACAGTGGCATGTTTAAGGTCAGCAGGGACGATGCCAGAAGAGAGCGAGCAGTTGAAGATGTGTGTTAGAGAAGGCACGAGACAAGTGGAGAGAGATCTGATAAGGTGAGATGGGACAGGATCGAGCGGGCAAGTGGTGGGGCGAGAGGAGCAAAGAAGAGCAGCCACCTCTTGGTCAGTAGCTGGGGAGAATGTCTGAAGGGTAGGAAAGGCATGATCTATGTGTGATTGAGAAACAGAAAGGCAAGGAGGGGAGAATTATTTCCTTAGCTGTTCAATCTTGTCAGTGAAGTAACATGCAAAGTTATCAGAAGTAAGGTTAGTTTTGGGGGTGGCCACAGCAGGGCGAAGAAGAGAATTAAAGGTGTCAAAGAGACGCCTGGGGTTGCGGGAACATGAACTAATGAGAGAGGAAAAATAGGACTGTTTGGCAAGGGCAAGGGCTGCACTGTATGAACACAATATGAATCTATAATGGAGGAAGTCTGATTGGGTACGAGACTTCCTCCAGGAGCGTTCAGCACAACGGGAGCATCTTTGCAGGTAGCGCGTTGATTTAGTATGCCATGGTTGGGGGCGGGTCCTCCTTGAGGTGCTTGTTTGGAGTGGCGCTGCAGTGTTCAAGGCAGATGTAAGAGTAGAGTTATATATGGAGATGGCCAGTGAAGGGCAGGAGAGGGAAGGGATGGACAGCAGTTGTGAATCAATGTCAGCTGACAACTGTTGGAGATCCAGAGAATTAAGGTCCCTCCTGAGTTGAGGGGGGTTAGGCTGAGGTTGTTGGGTGAGGGGGTACGCAAGAGCAAATGATAAGAGGTGGTGATCAGAGAGTGGATATGGAGTGTTGCAGATATTAGTTACTGTACATGCATAAGTGAAGATTAGGTCAAGGGTATTGCCAGCTACATGGGTGGGAGAATTTGCCCACTGTGATAGCCCGAGGGAGGAAGTCATTGAAAGTAGTTTAGTGGCTGCAGAGGTCAAAGGTGGGTTTATAGGAATATTGAAGTCCCCGAGAATTAGGGATGGAATGTTAGAAGAGAGGAAATAGGGTAGCCAGGCAGCAAAATGGTCAAGGGAGAGAAGAGGGGAACCAGGGGGACGGTAAATAACAGCAATGTTAGCGGAGAAGGGTTTGAAAAGGCGAATTGAGTGTATTTCAAATGACGGGAAAGAGAGGGAAGGGGGGGTGGGAAGAGGTTTAAAAAAGCAGTGAGGGGAGAGGAGAAACCCACCACCTTTACATTCAGAGTTTCTTGGGTTGTGGGTAAGTTGGAGACCACCGAAGGACAAAGATGCAGGGGTGGCAGTGTCAGAGGGGGAGAGCCAGGTTTCTGTTAAGGCTAGTAAATCTATTGAACGAGAGATAAAGAAGTCATGGACAGCAGTGGATTTAGTTATATTGCAAACAGAGCGTGCGTTCCAGAGGGCAGTATTGAAGGAGGATCTAGAGGAACATGAGATGGGTATGAGATTAGTGTGGGTCCTTGGGTTAGTATGTGCTGTGTTTGTTGAGAGGGGACCGGGGTTTGGAGAGACATCACCAGCTGCTAGGAGCAGAAGGATAGAAAGGAAGTGAAGGTGGGAGTAGGATTTTAAAGTTTTGTAGGAGGGTATGTATGTAGATTTGGGAGGAGTTGGTGGAGATAGGCTGGAAAGGTATGTGTAGAGTGCATGGGATGAATAGAGGGGAGGGGAGTAAGGTGGAAGTAATGAGGATTGTGTTGCCAGGGACAGGTGAGTGAAAGGATAGGGATATTTTAGTGATCAGAGAAGTTAGTGTTAAAGTGAAAATCAAGTCTAATTATGCTTGTGTCTTAAATGTTGTCTCTGTGTTTTGTGTTTTTAGAATGTTCTTTCATTTTTATTCTAAATTTCCTTCTTTTGTGTATCAGATGTATCACTATTCTCATGCTTTTGTTTTTTTAATCAAATTACTTTAGATTGCAAGAAGATAGAAAGGATTATAATTAAAATTACATTATTTTATTATTTTTTTATTATTATTTTTAAACTTAATTACTAAAATATTTCATAAATTTAATCTTAGAAATTGCACTATTACTGTACATTTACACTTGTTCTGTTATACATGAATATTCTTTTACATACACATCACTATAAGATTTTTTTCTTTTTTTTTTTTTTCATTCTTTCCGTTTTTTGTGGTGCATAAAACAAAATGCAAACATAAACTAAGCTGCAGAAAGTTTTTTTTTGCAATATAAATAAACAAGGGTGAATGGCCCAACTAAAAAAAATTGATTTTTGTCATAAAAGACAACCCACTCCATAATACAATCATTTGAGCACTTGAAACCTAAAGCCACTCCAGGCCTCTGGTGAGGCAGGCTAAAGTAAATGGATAATCTACACAAGGTTGTGTCCCAGATGGCCACCCGACTCACCCTGTCCCTACACATGAAATCTCTCTATATTGGCTCTATAATAGAAAAGTTGAGATTTTTCTTTCAATTCAACACAATTACCTATCATTTTGTGAAACAGCCATATGGAGATGAAAGCTAAGATTATAACATACAATCACAGTTTTACCTCTTTCACTGTAATAGCTTTAGTGGCTCTGGGGTTCCCTTAATTGATTCATCCATGTGGGTTTGGTCTGTCTTCATTAGATCTGTATATGAACAGAAACCATAACAATACCCCTTTCTGCCTCATTAGAGAGTCTGCCTTTTAGATGAAAGCAGCAAGGTGAATTGCTAGCGTAGGACTCACCTAGGAAGTTTGCCTTGACGTGGCAGGTTAGCTTAAAGTTAGATGGTCATTGGAGTGATACTAAAATCCCCCAGTTATTTAAACATGCATAGGGATTTTGGATAGTGCACAACAATTTGTTTCTGTTCTATGTATTTGGGTTGATGAATATTATACCCTAGAGGGAATTTTCAGCACAGACTTCATTTTGTGTGTCTATGTCTGCCCATGTCCATCCCTTCTGTGTCACAGTTTGTTTGCAACCTCATTCTATATCATTCAGCAGATGCAGGATGGCCATTAGTCAAGCCAAGAGTATGCCAGGTTAGCTTCCATCAAAAGGCTGTGCATTTAATATCATTTCTGTAATGCACAGAAAAAAACACACTTGACTGGGACTAGACTGTCAGATGGAAGTACCATGCTGCCCATGTCATATTCTATCTGGCAGCCAGTCATTAAAAAAATACATATTGTTATGTCTTTCAAATGAAACCGTGATAGTAATAATATATCCTCCGCACTTTTTTTTTATTACAATTAAAAATTAAACAATTTGAGTTTTTCAACTGAAATGCTACTTTCAAGAGTGTGTGAGATTTATATTCTGAAATAGCAATGCCAAGACAATTTACGTGTCTCAAAAATAAACCTTCTTAGGATTTAAACCTATAATTTTTATACTCATGTGATGGCATAAGAAGGGTCTCAGAAGACTGAGCCAGCTTAGTGAATGAATGCAGGCTGTCTGCTGTGCTCACTGCATGGCTGAGCCTGTCCTCACTAATTGCCCTAATACACATCAGTAATTCATACATTCTGTTCGCTCCTTCTTTTTCCTAAGGGAGGTGAGATTTCTGTCAGTTTCCGCCTGTTACTGCAGCCAAAAGGCAACATTTTAAACTATGCAATTTGCTTTTGCAACAGTCCGTGTGAAAATATGTGACTAAAAACTGTATGAAATGCCATGTCTTTTTTGAGTGATTTTTGCATTGGCAAAATCGTATTTTCATGAAAAAACTTTAATCTTTACCTTCACGGTCAGGATTACATTCTATTGAGACGGGCTGGCTTTATTATAATATCTGTATGTGTCGCTTGCAAAATAATATATATACTCCGTTTGTGAATCTGCATAATGAGAAAGATGTTATAAAGCATTCCCAAGAATGTTTTGTGTGGTACAGAATGTAATGCATTTATAATCCCTGCCTTGTATTTCAGCTAATGGAATTTTTACATACTTTATGCTCACTCTTTGTTGTTGTTTTTTTCTGTTTTTTTTTTATTTGCTTTGTTTTAGACCAGCTGCCACAGCAGTGATATCACTAGCATTTGGACGTTATATCCTGGAGCCTTTCTTTGTACAATGTGAGATTCCAGACCTTGCTATCAAATTAGTTACTGCTGTGGGCATAAGTAAGTATCAGCTTTTATTGAGGTTTTAAATTATGCTGAAATAAAAATGGGAAAGGTAAGGAGACTCAAGAACTCTGAATGTAAGATGTTTATTATTATATACATGCATGTGTGTAATGCCTGGGTACTTAATCAATACCAGATTGGTTTTATTTTATTTTAAAATATGAATAACTTCCAGAAATGTAATTTGAATTAAAGGAACACTCCAAGTACCACAACTACAATAGCCCACTGTAGTGGTTATAGTACCAGGAGTGCCTTGGCTCCAGCCCACAGTAAGATGTCAATTCATTTTAGCAAACATGGTTTGTCAGCTTATCTAGGACCCTCTGAGGACCCTGCTCTGCATCTGACATATCCAATCTTCTTCAGCAGGAGGAAACAGATTGTTCTGTAGAACAAGGTAGGGCCACACATGGCTGCGCTCATTTGTTGAGGGTGTCAACTGAGTGCTGGCAGCCAATGGTGTGGTTCGTGAAAACAGAAGAGTGACCTCAATATTAATGGCACATCGTGAATCAATCCATGTTATGTGGCAATCATGCAGTCTAACAGTGGAAAACCCCATATGTTCAACAATTACTAAAGGGAAACTTTTTTTTATATTTAGCACATACCGAGTCCAAGTAAACACTGTGAGCCGTGATGAAATGTATTTATCATTTGTAGCTCTCTGAATAGTTATTTTCTTTGTATATAAAATACAAGCATTTACATTTTACACATTATTCTTTTAAGATTTCTGGAACTTAAATTCACAGTGTTATCTTTCTTAATGAGAAACAAGCTGAGTGCTAAATGTTGAAATAACGTAGTAATAGTTGGTTTTGCTTTTTAGACCAGATACATTGTTACAGATACAATTATTTCAATTTGACATTATGATATTATGCGTGACTTGTATTATTTAATTTACAATTTGATTTTGTAAGTAAAGATAAGCATGTTTTATTTAATTTGTTAGAAAATTAAATCTAAAATGTAATAATTAGTTTTACAGTGCCACTAGTGTTATATTGCATGATAATATTTTTATATATATATATATATATATATATATCTCTATCTACTGTATAATACTGTACTGTCAATGCATTACAATAATAATTAAAAGGTCGGGATTGTCACAGCAAGATATTCATAAGTCTTGCCCTGAATGATTTAAATATGATTAGGATCTCTAGCAAAATCTTGTGACTTCCTATGCATAACAGCTGTGTTATCATGCTTGTTGCATTAGCGAGAGAGAAATAATTGCCAGATTCAGTACTTGCCTACTTACCACCTGCAAAATAAGACAAGGAATCTTATTAATCAACCAACCATGTGTTTCTGTGTTAGA
Source organism: Pelobates fuscus (assembly GCF_036172605.1). Taxonomy (NCBI): domain Eukaryota; kingdom Metazoa; phylum Chordata; class Amphibia; order Anura; family Pelobatidae; genus Pelobates; species Pelobates fuscus. Next base: position 161,555,541 of record NC_086322.1, on the reverse strand, counting down.
GATATGCTTTCTGCTTGATTGATGAACACACAGGCAGAACAAATAAAATTATAATATTCTTTGGTTTTTTAGCACTATTGTTAGTGACGACAGACAAGGTGTTCATGACAAGCCTGTAAGCATTTTTCATGCATATTTTAGTTGCTTCAATATGTTACTTCTTTCAGCTGCAACACACTGTTTGTTACCTGTCCAATATTTGATGTTTACAAATTTGTAGTTTACAACACTGAATAAAACATAATTTAAAAAAAAAAAACTTTGTAGAGCACAGTGTAGATTATTATGTAGACATAAAATAAGAATTAATCGAACAAAGTGCAAAAGTGATAAACAGAAGTACAAAGAAATACAATCAAAGGTACAAAACTACACGCATAGTAATAAAGTGCTTTAAGACATAAAGAGCTATCACCTTAAACCCATAAAATACATATTAGGTATACTAACCTAGAGCTGGAGACCACAAAGCCCTGAAGTTTTGGCACTTGACCTTTCTCATGGGGGATCTCAAAGCAAATGTTTTGAACTCCTATTTAAATACCCCAAAATCAAATCTGAATAAATGCAAAGAACTAAAAACACCTGTGGGGAGAATCAGAATCAGCCACCTATCTCATCAACCGACCAGCACCATTCTCAATATTAACTTCCGTATACTATGTCTGACGTCTTAGTACAGTGCAACAAGTTCTATATTAGGTATACTAACCTAGAGCTGGAGACCACAAAGCCCTGAAGTTTTGGCACTTGACCTTTCTCAAGGGGGATCTCAAAGCAAATGTTTTGAACTCTTATTTAAATACCCCAAAATCTAATCTGTATAAGTGCAAAGAACTAAAAACACCTTTGGGGAGAATCAGAATCAGCCGCCTATCTCATCAACCGACCAGCACCATTCTCAATATTAACTTCCGTATACTATGTCTGACGTCTTAGTACAGTGCAACAAGTTCTATATTAGGTATACTAACCTAGAGCTGAATACCAAAAAGCCCCGAAGTTTTGGCACTTGGCCTTTCTCAAGGGGGATGTCAAAGAGAATGTTCTGAACTCCTATGTAAATACCCCAAAATCTAATTTGTATAATTGCAAAGTACTTAAAACACCTGTGGGGAGGATCAGAATCAGCCCCCTATGTCATCAACTGACCGGCACTATTCTCAATATTGACTTCCGTATACTACGTCTGACGTCTTAGTACAGTGCAACAAGTTCTACATTATAATCTGAGACTGTTTTCCTAAACTGAATATTTGCCCTGTAACAGGACATGAGAAGACACGATTGAAGAATTATTATGGACCCAGTCAAAAACCTAGTTAGTGACCCCTCATTCATCATACATTCACCTACAGACTTTTTTTCTATCTCTTTGCTCTCCCTATGCCGTTATATGTATTTTGTCTTACTCAATGTCTTCTTCTTTTTGCTTTCTTCCTATTACCTGTCCCATTCTGGACTCGTGTCTCTATTTTCCAGTCAGAGCAAGACTAACCGTAAGGTGACCTTGGGCTGCCATCCAAGAGTTTATACAGGGGCCCGAGAGCCATGAATTCCCTTGGCATCATTTACCATTCCTTTTTAAAGTATGAAGGGACTCAAACTGATAACCTGACTCCGGTCCTGTGGGATGTTAATCTCCAGAATTACTTTTTTTCCTTGTTCTTTGTTTCCCATCTCTTGATTCAGTTGTCAACACGGACTCTGAAATAAAACTGTGTCAAGTGAAAATGGATCTAAGTTATCAGCATAGGTCAAATCAGTCAAGTACTACAATAAAGAGTGGTGCTAGTACTTAGATATAGAGATAGAAAATTTAAACCAGAACTAAAGTAATCATGTTGACTGTTCTCAAGATCCCTTACAAACATCTTTCTGCTCTATACCAAATGTGCAGCAGCCAGTATACAAACCTAAACAATCACACATGGAAGGAGAGAGATGCTGGTAGGTTGGAGAGGAAAATTGCAGTAGAGATGAGGGTGAAGTGGTCAAGAGTAGGAAGAGTGAAAATGGATTAAGAAAAAAATAGTTTTCACTGTTTATGACAATTAGACTCGTAATAAAAAAAACAGACATGCACTACTCTCATCGGCACGGACAGGAAAATAACATGTTAAAATAAAAAATTGTGGGGTTCCTGAAAACCAAATGCTCTCTCACTGGCTATTTATTTTTCAACTAAAACCTTTTTTAACCACTATTAACCAGGGAAGGTGCAGTGAATGACTTCTTCCCTCTACCATGTGTGTGGGTTCTGTAGGAAGATTTCCCCTTCTTTCACCCAATGTGCTGTGAAGAGGATGCTAATAATAATAAAAAAGACCCATAATTTTCCTCTTCATAGCTTTTTTGATCGCCTTTCTCTTAATATGTGTGCATATCTCACAGACTGTAGAGAAGATGCAAAAGAAGAGAAGAGCAGATTGCCCTCATCTGAAACGGAGAAAGGGTTAAAAAATTGGTTGCACTTGCCTAAAGGGGCCTTACACCATATTACAGTGCTACAGCTGTGAACTGGGCTTTGCCCTTCTGAATTTATGCACTGAAGAGGTTAAGTTAGTGTTCGCAAAGACTGTTGCTCTTGAATAATGAGTTATTCTTTCCTTTCATGTTAATTCTAGCAGTCTTATAGTACTCCAATAATGTTGTAAAGCTTGGTAAAAACATTATTGTCAGATAAGGTAGGTAATTTACAGTTGTTTTTACACATTTTATATGAAAAAAAAACATTTAAGAAATGTAAATAATTAGCAGGCAGGCAGGCAGATAGGTCACGTTAGTCGAATTCTAACACAGACAGGGTTATTCTGTAACCCCTTAAGGACACATGACATTTTATTCCTTAAGTTTGGTCCTTAAGGGGTTAAAGGAACACTGTAGGGCCAGGAACACAAACATGTATTCCTAACCCTATAGTGTTAAAGCCGTCATCTACTTACTGCAATGCAGATTATGCTCAGGTGCAGTGATTCTCAGCTTGCAGTTTCTCAAGGGAGACCCCCATATTTTGATCAGACCTTAGCAGGGTCTCCCTGCATGCCTGCCTGCTGATTGAGATGGGTACTGAGCTGTACCAACTGCTCAGCACCTATCACACTGTGATTGGGTGTAGGGTAGGGTTAAGGAAGTGTTAGGGTTTGGATTAGGGTGGTGTAGGATTAGTGTAGGGTTAATGCTGGTTTAGGGTAATGTTGTAGTAGGGTTTGGGATGGTGTAGGAATAATGCTAGAGGTAAGGTTAGGGTACATACATGGTTAGCATTTGTGTAAGTATAATATTAGAAGTATAGTTGTTATAGTGTTTGGGGGTTTGGTATAGGTTTAGTGTTAACTATCAAAATACGTTTATATCCTAGATATATAGGCATTTTACAGAGTGGCCTATTATAGTGGCCAGCCTAAGGCACACCTTTGCAATAATCATGCTGTCTAATTAGCATCTTGATATGCCACACCTATAGTTATAGTATTTTTTAAGAAAGCTATTTCTTTCCATTAGAAAACAATTTGTATTATGTATGGGGCAATTAAAGAGATACCCTTTACTTACCATGGAATAAAAAAGTTTTGTTTTGGTTCAGATTTTGGACAATTACCCCCATGCTTAAGGTTACCAGAGCAGGAGAAAGGAACTTATAAAGTAAACACACTCTGTTGTAATTAAACAATTTTTTTCATGTGGCTCTGTGTGGTGTGACAAGGGCAGCAAAAACAGAAACAAAAATAATTAACCCCTTAACCCCTTAAGGACGGAGCCAAATGTACATGTTGTGAACGAAACAAAATGTAAACAAAACCTGGCATTTGCGCTATATGTCTGTCCAACCGTAATTCACCTCTTTCAAATTAAATGCACCCCCCTTATTATATATCATTTTATTCAGGGGAAACAATGCTTTCATTTAATATCAAATATTTAGCTATGAAACATAAATTAATATGAAAAAGATGGGAGAAAATAAGAAATTTTGTTATTTTTTTAGTTCTACATGCTATTTTAACTGTCAACGTCATAATACTGTTTGCGTTTACTGCAATAAAATACACATTTGTATTCAGCAAAGTCTCACGTGTAAAACAGTACCCCCCATGTACAGGTTTTATGGTGTTTTGGGAAGTTACAGGGTCAAATATAGCGTGTTACATTTGAAATTGAAATTCGCCAGATTGGTTACGTTGCCTTTGAGACTGTATAGTAGCCCAGGAATGAAATTTACACCCATAATGGCATACCATTTGCAATAGTAGACAACCCAAGGTATTGCAAATGGGGTATGTCCAGTCTTTTTAAGTAGCCATTTGGTCACAAACACTGGCCAAAGTTAGTGTTAGTATTTGTTTGTATGTGAAAAATGCAAAAAATGCCAATTTTGGCCAGTGTTTGTGACTAAGTGGCTACTAAAAAAGACTGGACATACCCCATTTGCAATACCTTGGGTTGTCTACTATTGAAAATAGTATGCCATCATAGGGGTAATTTTCATTCTTGGGCTACCATAGGGTCACAAAGGCAACGTAAGCAATCTGGCGAATTTTAATGTGAAAAAAATGAAACACAAGCCTTATATTTGACACTGTAATTTTTGAAAACACCATAAAACCTGTACATGAGGGGTACTGTTGTACTCGGGAGACTTCGCTGAACACAAATATTTGTGTTTCAAAACAGTAAAAAGTATCACAGCAATAATATCGTCCGTGTAAGTGCTGTTTGTGCGATATCATCGTTGTAATACATTTTACTGTTTTGAAACACTAATATTTGTGTTCAGCGAAGTCCCCCATGTACAGGTTTTATGGTGTCTTGTAAAGTTAAAGGGTTAAATATAGTGCTAGCAAATGAAATTCCCTATACTTTCGGCATGGGTTGTCAGGCAGGTCCCGCTAATTGTAATTAATTAGGATACCTAATTATGTAAAAATATTACATAAATATATGTATATATACATATATATATATATATATATATATAATTTTTTTAATATTTTTATTTATATATAGGTATATATTTATTTCGTTCTACATGTATTTTGATATAAATATATATATATTAATATCACAATACAGTTAGAACGAAATAAAACACATCTATATATTTTTTAATATTTTATTTCTAATTATTTTTTATTTTATTTTTTTTACGTATTTACATATTTTTTATATTATATATAAATATATATATAACAATAATTATATATATATATATTTAATCAGTATCAGTCTACGTGTAATTTGATATTTATATATATATATATATATATATATATATATATATTAATATTAAAATACACCTAGACAGTGTATGTTTTGTGTATGTGTATATATATATATATATATATATATATATATATATATATATATATATATATATATGATCTAAGTATTTATTTATTTTTTTACACTTATTTTAACTTTTTTTTTTATTTGATTTCAGCCAGCAGGGGGACTAACTGTCATTACAGTTAGTCCCCCTGCTGGCATTGCTGCAGCCAGCTATCCTGGCCATGTGATTGTGAGGTCCTCGCAAGGACCTCACTCTCACATGGCCCGGGGCGGCTGAAGAGGACGGAGGTGCCGCGGGGGTCTCCCTGGGAGTCCCCCCAACAGCGATCGCCGGCGTGGGATCACCGGCGACCGGGTAAGTAAAAAAAAACAGAGGGCGTACAATTACGTCCGGCAGCGTTTAGAGCCGCCTTAAAAAGGACGTAATTGTACGCCCTCCGGTCTAAAGGGGTTAACTACTAAATGGCAGAGAATGGAGGAGTGAGATTACAGAGACATGATCTATACACCAAAACTACTTCATTAAGCTAAAGTTGTTTTGGTGCCCAAAATATCCCCTTAAACACATTTAAGCAACTTAGAAGTCAGGTTGATCTAGAATACACATATACATTAATATGTATAAAAAGAGTTGCATTCATCCATAGGTTATTTTTTTTTTATTTATAATTTAGGAATAATATTTTATTGCTGCTAAATAGTTTAGAATTCCTGAAAACATGTGCCATTTAAGTGACGCCATGCAGCCTGCCGCATCTGCAAGATATTTATCAAGATAATTGTCAGGACAACGACACAAATGCCTGATTCATAATCTTATTAAAACAGTGTGGTCAGGCTGCATTTTGGATTAATACATACTTTGAATGCTATATAAATATTAGTGAAGGATTTGAATATTTTATTTTGCATTTAGAACAGAATGACAGCTAATTGGTAAATTAATATTCCCTTGTCACTAATTTTTAGCTCTTATTTTTGGAACAAAAAAATGTTGTTCTGCTGTTCTTTTCAAAATCTTAATTTTTTTTTTTTTTAAAGTATAAATTAGTAGAATGGCCACCTGTTGCAAGTAAAGACTTATATAAGCACATTGCCCCGGTAATTAAATGATGGCTAAAATGCCAGATTGAATTTTAGAGGTTAATTAATTTATTCATTTTTCTTCAGAAAAAAATTAGAAAACTGAAGCATAGCAGATGTTGAAAAACATCAAGGTCGCTGAGATCACAGGAGCGTAAAAAAAAAAAATACCCCCAATGGCATTGGTGAACTGCTTGCAAATTCAGGACTAAGGGGGGAACACTGTAAAAAGAGCTCCTTCTATTAAACCAAGCACAGTGGTAGTGATTAAGCACATACGAAATGCCAACAGGGTTTGGCTGTCTAAACAAATTGCCTTAGGAAGACTAAAAACGTAGATGCTTATTGAGAAATATTTTTTCAGACATGATATACGTGTAATCACTTCCTTTTCAATATGTTGCATCATTCTGTGGTATACTATTTGAGGAAGTGATGACACAAATTTGTTTTACTTTTTACGGTGAGGAAACAGTGTGGCATTTCCAATAAATGCTTTGGAAAACAGAACTAAAAACAGGCACAGCAATGCGGAAAGTAGTTAACGTAGTAGGTGCAAGGGGTTTGAGAAAAGAAAATTGTGTTTGAAGAGATATGACACTATTGAATCACATAGTAAGGTTTGACTCATTTGTTTTCTGAGTAAAAGCTAACTACACATTTACGATATCTCTTTATACTTACCAGGGTGTGTCAAAAAAAAAGATACGTTTATGTTTGATATAATAGTGTGTATAAACCCAGCCCATATATTTAAATTAATATTGTAAATAAAAGTACCAAACTGTCCATACTCAAATGTCCATGCTCAAAAGCTTCTGTCCCTCTTTCCTATCCTAATGTAAATTTTTCTCTATATATTTCTAGTGTGTTTGGATGTATTACATAGCTCCACAGCAATAATATTCACAGTAATGTGTCATTAAACTGCAATAAATTTGCTTAGAAACCAGTCTGCATAAATAGGATACATTATTCTTATTCATCAAATCACATAACATTTCTCAGAACAGTTACACCCCTGGCTATACCCTCACTCACACCTCTAAAATTAAAGTGTCTATTTGAACTGTTGGGAGGTATGTTATGACATGTAATTCCCATGCGTGGGACTCACAAATGTAGTATTGAAATAAAAATGCACAGTGTTGTTCTAATGGCTATGCAATGTCAGGATTTTTTGCAATACTAATCTTGAGTTGCTAAAATTAGATTATTATATATCTGGATTAAACAAATATTAAGTGAGAGAACTTACTTTTACAATAAGTGATCATAATTTTATTTTTCCCCTTATAATATCTTGTATTATGAAAAATAAGGAGCAGGAGTTAAGTAGAATGAATATCACCCTCCTCCCCCGCCCCATTCCTCCCTCCTTCTCCCACCCTACACACACACACACACAAAATGAATCTCCAAGTGTAATCTTTATTGTAATAAGACTGTGCCTCTACATATCATGATATTAAGATAGCATCATTCATCATGGGATAGATGGCAAGCTAAGTAAAAATACTTATTTATGTTACATATTTTTGTTTTCTTTCATTCAGTAAAAGCTTTGAATTTCTAAATTCTATTTTTTTACTAAAATGTGAGACGTTGTGTGAGACGTTTCTTTTTTTTATTTTTAATAACATTTCTATGAGTGAAAGATATTAAATCTTGTTTCAAAATGTCCAAAATAAAATATCAGGTCCTTGACCTTATAATATCCCTGATATCCTTTACACAGGAGCAAGTCAGAATTTGATCTAATCTTGCTGAGCTGGCAGCAGAACGGAAGTAAACAGAAAAGAAAAATGAAGCTTCACACAAGAGCGCAGGCCTAGTAATGCGGCCTAGACAAGATATTGTTAATCCATATTTAAAAGGTCACAAGTATAGCCCTAGAGCACAAGGAATAAAACATGCAGCTTAACACTTTATGCTGATGGCAAAAAAAAATAAAAAATTATATATACTGCATATATAGCGTAACTATTACAAAAAACAAGTATAACCCTGCCAGTTAGTTATCAAGTAAATAGAGTTCCAATAATGCATTGCTCAGCTACCTGCATCTTACCCCCTAAATTCTAGATACAGTTTCAGCACTGTATATATATATATATATATATATATATGAATACATACAATGAGGGAAAAAAATATTTGATCCCCTGCTGATTTTGAATGTTTGCCCACTGACAAAGAAATGATCAGTCTATAATTTTAATGGTAGGTGTATTTTAACAGTGAGAGACAGAATAATACATTAGAAAAATCTAGAAAAACGCATGTCAAAAAAGTTCTAAATTGATTTGCATGTCAATGAGTGAAATAAGTATTTGACCCCTTCAACTTAGTACTTGGTGGTAAAACCCTTGTTTGGCAATCACAGAGGTCAGAAATTTCTAGTAGTTGGCCATCAGGTTTGCACACTTCTCAGGAGGGATTTTTTCCCACTCCTCTTTGCAGATCCTCTCCAAGTCATTAAGGTTTCATGTCTGATATTTGGCAACTTGAACCTTCAGCTCGCTCCAATGATTTTCTATGGGATTAAGGTCTTGAGACTGGCTATGTCACTCCAGGACCTTAATGTGCTTCTTCTTGAGCCACTCCTTTGTTGCCTTGGCTGTGTGTTTTGGCTGTGTTCATTGTCATGCTGTAATACCCATTCACAACCTATTTTCAATGCCCTGGCTGAGGGAAGGAGGTTCTCACCGAAGATTTGACTGTACATGGCCCCGTCCATTGTCCCTTCGATGCAGTGCAGTTGTTCTGTCCCCTTAGCAGAAAAGCACCCCCAAAGCATAATGATTACACCTCCATGTTTGATGGGGGGATAGTGTTCTTGGTGTTATAGGCAGCATTCCTCCTCCTCCAAACATCATCTGACCACAACACTTTCACCCAGTTCAGAATCATTCAGATGTTCATTGGCAAACTTCAGATGGTCCTTTCCATGTGCTTTCTTTAGCAGGGGGACATTGCTGGCGCTGCAGGACTTCAGTCCTTCATGGCATAGTGTGTTACCAATTGTTTTCTTGGTGAGTATGGTCCCAGCTACCTTGAGATCATTAACAAGATCCTTCCGTGTAGTTCTGGGCTGATTCCTCACTGTTCTCATGATCATTGAAACTCCACGAGGTGAGATCTTGCATGGAGCAACAGACCCAGGGAGACAGACAGTTATTTTGTGTTTCTTCCATTTGCGAATAATCACACCAACCATGGGCGTCCGCAGGAATTTTTCCAGGGGGCATAATTGTAATGCCATCCATGCTTGGCCCCTATTTGACAGTGTCATGAAGGAGAGGAGCATAGTTAATAGTGTTTTCTCAAATATGGTGTCAGGAATACATGTTTGTTTTCCTGACACTATAGTTTTCTTTTAATCAAATTAAAGGAACATTCTGGTCACCATAACAACTTCATCTAAATGAAAATGCTATGATGCCAGGAGGCCCCTGGGTGCTCTCTTTCCTTTAAAGGGTGAAACTGCTCTAAAATTGTTTAACCCCAAAGGCTTACTCCAGCTCCAGATCTGCCAGTGTCGCTCAGTGGTATTCAGCTTCTGAAACGGAGTGTCAGGAAGTGCAGATTGACGTCAGGCATGGGTGCCGCTGACACTCTAAGCCAATCGTTAGTTTCCAATTCATATTTTTTTTTACGTTTTTATGAATGGGGAGCTACTGATTGGCTTAGAGTGCCAGCTGACCGTTGTAGCCAATCAGCGGCACCCCTACCTAGCTGACACTTAAGAAATAAAAGTTAAAACATTAACACTGATATGTTTTTTACCTGGGGAGACTAGAAGGTCCAAAGTTTCCTGCCAGGGCCAGGTACCAAAGCCTTATGATGTGGTGTCAAGAATGAAGTGGAGGGATCACTTCACTTGTCCTTCCTGCTCCAATCTCATTTTCTTCTCCATTTGACACAGTCTTCTTTTTCTTCTGACACGGTCTTCTCTCCTCCTTCGCACCTTCTGTTCCTTTACCTTTCTGCTACTTTCTGCTTATTTTGCGCCCTTCTGCTCCTTTCTCTTTCTGATTCCTTTCTTCTTCTTGAAGACCCTTTCAGATCCTTGCAGGCCCTTCCTGCTCCTTGCTTCCCCTTCCTGCTTCTTGCAGACCCCTCCTGCTCCTTTCTGCGCCCTGCTGCTTCTTGAAGACCCTTCCTGCTCCTTGCTGCTCATTTCTGTTCCTTTTCCTACTTTACCTTTGTGCTCTTCTGCCCCTTCCAGATAATTGTTGACCCTTTCTGCTCCTTGATTTCCCTTCCTGCTCATTTCTGTTCATTGCAGACCGTTCCTCCTTCTTGCTGCCCCTTCCTGCTTCTTTCTGCCCCTTCTGTTTGAATATGGTACATCCTTGCTGACCCTTTCTGTTCCATGTAGTCCCTTTCTGTTCCTTTTCCTACTTTACCTTTGTGCTCCATCTGATTCTTTTTGCTCCTTGCTGCCCCTTCTTTCTCTTTGCTGCCCCTTCCGGCTCCTTGCAGACCCTTCATACTCCTAGCTGCCTCTTCCTGCTCATTGCTCCCCCTTCCTGCTCATTTCTGCTCCTTCTTCTTCACCCTCCTGCTCCTTGCAAACCTTTCCTACCCCTTCCGCTCTTCCTATTCCTTGCTGACCCCTCCTGCCCCTTGCAGAACCTTTCTGCTCATTCTACTTTACCTTCCTGTAGGCTGTCTCCCCCCATCCCTCACTTACCTGATCTGTAGGCTGCCCCGCGCCCAGGCCTCACTTACCTGATTTGTAGGCTGCCCTCCCATGCCTCACTTACCTGATCTGAAGGCTGCCCCCCCCAATGTCTCACTTACCTGAGCTGAAGGCTGCCCCCCCCCCATGTTTCACTTACCTGATCTAAAGGCTGCCCCCACAATGTCTCACTTACCTGATCCGTAGGCTGCCCCCCCCCAATGTCTCACTTACCTAATCTGTAGGCTGCCCCCCCATGTCTCACTTACCTAATCTGTAGGCTGCCCCCCCATGTCTCACTTAACTGCTCTGAAGGCTGCCCTCCTCCTCACCCCTCCCTCCCCCATTGCTTGCTGGCTGCACTCTTTGCTGCTCCCCTGTGGATGCCGGTATTGTAGTTTATTATCACACAAACAAAAAATAGCAGCACAAGCTGAAAAATACAGTCCCCCCAGTGGACGCCCATGACACCAACTGTTATCACCTTCTCACCAAGTTGCTTGGCGATGGTCTTGTAGTCCATTCTAGCCTTGTGTAGGTCTACAATCTTGTTCCTGACATCCTTGGACAGCTCTTTGGTGTTGGCCATGGTAGAGAGTTTGGAATGATGGAATGATTGCTTCTCTGGACATATGTCTTTTATATAGGTAACAAGCTGATATTAGGAGCACTCCCTTTAACCCCTTAAGGACACATGACATGTGTGACATGTCATGATTCCCTTTTATTCCAGAAGTTTGGCCCTTAAGGGGTTTAGAGCCCTGGGAGCAAGAAGTCTTGCTGATTGATAGGGGATCAAACACTTATTTCACTCATTGAAATGCAAATCAATTTATAACTTTTTTGACATGCGTTGTTATGGATTTTTTTGTTGTTGTTATTCTGTCTCTCACTGTTAAAATACACCACCTTTAAAATTATGGACTGATCATTTCTTTGTCAGTGGGCACACGTTCATAATTGGGGGGGGGGGGGGGCAAATCTTTTTCCCTCACTGTGTGTGTGTGTGTGTGTGTGTGTGTGTGTGTGTGTGTGTGTGTATATATATATATATATATATATATATATATATATATATACACACAATGGTGACACTAGGTTCCTCTTGACAATGTTCATACCAATCTGTGCACAGCCTGTATGGACCACAAGGAAGCCAGTAGAATGCTTGGCCCTATAAAAGGTCAGCAAGATATGAACCTTCATCAAGAACTTTATGGGAAAGTGGAAACCAACCTTAGTAGCCTATTTCAAGAGAATAATATAAGTTAATATCAAATGTGGCATAAACCAAGGTGATAAGCTATCCCCAATGCTGTTCTGCATAGGCCTCAACCCCCTTAGTCAGATCATCACAAAGAGTGTATATGGATAGAGAGTGAGCAGGACATTAAATTATATAAAAAGCAAAAACCAAGAGCACTCAGGGGACTTGTGTAACAAAATATATATCAAAATTAATTCACAGGATGTGACGTTCATGCTGTGAATTAATTTGAAAATAAATTTTGTTGCTAAGGTCCCATAAGTGCTCTATTTTTTTATTATTTTCACATATTGCTGGAGTAAGCAACGGGGCAGATTCTGTTTGAGTACGGTACATCTGGGAGTGCTGGATATATTGGTTTAAATATATATTTAAAACCAAGAGGGCTGCACTCACCTGGACATGCAGCATTATAAGGATACTGCTGGGGCTAATTCATACAACAGGCAAGATCCAGCACTCAAAAATATATGAAGGTTTGGTTGCACTGTATGTGGAATAAGCCTTCCACAATACCAATGTAGCCCCTTGGTAGATCCACTCTTTGTAAGCTAACACTGGCTCGTTTGGAATAATTCAATTCACTTACATGGGAAGTCATTCCTCCTGTGACTCTCTGCAGTGCAGAGAAGGTAAAATAGGGCCCTGGAATGAGGCACCTTTAACAGGAATGGGTGGAAAAAAGTGTAAAGTTGGCCTGGACTCCAAAATATATAAATATATGTGCAACCAAGAGAGCTGCACACACCTGAACATGCATGCATTATAAGGGTGCTGCTGGGGCAATTTCAACAGGCATTAGGCTGCTAGGATAGGACTTGCCAATAATTGTGTACATTGGTGTTGTGGCAGACTTATGCAATGCCTGATCATATACTGTAACTAAACCACCATTGTTTTAGCATAGATTAGGTTTTTTTTTTTTTTTTTTTTAATGACTGCATTCTGTGAACTTTGAAATTGGTGCTTAGTGAATTAGTGAGTGCGTTGGATTTTGTATGAAATATTTCATACAACTGTTTTGTGGGGCCCCTTGGCATGTGCATTCTGTAACTAGCAAACACAGATTTTTGCAGATACACAAACACGCATACACAATTCCAGACACACACAAGGATTGGCACACAAATAAACACTGTATTTATGATGCTCAGAAATACACATTGCTGCACATATACTCTGATGCACATTGCCACACACAGATATACACACTGACATATACAGACACAGAAGCACTATGACATAGATAAAGACAATCACTCTTGGTAGCAGTGGCAGATCCAGAGTCTGATCTCGGGAGGGGCACTTGTAGATTATTTAAATAAATAATCCTGGCACAATAACCACTACAGCTCAGTGTAGTAGTTATGGTGCCAGTAGTGCCCGGATCCCACCCCAGAGTAAGTAGCCATACCGTTTAAGAACAGTTTGACAACTTACCTGGGTTCTGCTGGGATATAGGGCATATGAGCAGTGGTCTGTGTTAGGGGTGAAGTGTGTGTGAAAGGTGCAGTGTGTGTGTATGAGGGCGGCAGTGTATGTCAGGGTTGCAGTGTGTGTGTTAGGGGGCAGTGTGTGTATGTGGACAGTGTTTGTGGGGCAGTGTGTGTATGGGGGTTGCAGTGTATGTATGGGGGTTGCAGTGTATGTATGGGGGCAGTGTGTGTATGGGGGCAGTGTTTGTGGGGCAGTGTGTGTATGTGAGGGTGGCAGCGTGTTTGTGGGGCAGTGTGTGTGTATGTGAGGGTGGCAGTGTGTGTATGTGAGGGTGGCAGTGTGTGTATGTGAGGGTGGCAGTGTGTGTATGTGAGGGTGGCAGTGTGTGTATGGGGCAGTGTGTGTATGGGGCAGTGTATGTATGGGGGGCAGTGTATGTGTATGGGACAGTGTTTGTGGGGCAATGTATGTATGTGAGGGTGGCAGCGTGTGTATGGGGACAGTGTTTGTGGGGCAGTGTGTGTATGTGGGGCAGTGTGTTTGTGAGGCAGTGTGTGTATGGGGCAGTGTGTGTATCGGGGGCAGTGTGTGTGTGTGTGTGTGTATGGGGGGCAGTGTGTGTGTGTGTGTGTGTGTATGGGGGGCAGTGTGTGTGTGTGTGTGTGTGTATGGGGGGCAGTGTGTGTGTGTGTGTGTGTGTGTATGGGGGGCAGTGTATTTATGGGGGGGAAAGGAGGGTAGGGAGGCTTTTTAATAAAAAAAAAAAAAATGTATTTAATAAAATATATATATTTATGTCCCCCCTCCCTTCTTACATTTATTGAGGAGGAGGGGGGACATTTTTCCGTCCCTGGTAGTCCCAGTGGTAATCCCTGGTGGTCCCAGTTGTGGTTATAGTGAACTCTAGCCCGCGCTCCGGGGCTAGAGTTCACTCGCGAGATTTGGAGCGTTGCCGTAGTAACCGCGGCAACGCTCCATACTCGCGAGAGGAGGACCCGGAGGAGCTGCAGGTAAGAGCTCCTGGGTCCTCTCTCCCTCCCCTGCCGGCTGCCAGCATAGTGCCTGCGGACCGGGGAAGGAGATCACTGATCTCTGAACTCTGATCTCCTTCCCCGGTCCGCAGGCACATTGCAGGGCTGGCACTTGGACAATGCCAGCCCTGCACTAGCCGCCAGGGGGGAATCTCGTGGGGGGCAATTGCCCCGTTGCCCCCCCAGATTCGCCAATGCTTCAATTTTTAATAACAGCAGGTGAATCTGTAAAAACTCTTTGTTTGTTAGTTTTGGGTTGCATGTAGGGGGCAGTACAAAAAGGTTTTGTAAGGGCTCCACAATTTATGATGGCAGCAAGCCAGGATTTAAAAATAAAACAAAACAATATGGTATGGCTATTTAATAGCAATAGTAAGGGACATGCCTTGCAGTGGAACAGTATAATAACATAAAGCTATATTTGTCTGACAATACATGTTAATTTTGCTCTGCATGTAGAGGAAGATTCCCTACAGTGGAGCCATGGAAATAAAGGAATTCAACAGAAAAAAAAGCAATATTGCATTGTATAGAGTATGGACATTTTGTCAACTTTCACTACCATAATTATATAACTCATGGTTTTTAGATGTGCTAGGCTATAATTATAAGCAGAAGTGTTTGGTGTTTAATATGTGTAAGCGCACTGTCATTTGTAAAGCTTTTAAAGATATAATTATGTGTGCAGAATCATTTATTTTATAAGAACAGTCACAGGGAGACTCACATATTCAGCCGCAAATACCAATGCGAAAATAGAATATGTGTATATTATCACCGATAAATGTCTGCCAACCGTTCTAGATTCCCAGGTGAAGTACTCAGGTGTGCATTTTTGTGACAGTATCCTGAAAAGAAGCAATTTATTCTAGACTTAAAAATATTAATCATATTTACAGTATACATTCAATCTGTACTGCTGTAATTAGATTATTTGTTTGATACAAGCAATAGAAAGATTGACATTGTGGTGAATTGGAGTAACTGGTAACTGTGGTGAACTGGGGTAAAGCTCGGCCTTTTAAATGTATTATTCAAAAGTTTGTTCAAGAGTCTGAAGAATGCTAAACTGAATCTTCACTGACTTCAAAGGATTTTTAGCAGAGCTAAGTAGGATCACATTGCAAATATGTCAGAAGCAATTTACACCTATATTTAGCAACCCCATGGAAATAATATTAAACTCTACAGGGTCTGATCTGCCAATAGGGGATGGCAACGTTTGGTAAAAAAGAAAAACAAGTGCAAACTTGCATCTCTCATCTCCCGTCTTTTCTTATAAAATCTATAATACAATCTATAAATATAAATGTAAGGGTTTATAGCTATTTGTTGCACTCTGATTTTGAAATATTATAGTCATTCATCATCAGTGGGATAGCTGTTTCTACATGCAGGAAAGTGATTTTGCAACAATTTTATTTGGTTGGGATTCCTACCAAAATTTGAGATTTATTCATGTATCTATTGATAAACAGTCTAATCTGGTTACAGCTGTCTTTTCAATCTACACATTGTCCTAGTTCCTAGCGCAAGAATTAAGGGAGCATTCGGAAATGAAAAAATGTCTGTCTGTCTGGGCAAACAATACTTTGAAAAAGGAGGGAAGCACAACCAAAATATGTGCAACACGTGCTACAGCTTTCATTGAAGAATAAGCATCTTCACAGCATTTCAGGCCTAGCCTTTTTTTCAATGCATCTTGCCCAAGATGAGTTCAGAAAGGGCTAGGCCTTAAATGCTTGTATAGATGCTTGTTCTTCAATTAAAGATCAGCGACATAGTTAGCTTTGCCTGTTGCTTGATTCTAGGTAAAATTATTCTTAGTTTACAGGGTTGGGGTAACCCTTTAAAGAAACAATATAGAATTAGGGGAACAAATGTGTATTGCTAAAGCTATAATATCCTATTCTAACCTCCCGACAAGATTTTACTTGCTATTTTCCCATGCTGCACTGCTTTTTCCATTCTTGAGCACATACACAGCAAATCGCTGTGCCAAGAGACCTAAGAGGTTTCACTTGACTATTTTTCACTTGACTAGGTTTCACTTGACTATTTTTGTGGAAGCACCTCTAATGGCTGTCAGAGTAACAGCCTCTAGAGGCTCGCACTTCCTCCCAGCAGCATCTGACAGGGAACCAGTTGCACGGTTAATGGGTCTTGATGCAGAGTCCCCGATCTGAAGTGCTCATCGAATGTCCCAAGTGTGAGTGCCACCTGATGGGCTTCAATAGCATGTGGGCCCCAGTGCAGCTGCATTGACCAGGACAGAAATACCAACCTGGCAAGATGCCAGAACAGTACTTTGAAAAGGCCCAATATACAATGTTTCCCAAAACCGCTTTATTTTTTATTCTTTATTTTTGCTGTGCAGGAGATACCAATCATGCTTGCAATACCCCAACAGCAGTAGAAAGCACTCCCAGTGGAAAGATGTTCCATCTTGAGGGGCTGTAAAATTCAGAGACCAATAGCTTTGGTCTCTGGTCTTGCACCCCACCACCATAGACTCTGTTTTATTGATCACTTAAATTCTTTATTTTGTCGTGCACAATTAAGACAATATACATTTACACCAGCAATGCCACAACAGCTTATGCCAGGGTTTCCATATTCGTAAAAGCACAGGTGTATGGCATGGTTAAACAGTGCACTTTTTTGTTTATATTTAGGAAGAGTGAACAGTAGTGAAACAAACTTATGAGAATTTAGTCAGGTTATCTCAAGATGTGTCAAACCAGTAGCATATATAAAAGTTGCTGGGTACATGCTGCCTAGCCTGTTACCGTGTGAGTAAATATGATGGAGTAAAAGACGTACACAGTATGGCTTGACATGGTTACATGAAAATCTGCCTCAGTGTTTAATAGTATAGTAAACTGACTAATCCTGTGACCTGTGAGATTAACATGCTAGCTGAACATAAGGTAACATCGCTGTACATATAATTGTCATGCTGATTCAAAAACTAACAATGTGTATACGTGGTGTAGCTATATGTGCCTGAATAGGTTAATTGTATGTCGGCCCTAGGATTAGTGGTGTCACGAGAAAATACGTTTGAGGTGGCATGTGTGGAAGCAAAATGTCATAGCGAGGTCCCCTGGGGTCCCCCAGGTAGAGGTCTCCTTGTGGATAGGTCGGGTGGAGGAGGGTCCATATCCAGAGGTCGCGATGTGGCACAGTGAGTCGTGTTCGGTCTCCCCGTCCTGGACCCCTTTTCACCATGTGTCTCTGATGGCTCACCCGATGCCTCGTTGGGGTTGTACAGTGCTCTGTTGTGGGTGTCCCTGAATCTCCGTTTGGGACCGGTGAGTGAGCAGGAGTTGGTAGGGAGGTGTGCGGTCATGTTGCCGTTTGTTCACTGTGTTCAGGCCACGCGAGGTAACCCTCCAGTTTCTGTCATGCTGCAGGGTCAATACCTCACTGTCCAGCATTCGGCGTCTGCTGAGGGACGATGTTAGTCCAGGCTGGCGTCTCTCACTTTTACCCCTGTTCGTTAGGGAGGTTACATAGCGTTGTTCAGACGGGATTCCCCCTTTGCCCCAGGACTGTATCAGAGCCGGTGCCATCTTGCCACGAGCCTGGGAGCCAGTATGGGCCAGGGTCGTCCCTTCCGGGATAATGCGGGGAGTCCTGCTGGTCGGTGCTAGTCGTCGTGTAGCCGCTCTCCGCTGACGTGGCCGGCACCCACGGGGTATGTCCCCTACTGCTCTCAGCCTGGGAGGGCTTTTAATGTGTGAGCTAGCGGCGAGGGACTTCGTTGTGCCCTGAGGTGGAGTCCCGGATTTCCCAGCGCCTTGCACCCGGTCCCGGGTGATTGAATTACGGTGGGTCTTCGCCGGTTGTAAATGCAGTGCCAGCTTGGCCCAAAAACGGTCAAAGATATCTGCAATGGGGTCTTTAGCATGGCCACTGGGGCCTGATGGTGCATGATGGTGCTGTCGCGTGTCACTTTTGGTTGGATCAGGCTTTTCCGCCATGTTGGAGGCCCCCGCTCCCATACTGCTTAAGGGGAGCACCAGGACTGTCGCGTTATAGTGAGGGTGGGGTGCCTCTTTTGGCGGGGACCGGGATATCCCCCACCGGTCCACAGGGGGGGGGGAAGCAGTACCTGCTCGTGTAAGGGTTTCAGTGTCGGGCGGGAAGGCGGCCGTCCTTCCCCCTCCCTCGCCTCTCTCAGTAGGCCCAAACCGGTTATTGCGGTTCCCGGACAGATCGGGTTCCGAGTAAGGTGTCTCCGGGTCCATAGGAGCTTCGTTAGTCCAGTGGGCTGTGTTGAGGGTGAGTCGTGTCACTTTACCCCGTTTTACCGGCATAATTGAGTCTTTGCTGCAGGAGCTCATGTTGAGTGCGTCTTGTCGCTTCGCTAGCTCGGCTCCGCCCCCCTGAGAGGAGTCAGGGGGCCGGCCGCATTGCACGCTGCAGCCTCGCCGGTCCGGCAGCACTGTTAACGCTGAGGGCTCTATTGATCACTTAAGAGCTAGCAAAAATCCTAAAGTCCTAAAGAAAAAAAAAAAAAAGTAAGACATGGATAAATATTCTTTTAATAAGCATGCAATCATAAGACTAAGGACCCCCAATGACTACTAAGTAGTAAAGGAAAGAAAATGCTCAAATCATAAGTGCAAAAAAAAGCCCTAACCCATAAAGAAATAAAAAGTGTAAACTACATGCCTGAAGCGCGTTTTGGTGATGCATCTTTGTCAGGGCACCTTCTTTAATACATATATTATGCAGAGCAATAACAAAGTTTCCTGTGGCATCAATACTTTAATAAAACCATTTTGGGAAACATTGTATATCTTTATACATATTTATCCCCTTAGTGAACAGACAGTTTTTGCAATTTTCTTACCGTTAAGGACCAGGGCTGTTTTTGCATTTCTGAAGGGTTTGTGTTTAACTGTAATATTCCTCTTACTCATTTACTGTACCCACACATATTATATACAATTTTTCTCGCCATTAAATGGTCTTATTATTATTTTCATAAGATCATATAATTTACTATAAAAAAAAATTATAAAATATGATGAACAAAATTTTAAATTTAAAATTAAAAAAAAAAAAACACACTTTCTAACTTTGACCCCCAAAATCTGTTACGCAGCTGCAACTGCCAAAAAACACCCATGCTAAATAGTTTCTAAATTTTGTCCTGATTTTAGAAATAGCCAGTGTTAACATGCTTTTTTACAAGTTATAGGGCTATATGCACAAGTAGGACATTGCTGTTTCAAAATATATATTTTTAAAATGGATCAATAGAGACATTCTAACACTGTTATCTGTCATAAATCTCTGAATCACACCTCACATGTACATATTTTTTTAAAGTAGACCACCCAGCGTATTAAATATGGGGTATGTCCAGTCTTTTTTAGTAGCCACTTAGTCACAAATACTGGCCAAATTTAGCATTCATATTTGTTTGCGTGTTAAAAATGCAAAAAACTATTATGAACGCTAACTTTGGCCAGTGTTTGTGACTAAGTGGCTGTTAAAAAGACTGAACATACCTGATTTGCAATACCTTGGGTTTTCTTCTTTTGAAAATGGTATGCTATCATGGGAGTAATTATCATTCCTTGGCTACCATACGCTCTCAAAGGCAACATAACCAACCAGGCAAAGATTAATATGAAAAAAAGGTGATCATCCAAAGCAGGTATAGCCGTGTCAGAGCAAACAGCTGGTAGTACAGTAGGATGATGACCGTTATTAATGAAAAGAGGACTATGACAAGAAGAGTCATGATTAGCATTGTTTCTAGCTGTCACGATTCTAGGAACCAAACACGCTAACTGTCAGGGACCAGGAACCAGACAGAGACAGAAGTAGATGCAAACACACCTTTATTAATAAATAACAAATAAATAAATAACAAAAGCAAAGTCCAGAAATCAAGCAGGGGTCAGTCACCAGAGCGGGTAGTCAGACAAGCCAGGATCAGGAGCACGGAGAGCAGCGGAGTCAGGAACAAGGCCGGAGTCAGGAACCAGGAGCAAACAGGAAACACAGGAACAAGGAGACTTCTGGGAAACAGGAAACCACGCAAGGGCAAGGAGGTTCTGGGCTTAGCTGCTTAAATAGGCAGAACTGATTAGCAGCAGGGTTGATTACTACTCACAGGTGAGTAACCGTGGCAACAAGCAGAAGCAGCTCATAGTAATTGCAGCTGAAAACTCAATCACTGAAACAGAAAGGGTTGCTGTTTAAAACAGCAAAGAAACCCTGACAGTACCTCCCCCTCAACGACTCCCCCCATCTCTGTTGGTGGGTCCGGGCTTCATGGGGAAGCGGGCGTGATAGGAACGAAGGAGGGATGGTGCATGGAAATCAGAGGCTGGAACCCAGGAGCGTTCCTCTGGACCGTATCCTTTCCAGTGCACCAAGTATTGGATCTGTCCTCTGAAGACCCGTGAGTCAATGATGCTGCGTATTTCATATTCCTCATGATTGTCAATCAGAACAGGACGTGGACGTGGCACTGAGGTGGTGTAGCGATTACAAACCAACGGTTTCAAGAGGGAAACATGGAAAACATTTGAGATGCGCATGTTAGCAGGAAGGTCAAGTGCGTAAGCTACAGGGTTAACCCTTCGAAGTATACGAAATGGCCCAACGTATCGGGGTGCCAGTTTTTGTGAGGGAACACGGAGGCGTAGGTTGCGGGAAGACAGCCAGACCCTCTCTCCGACCTGATAGGTAGGTGCAGGAAGGCGTCTGCGGTCGGCCTGGAGTTTGTAGTTCTGCATTGCACGTTGCAAAGAACTCTGAACCTGCACCCAAGTGGAACGGAGTTCCCTGAGATGTTCCTCCAATGCCGGTATCTCCTGTGGCAAGAACGTATCAGGCAACATGGACGGTTGAAACCCATAGTTTGCCAGGAATGGGGATAGCCGGGAGGAGGCATTAATCGCACTATTGTGGGCAAACTCCGCCCAGGGTAGCAGATCAGACCAGTTGTTCTGGTGGTCAGAAATGTAGCAACGCAGAAACTGTTCTAGTGTTTGTACGAAGAAACGAATGATGAATAGGGTAGATCCAATAATTCACATAGCTATATGCAAACCATTGAAAAAGACCCCATTCATTGCCTACCTCAAAGCTGCAAAGTAGGGGGTAACCCAGAGAAAATACACAGAAAAGGAGACCCTTGAGACAAGGGGATCCTGAAAAGCAACTTTGGACACGGAAAAGGCACTTGAATGCCCGGTAACAGGAAAGAGAGAGAGAGTAATAGGAGAATGAACAGGTGAGAGATAATGAATCATAACCTGTACCCCCAACTTGCTTGATATATCATACTAGTACAAAATAATAGTAAAACTAGATGAATGGCCCCGCACGAGGGCTATAGAGGAGTAACAAACAAGAGAACCCCCAAAAATATCTCTCCAATAGCTGCCTAGTATAATATGTGGATACAACCACCTTAACTAGGGCAAACACACTAAATGCCTGCTACCGTTGGCAAACCGAAAAGTCACCTAATAAAAAACTATAAAGTGCTACCTAAAAGTGTGAGACAAACATAAGAAAAATAAAGTAAAGGAAACGCTGTTCCAGTGTTTGGTTAGCTCGTTCCGCTGCACCATTGGATTGTGGGTGGTAGGCCGAGGAGAAGGAAAGCTGAATTCCCATTTGCGTACAAAAAGCTCTCCAAAATCTGGACACGAACTGGCTACCCCTATCTGAGACTATCACTTTGGGCAACCCATGCAAACGAAAGATCTCCCGACCAAAAATTGTTGCAAGTTCCTGGGAAGTTGGTAGTTTTTTCAAGGGAATGCAATGCGACATCTTCGAGAATCGGTCAACAACCATGAGAACGACTGTATTGCCACGGGAGACCGGAAGATCTACGATAAAATCCATGGACAAGTGGGTCCAGGGTCGTTCACCATTAGGTATGGTTTGCAGGAGACCCACTGGAGGGCGTCGTGGGGTTTTATTTTGAGCGCACACAGGACAGGCAGCTACAAAAGCGGTGACATCCGAGCGGAGACTAGGCCACCAAAATTGCCGGGATACGGACCAGATTAACTGGTTTTTGCCTGGATGTCCAGCTGCTTTGGAGTCGTGGTATGTACTCAATAGTTTCGTACGGAGGTTAATAGGTACAAAACAACGGCCATTAGGTTTCTCTGGAGGAGCATTACTTTGTGCAGCCAGAATCTTCTCGCCTAGGGGTGAGGTGAGGTTAGTACGGATGGTTGCCAGTATATGGTCCGGAGGAATCACAGGAGTAGGGGTTATCTCCTCTCTAGATGGAGGGGAGAACTGTCGAGACAAGGCATCAGCCCGAATGTTTTTTGTACCGGGCAAGTAAGAAACCACATAATTGAATCTTGATAGGAAGAGAGCCCATCTAGCTTGCCGGGGGGAAAGTCGCTTAGCTTCAGAAAGATATGTTAGATTCTTGTGGTCTGTGAGTATGAGGATTGGCACTGAAGTACCCTCAAGAAGGTGCCTCCATTCTTTGAGAGCTAAAATTATGGCTAGAAGTTCTCTATCACCAATCTGGTAATTGCATTCCGCCGGGTTCAATTTCCTCGAGAAATACCTGCACGGATGCCTGGAGCTCTCTGGGTTAGGACGTTGAGACAGGAGGGCGCCCACTCCTGTCTCAGACGCATCGACCTCAAGAATGAATGGTAAGGCAGGGTTAGGGTGTGCCAGTATAGGAGCAGCAGCAAAGGCGACTTTGAGAGACTCAAAGGCAGTAATGGCTTCCTGTGACCAATGCTGTGGATCAGCATCTCTCCTGGTCATGTCCGTGAGAGGTTTAACCAAGGAAGAAAAGTTGCGTATGAACTTCCGATAATAATTGGCGAAGCCCAGAAACTGTTGTATAGAGCGAAGACCCGTAGGTCGAGGCCATTTTAGTACAGCCGAAAGTTTCTCCGGATCCATAGAGAATCCAGCATCTGAGATAACATATCCCAAGAATGTAACCTGTTTGCAGTGAAACTCACATTTCTCCAATTTGCAGAACAGATTATTTTCTCTAAGTCTCTGTAATACACGAGAAACGTCTGCGTGATGGTTCTCGAGAGATGTGGAATGGATCAGAATATCATCAAGATAAACCACCACACATTGCTGCAGCATATCTCGCAGGACGTCATTTATAAATTCTTGGAAAACCGCCGGAGCATTGCAAAGACCAAAGGGCATTACTAGGTATTCGTAATGGCTGCTCCTGGTGTTAAATGCGGTTTTCCATTCATGGTCCTCTTTTATCCGGACGAGATTATATGCCCCTCTCAGATCAAGTTTGGTGAAGACCGTTGCTCCCTTGAGGCGGTCAAATAATTCCGTGATTAATGGAATGGGGTAGGCATTCTTAATAGTAATGCGATTGAGACCCCTATAGTCGATACAGGGTCTCAACTCGCCATCTTTTTTATTTACAAAGAAAAAGCCGGCCCCGGCAGGAGAAGATGACTTCCGAATAAAACCCTTAGACAGTGAATCGGTAACATACTCCTCCATGGCTCGATTCTCTGCTACAGACAGTGGGTAAATCCGGCCCCGGGGAGGATTGGTACCCGGTTGGAGTTCGATACCACAGTCATACGGACGGTGTGGTGGCAGAACGCTGGCTTGACCCTTGTCAAATACATCTTGGAATTCTTGGTACTCAGCGGGTAAGGAAGAGGCAGAACATGCGCCCAAAACTTTGACCGGTTTCTGGAGACAGGACAATGTGCATTGCTGGGACCATGATAATATCTCAGCTTTGCGCCAATCAATTGTGGGGTTATGCTTCTGTAACCAAGGGTATCCCAAAACAACCTGGTAATATGGAGAGGAAATGACCTGGAATTGGATCGTCTCATGATGTAGAGCCCCTACAGCCATAGATATGGGCACGGTTTCTTGGGTCACGTGGGTTGGCTGTATTGGTCTGCCATCGATGGCTTCGAAGGCTAGTGGGAAGTTGCGAGACTGTAAGGGTATAGAGTGCTTTGCTGCAAATGCACAATCTATAAACAAGCCTGCGGCCCCAGAATCAAGAAATGCCCGGGTTTCAATGGATGAATCAGGCCAGGAGAGGATAACAGGCACCAAGGGTTTGCGCACACATATCTCTGGGTCTGCAGAAAGACCACCCAAGATCTGCCCCTGACAGTATCTTGGGTGCGGGCCCTTTGCCGGACGAATCGGGCAAAACTTTAACACGTGACCGTGGTGTCCGCAGTATAGGCACAGACCCTCCCTCCTCCTAAAGGCTCTCTCCTCGACCGAGAGGCGTGAGAAGCCTAACCGCCTTGTCTCCACACAGACAGAGGACTCAGGACCAGGAGGCATGGGAGGTGAGGGAGGTTCGGGTGGGCAAGAAAAGCTCGGTGCCAAATTTACAAGAGGCCTCCGCAGGCGCTCCTTGGATGAGGATCTCTCTCGGAGTCTGATGTCAATGATGGTGACAAATGATATCAGTTCCTCGAGATCTTTAGGTAATTCTCTGGCTGCAATCTCATTTTTAAACACATCGGAGAGACCCTGTGCAAAGGCAGCCACGAGAGTCTCGTTGTTCCAGCCACCCTCTGCTGCCATGGTACGGAATTCACTGGCATACTCGACAATAGTTTGTGCCCTGAGCATTAGACATGAGTAGTTCGGCAGTAGGGGTGGAGCGAGCTGGAATATCAAAAACCCTTTTGAAGGATGCAACAAATTCAGGGTAATTGTAAATAATAGGCTTCTCTGCCTCCCAGAGAGGTTTTGCCCAAGCTAGGGCCTTTTCAGACAGCAAAGAAATCATGAAGTGAACTTTGTCACTGTCTGTAGGAAATGCCTGGGGCAGGGTTTCAAGGTATCCTTTAACCTGATTTATAAATTCTCTGCACTGAGCTGGGTTGCCCCCAAAATATTGAGGGAGCGGGACAGACCCAGTCATTTCTCTAGCCGCTACAGGTTTGGAGGCTACAACCGGTGCTAGAACAGGAAGTGAGGCAGAGGCGGCCGCAATCGCAGGCTGGCCGGGAACTGGATCCAGATGGGCATACTGGTCCAAATGGTGGTTCTGCTGGTCCCACTGGGTAAGCAGGTTAGGTATAGGTGTCTTGCCTGTACCATCTGTATTCATGGCCCTTGCGTAATGTCAGGGACCAGGAACCAGACAGAGACAGAAGTAGATGCAAACACACCTTTATTAATAAATAACAAATAAATAACAAAAGCAAAGTCCAGAAATCAAGCAGGGGTCAGTCACCAGAGCGGGTAGTCAGACAAGCCAGGATCAGGAGCACGGAGAGCAGCGGAGTCAGGAACAAGGCCGGAGTCAGGAACCAGGAGCAAACAGGAAACACAGGAACAAGGAGACTTCTGGGAAACAGGAAACCACGCAAGGGCAAGGAGGTTCTGGGCTTAGCTGCTTAAATAGGCAGAACTGATTAGCAGCAGGGTTGATTACTACTCACAGGTGAGTAACCGTGGCAACAAGCAGAAGCAGCTCATAGTAATTGCAGCTGAAAACTCAATCACTGAAACAGAAAGGGTTGCTGTTTAAAACAGCAAAGAAACCCTGACACTAACACACACACACACACACACACAGAGAAAAGGTGCAGTACCGGACCTTAGAGTGGCCGGGCTAAGCACACAAAGAATAGTCAGGAAACAAGCCGAGTAAGGGGAACCAGAAGACAGAATAACGAGAGTCAAGCCGAGGTCAAAGGGTAGGAGAAAGTCGCAAAGTCGGATACACAAGCCAGAGAGTACGTAACCAGAGAGAAACACAAGTTCAGTAGCAATACTAGAAAGCAAAGACCACAACAGGGCAGAGAGAGAAAGGAAAGGTAAGTATTTAAACCCATTGATTAATTCTGACAGGATAATTTCCAATCAGAATTAACAATCACACGTGGGAGATTTCTATACCTCCCACTGTGATTGAGGCACTGTGCCTTTAACACCGGGTCAGGTGGCTGACCCCGGCGTTTACAAAAATGGGCGGTCTCCCAGCGTGCAGCGTCATGCATGCTGCCACTGGGGGACGGAGAGGAAGACGCTGGCGGCATCCGAGGCTGGGAGGATGCCGCCCGCCGAGCGTATGCCGGGAAGGGGACCGCGGCCGGCTGGAGGGTGAGTGCCGCGAGCGGACTGAAACCTCCCCTCGCAGTCACCCGCGGGATCCTGACACTAGCAAACTCGGCCCAACTAAGTAATTCGGACCAATTTTCCTGAGTGCTATTAACAAAACAACGCAAGTTTAATTCCAGAGACTGGCTAGCCCTCTCAGCCATGCTGTTGGTCTGGGGATGGTAAGAGGAAGAAAATGACAATTCAATGCCCAACTGTTTATTGAAAGCCCTCCAAAACCGAACACAAACTGAGAACCTCTGTCAGAGACAATATTGTGAGGGATGCCATGTAATCGGACAATTTCACATATAAAAATAAGAACCAAGTCTTGAGAGGAAGGCAATTTTTGGAGTGGGACAAAATAAGCCATCTTGGAAAATCGGTCAACCACCATAAGGATGGTGGTATAGCCATTTGAACTAGGAAGTTTCACTATGAAATCCATGGACAAATGGGACCATGGGACACCGGGTACGGGAAGTGGATGTAATAATCCACATGGAAGTTTATCAGGTTCTTGAGAAACTGCACACACAGATCAGGCCTGCACATATTCTGTAACATCTTTCCTGAAAGAATCCCACCAAAAACATCTCATGATCGCGGATATGGATGTATTAATGCCCGTGTGTTCAGCAGTCATGTTGTCGTGGAACATCTTCATGACATTTTCCCTTTCCCCCAATGGAACAAATAATTTATCCAATAGTTTATTGCAAGGCGCCTGAGACTGAGCCTCCATGATGGCGCCAAGCAAAGGAATGGACAGTGGAAGCGATGATACACTCAGGTGGAATAATAGGGGAGGTCTCTTGTCCCTGTTCAGTATCAAACTGTCTGGATAAGGCATCCACCTTTATGTTTTTGGGACCAGGTCTGTAAGTAATTAGAAAGTTAAAGTGAGAAAGGAACCGAGACCATCTAGCCTGTCTAGAAGGTAGTCGTTTAGCATCCCCTATATAGGCCAAATTGTCATGGTCAGTAATGATCAAAAGGGGGGTCCTTGGAACCCTCTAAAAGATGTTGCCACTCCTTAAGCGCTTATTGCCAATGTCATAATTGCATTCAGCAGGAGACGACTTTCTAGAGAAGTAACCACATGGATGTAAAGGGGTATCCTGACTCTCCCTCTGGGATAGAACAGCCCCTACCCCCGTTTCGGATGAATCAGCCTCCAGCATAAAGGGTTTGCTTGTGTCGGGGTGTCTCAATATGTCAGCCGAGGCAAATCTTTGTTTAAGGAGTTCAAAAGCCTCTCTGGCATCTTTAGACCATATCGTACTGCTCGCCCCCTTGCGTGTCATATTGGTGATGGTGGCTATCACAGAAGAGAACCCTTTAATAAATCTCCTGTAATCATTTGCAAACTAGACGTGCAATTTAGTTCGTCAGAATGAAAATTTGGACACATTTCGGACATATATGCAAAGCTGTCCCCACCCCTGTTTCGCTGCTCTGGTGTTTTGGGTTCATCACATGAAATACGGCAGGATTGCGATACCACTTGGTCAATAGCTTAAAGGTCATCTCCTGGGTATTTCTAAAAAGGAAACAGCAGTGTTTTAAGTAACATCAAGTTGAACATTTTGCCTAGTTCTTATAGTTAATAGGCTTAAGTCTTTTTCTCAGCCATTATTTGCATATTATGTACTTTATATTCAAGAAGTTTTTTGTTTAGCTTCTACACATGTTGTAGTGTGTTATAGATTATGAGATAGATTTCTGATGTCTTTCATGAATCATTATAATTTTGAGGCATTTATCACCAATACAAGGTTTGATGTTATTTACAGAGTCCCCCTCTTACGCCTAGAAATTTGTTGGGGTTTTTTGAGGGCCTTGAATCCTGAATGCATTACAAGCTTGTGGGTTATGCCTCTATCTGTACAGTTAAACTGTGCCTTTTAAGTAGCTCTTGCTATTGACTTTAATACTGCAGAAATTATTATGAAATATGTCTTCATGGAGCAAGTTGTTTTTTCTCGACTGCTTTGTGAAAATAATTTATGTTACCCCTAACACTAATAAAATGATTAAATAACCAATATCCATTTGATCTGTTTCATAAACAAAGACAGGTGCTGTGTTTAGTTTTTCTGCAGTTATGATTCATACATGTGTTCCAGTCTTCAGGTTATCATCAATCTTTATTTAAAAAAATAAATAAAAAAAAGCAACAACATATAGTAATGAATTGCTAATTAGTATGCATATATCTCTATTAATTTCTTGATGTCACTATCTACAGTTTTGTATGTTAACGTTAACTCTTTCACTGTCACAAAGACATAGCATGACCTGAACTTCTCCCTTGCATTGAAATGATTAACAAGAAACATATGTAAGGCTCATTATTTGATTTAACAGCTTGTAACAAAATTAGATCAAGCACCTGGACCTATTACACCACTGTGAAAGGTTAGCATACATTCTATCTTTAAATGACTTCTAGTAAAATCAACATCTGACAGTTATATAAAAGTTATACAGTAAACATAATATGCAAACCTCTAATCATTCTCCTGTCCTCTCTCTCTAGCTGTAGTAATGGTCTTGAACAGCACAAGTGTCAGCTGGAGTGCACGGATCCAGATTTTCTTGACCTTTTGTAAGCTAATAGCAATTCTTATAATCATAGTCCCTGGAGTTATGCAGTTAATTAAAGGTATGTGTGATTTATTTTTTTTCTAGCATTTGTTAAATGTGTTGTATTTTGTCATTATATTTCATGTTGAGCAGCAATATGATTCACCTAATTTTTGTTTGAAACAAGTTTTGTTGCTAAAGTAGTACAAATTGATATTATTGGGTAAAATGTTATAAAACAAATGGAGATTATTTTGTTTAATTTTCTATTTTTTTAATCAAAGGTAAACATGATT
Source organism: Pelobates fuscus (assembly GCF_036172605.1). Taxonomy (NCBI): domain Eukaryota; kingdom Metazoa; phylum Chordata; class Amphibia; order Anura; family Pelobatidae; genus Pelobates; species Pelobates fuscus. The sequence continues at coordinate 161,525,763 of NC_086322.1, read as the reverse complement.
TTAATATATTGATTTAAACTCTAACGTTAACTTCTGATTTAATCTCAACATAGTGATTATGGTAAAAGAGGCCGTGGACAGCTATCCTCCCGGCAGCCGTGGACAGCTATCCTCCCGGCAGCCGTGGACAGCTATCCTCCCGGCAGCCGTGGACAGCTATCCTCCCGGCAGCCGTGGACAGCTATCCTCCCGGCAGCCGTGGACAGCTATCCTCCCGGCAGCCGTGGACAGCTATCCTCCCGGCAGCCGTGGACAGCTATCCTCCCGGCAGCCGTGGACAGCTATCCTCCCGGCAGCCGTGGACAGCTATCCTCCCGGCAGCCGTGGACAGCTATCCTCCCGGCAGCCGTGGACAGCTATCCTCCCGGCAGCCGTGGACAGCTATCCTCCCGGCAGCCGTGGACAGCTATCCTCCCGGCAGCCGTGGACAGCTATCCTCCCGGCAGTGTCAATATGTTTTCTAGTGGTTTGAATCAAATTATATTTGCATAAATGAGTTTAACTCTCACTAAGCATTCCCTTCTATGTTTTGGAACACATAAGAACATGCATTTTATCATCTCTTGATTTAGAGATTCGCTAATATAAAGAGAGAACCCTACTTTTAATATACATATATTGATAGGGAGCAACTTCTGCTTCCATTTACTTTATAGCTCTGTTTTTGAACATTCACTGAGCACTCTATTTGTTGAGCACGCTATACTCTAGTTTAAAGGGACACTTGTCACCAGAACAACTACAGCTTAATGCAGTTGTTCTGGTATCTACAGCCTGACCCTGCAGGCATTTTAATGTAAACGCTGCTTTTTCATAGAAATTACTACCTAGTAACACCTCTACTGGCAGTCACTCTAGGAGCCTGCTGCAAGGAGACTTGTGTGGCCCTTAAAAGCACCCAGACAACTTCTGCCCATTGGAGTGGTCTGGGTGCCAACTCCCACTACTCTTAACGCTGCAAGTGTAATTACTGCAGTTTACATAAACTGCAATAATTACCTTGCAGGGTTAACTCCACCTCTAGTGGCTGTCTAGTAGACAGCCACTAGAGGGCACTTCCTGCTCTATAGCACAGAAAACCTGTGCTAGAGCGTCACTGGACGTCCTCACGCTGTGTGAGGACCTCCAGTGTTGCTCATTTCCCCATAGGAAAGCATTGAAAAGCATTTTCAATGCTTTCCTATGGGAAGCTCCAATGCGCATGCAAGGCGCACATTAGGTCCCCCCTCCCCCCCGGCTGGTGGGCAGGATCAGTCTCGCCCACCGGCCGACGCAATCACAGGAGGAGCGGCGGCAGAAGAAGCAGCGACGTGGGACATCGTTGCTGCCTCAGGTAAGTCACTGAAGGGGTTTTTACCCCTTCAGCAACCGGGGATGGGGGGGGGGGGGGGGGGGGGGAGGGAGGGAGAGGGGACCTGCAGTGCCAGGAAAACGGATTGTTTTCCTGGCACTGGAGTTTCCCTTTAAAAAAAAAAAAAAAAAAGTGTAAGGGGGCTGGCAAGTGGAGCCGGACTGCTAAATGGTGATTTTTTTTTCCCTTTAATATTAAACACAAAAGCTCCGACAATAAAAAAAGAAAATCCAGTGCAACTTTGGGGCTGACATATTGTTTGTTTAATTTTTTTTAAACACCTAATCTAGCCAATAAGTAGAATAAAAACGAAACAGCACACTCCCTTATCCACTAAACAGCAACTGACAGATTGTTAGTTTTAATGTTGTAGTCTAAACGCAAAAACTCAAACATCAAATTAATTATGGTGGCTTGGAAGTGACCAATATGGCAATATACACAACTAAGGAAACTTGTCTTGCTAGGCCAAGTGATGTTATAATATTTAACCTTTTAAATAACATGGCTATTCATTATATTTATTAAACATTGTAAAAAATATTCTGCACATCTAAAATCTTTATTAATAATACATTCCTTTTATGCATTTGCAAAATAAAAAGCAAAACTGTGGAATTATCATAAAGTACACAACACATGTGTGAATGTAGTGCACAATAGAAATACAACATTAATTTTAAAATATTTGACAGCTGCATCTTAAATCTTGACCTATACTATATTTTATAAATATTTCTATGGAAACAATAAAATGGCAAAAAAGCATTCTTTCATGTCAAAATAAAGTAAACATGAACTATATATATTTCAGGAGAGACACAGAACTTCAAAGATGCCTTTATTGGAAAAGATGTCAGTGTTATGGGGTTACCTCTGGCATTTTATTCTGGAATGTATGCATATGCTGGCTGGTAAGTCTCACGTGTTACCATTCACAAGTAAATCAGTAAATTAAATATATGTAATCTGTAAGTTTTATTTATATGTGTATGTGTGTCTGCTGGATATAGGCCTTCATGCATATCCTGAAGCCCATGGATCAGCGCAGTCAGGGGAATGGGCCTTGACAGAGCCAAGGAGTAGGCAGGTGGAGCTATAGATTCGGGGGTGGGGTTTTAGGGTGGAGCATGCAAAAGGGTGTGGAAAAGTGCGAGTATATTAAGCGGCCATTTTAGCAAACGGCCATTTTAATTCAGAATCCGCACTTACCTGTTAATTGTTTTTGGCAGGTTGTGGGGTTTCTTTTCTTCTGTCTTTCAGATGGCTTCGCTTGAAGAGATCTTGGACGGTGTGAGAGCAGCAGTGAGAGACAGGGGGATGGCTTGGCTACAGCAGCAACTGGCGGCTCCTGGGACCAGCGGTAACCCCCCAGCGGCTGTGGAGAGGCGATCGGTGCGGAGGGCGAGACCGCCCCAGCGGCTGAGCCCGGGCGTGATGCCCGCAGCGCGTCGGAGACGGAGTCCTTCCAGAGAGGCGAGCGGATCATCAGTTAAGGAGGCTGGCCAGTCGGAGCCAACGAAAACGCCGCCGGCCCCGTCTGTGCGACGCGGTGCCGGTAAGGCAAGGGCGGAGAGTAGGCCTGGCACGGTGTCGCGGCCTACCACGAGGAGCGCTGCTCGCAGGACGGCGGGCGGCAAGGCGGCGAAAGTAGCGACGGCCTCCGAGGAGACCGGGACCGCAGAGGATATCGGAGGTGTGGATAGAGCCCAGACACATCCCGGTGAGTCTGCCGCTGGTTTAAATACCGGGCGGCAAGGAAAGGCGCTGGGGATTGGGAAGGACGGGCTGACACCACCTCAGAGGACAGCAAGGGATCCCAGCGGAGGGAGACCTGATCAGGCGGGCGAGACAAGGCCCAGGCAAGGCAGCGGGGGGACAGCAGGACAGGTCACCCAGCTAGGGCCGCAGGACCGACTCAGGGCGACAACGGAAGGGGCTTCTGTTTGTCAGGGCCAGCGCAGCGCTTCCCCAGTGGACGGAGGAGCGGACAGTGAGGGAATGTCCCAGGGGTACGACACACACGCTGACAGCGGGGCTAGGAGTGTACGGGAGGGCCATAAATGTTGCTCCCGGGGACGGCATGATTACAGAGACAACCCTAGGCCTATGGAATACAAGAGACGGCGCAGGACTAGCGCCAGGCAAGTCTGGGCAGGGTGTGTCAGGGAAAGGAGCCCGTCTACTGACGGGTGCAGTAGGCAAGGATCAGTCTACAGGGCCAGGAGGAGAGGGGAACGGCGCTGCGAGTCTGGGTCCTCCGACGGGAGCGCTCAAGGACGGCCGGACAGTTCGTACGGCCCAGAGGGCCTGGCTACTAGGCGAGAGAGGCGCAGGGGTGACGATAGGGAACGTATGGAGGAAGGGCGGGTAGAGGGGCACTCGAACAGACTACCCAGGTGTTCTTCTCCCTACAGGTCGCGGAGCGGTACACCTGCGGTCCCGCGGAGGGATCTGGCGGAAAGGAGTCGGCGTCAAAGGGACACCCCGGAGCCGCACGCGGCGGAGGGAAGGAAAACGACCCCGCGGCCGGAGGATCTGGCGGTGAGTTGCCTGTCATATCACATTCTGATTCCATGTTAACTTGCCTAAAATCATTATTAGACTCATGGGGCGGTGGGGAGGGGGCTTCACCGCAATTTTCGAAGGTATGGGTTCCGGAAGTAGGTTCCGGGACGCCGGGGCAGGCGAAGGGGGCGGTGAGTGGTGTCTCCGGACGGAGCACGCCCGAACCAGGCGACAAGACAGGCTTAAGTTCGGTGGGAGGAGGGGAGGTTTCTGACGCGGCACGGCAGAATGTACATGTCTCTTTCGCGGGCCCCTTGGGATGTCACCTGAAGTCTGAGGTGAAGGACAGGATTTGGAAGGGTGAGTTCATAGAGGTTTTTTCTCTCCTTCCTCTGGAGGAGTTCCTCGATCTAAAGGATGAGGATAAAAAGGATGCGAAGAAGGAGGAGGAAGAGAAGAAGCGTAGGTATCGGAAGATACCAAAGACGTTTGCGAACTGGTTGCGGGCTTTTTGCATACTGGCCAGCGTCATCGGGGAAAAGTTTCCCGATCGCTGTTCACAACTTTTTTGCTATTTGGACGGGATAGGGGACGCTTACCGGACGTATGGTGGGATTGCTTGGTGGAAATACGATGAGCAGTTCCGCCAACGTTTAGCAGCGAACCCGAACATGAGATGGGATCAGATGGATCTCCCCCTGTGGATGCGGCTCATGATGGCGCAGAAGGCTGCGCCCTTTCACGGGGCGGCCGGTGCAGCACCTGGAGGAGCGGCGCCGGCCGGACAAAAGAAGGGTTTCTGCTGGCTTTTCAACGAGGGCCAATGTAAATGGGGCTCGTCGTGCAGATTCAAACACGAGTGTTCCGGTTGCGGCGGTACACATGGAGTCAATAGGTGCTTCAAGAGAGGCAAATCGACTAGCGGGGGAGGTCCCAGTGGCGCCACGGCTCCTGCCGCTGCCACTGGGGGCAACTCCGGTGAGGGTAGGCGAGATGCTGCCATGGCTAAAGCGCTACGCTAATCGGGCTGACGCGGAATTTCTGAGGGAAGGATTCACGGAGGGGTTTAAGATACCGTTTAAAGGGACAGGGTCAGGGACTTTATGTTTGAATTTACGTTCCGTTCGGGATCACCCAGGGGTGGTGCGGGACAAATTGATGGCGGAGGTACGGCTTGGCAGGATGGCGGGACCCTATGCGGTCCCACCTTTGCCGAATTTGAGGGTGTCTCCGTTGGGGGTGGTCCCCAAGAAGGAACCAGGCAAATTTCGGTTGATACACCATTTGTCTTACCCAAAAGGGGCGTCCGTTAACGACGACATTGACGCGGCCCTGTGCTCTGTGTCATACGCGTCATTCGATCATGCGGTGGAGTTGGTACGGAGAGCGGGGCCGGGAGCGTTGATGGCGAAGGTGGACGTGGAGGCGGCTTTCAGGTTGCTTCCTATTCACCCGACATGTCACCACTTACTGGGTTGTTTCTTTGATGAGGGTTTTTTCGTGGATCTGTGTTTGCCCATGGGCTGCTCTATTTCTTGCTCGTACTTTGAAAAGTTCAGCTCTTTCTTTGAATGGGTGGTGCGTCTGGAGTCGGCTGGGGGTGCAGTAGTGCACTATCTGGACGACTTTTTGTGTGTAGGTCCGGCAGGGTCCGATCGTTGTGGGCAAATACTAGGGGTGTTGCAATGGGTGGCACGGGTCTTTGGGATCCCGTTGGCGGCGGAGAAGACGGTAGGCCCGACGGTATGCTTGAGCTTCCTAGGGCTGGAAATAGATTCGGTGAAGGGTGAATGTAGGTTGCCTTTGGATAAACTGACAGCGCTCCGCCAGCGGGTGGGGGTAGTCAGGGGTTCGAAGAAGGTGACCTTGAGGCAGTTGCAGTCCCTGCTGGGGAGCTTGAACTTTGCTAGTAAAGTGATCCCTATGGGGAGGGTTTTTTGCAGGCAGATGGCTCGAGCAACCTGCGGGGCGCGATTGCCAGGTCATTATATCAGAGTCTCCGCGGCAATGAAGGCGGATCTGGATGTTTGGTTGTGTTTCTTACAGGAGTTCAATGGTCGGGTATATTTTAGGGAAGAGGCGACGTCTTCAGAAGCGATAGGCTTATATACGGACGCTTCCGGGAGCGTAGGTTTCGGGGCCTACTTGGCTGGGAGATGGTGCGCGGAAGAGTGGCCAGAGGCGTGGAAGGAAAACGCCTTGATCAGGAACCTGGCCTTCCTTGAACTCTTTCCCGTGGTAGTGGCGGTATCTTTATGGGGCGAAGAGCTCGCGAACAGGAAGGTGATCTTTCATTCTGATAACATGGCGGTGGTGCAGGCAATTAATAATATCTCGGCTTCTTCGCTGCCTGTGGTACGGTTGTTGAGGCGTTTGGTGCTGCTGTGCATGTCTTGGAATATTGTGTTTAGGGCGAAACACGTCCCGGGATTGTTGAATGTTATCGCTGACGCCTTATCTCGTTCGCAGTGGGAACGTTTTCGGGCAGCGGCGCCGGGTGCTCAGGAGACAGGTCAGTCATGCCCGGCGGAGATGTGGCGGCTCGGGACGTCTTGCTTGGGGGCTTTATAAGAAGTTCCCTGGCGCCCGGAACGTGGACTGCGTACACCAAGGTATGGTATGAATGGGAGGAGATGATGGGGCAGTCTGGAGGGGCGAATTCGCCGGCAGGTAGGTTGGACACGCTTTTGTGGTTGTTGTGTCGGTTATTCGCGGGAGGGGCTTCTCCCGCGAAGGTGGACCGTTACATGTCAGCACTGGCATTTTGGTTTAAATTCACGGGTAAGGAGGATATTA